>NC_065596.1:10326902-10637954 GCF_024542745.1 Macaca thibetana thibetana | reverse complement strand
AGGAAGAGCTGCTGGTGTGTCGCAGCCCTGGGCTCCCCCTATGAGTCAGCACTGGCAGGGGCCCCAGGAACTGGGGACCGGGGTTGTGTAGGGAGGAGGGCAGTTCCCACGCCCTAAGGCGTCTGGGGCGCCGGGGCTTCCCCCACCGCTCCTCCCATCCTGTGCTGGGCTCTGGGGATCTTCAGAGGAGTCTGGGGGGTGAGAAGCCCAGGGCGGATTGGCCACTGGGCCAGGATCCAGGAATCCTCTCTCCTGGTCTGACCCAGTTCTGGAATGCAGAGGCCGCCCGCCCCGGCAAATGCGCTGCAGCAAGAAGGAGAGTTAGACGTAGAGAAACACCGAGTGAGTTGGACATTTGTGGGGACGGCAGTTCTAGGGGGCTTTATTTAAGAAGGGGCCCTTCCTTCTGGGGCCTCTGCATTTGGGCAGTGGAGGCTCCAGCCTGGGGTGTCCAGGCAGAGTCCTCAGCTACCGTGGAGTGGGAGGTGGCGGGGAGGAGACTGCGCTGAGAGCTGAGATCAGTCCTGCCGGCACCCACAGCTGGGAGGGCGCTGGACTTTGCTGCCCCCTGCTGGTGGCTGCAGGAAATTCAGCGGGCCGGACAGCTGGCCGGTCCTGGAGACCAGACAGGGGGAAAAGGCCTCGCACAAAAAGAATTCCAGCTCTGCCTTTTTTTTTTTTTTTTTTTGAGACGGAGTCTCGCTCTGTGGCCCAGGCTGGAGTGTAGTGGCGCGATCTCGGCTCACTGCAACCTCCGCCTCCTAGGTTCAAGCGATTCTTCTGCTTTAGCCTCCTGAGTAGCTGGGATTATAGGCGCGTGCCACCACGCCCGGCTAATTTTTGTATTTTTAGTACAGATGAGGTTTCACCGTGTTGGTCAGGCTGGTCTCGAACCCCTGACCTCGTGATCCGCCCGACTTGGCCTCCCAAAATGCTGGCATTATAGGCGTGCGCCACCGCGCCTGGCCCCAGCTCTGCCTCTTACAGGCGGTGCCACCTTGGGCAAGGGCAGCCCCCGTCTGGGCCTCGGTTGCCCATCTGTGGAAACGGCAGTATTCACTTCATTGGCTTGCTGGGAAGAGTCTGAGATGATGATAGGCCCTTCTGGGACCAGGAAAAAGATTCCAAAATACAGTTGGGGAGAACTCTACCCTGGGCCCCCACCCTTCTAGATAAATAGAATAGTCCCTGCCTCAGAGGTTGCCCTGGTCTGGATGGGAGATGAGGTTTATACATGTCTATGGATGGATGGATGATTGAATGAATAAATGTGAATGTTGAGTATTCCAGAGCAAGTCCCTCCCCAACCCCCTCCACCTCTTTTTCTAAGAGAGGAACTCCTTCCCCAATACCCTCTTTTTTTTAGAGATGACGTCTGTGTTGCACATGCTGGAGTGCAGTGGTGTGATCACAGCTCATTGCAGCCTTGACCTCCTGGGCTTAAGCGATCTTTTGCTTCAGCCTCCTACAAGTAGCTGGGACTATAGGCCCTCACCACCACACCTGGCTAATTTTTTTAAAATTTTATTTTATTTTTGTAGAGACAGTGTCTCTCTGTGTTGCCCAGGCTGGTCTTGAACTCCTGGCCTCAAGCGATCCTCCTGCCTTGGCCTCCCAAAGTGCTGGGGTTACAGGCTTGGGCCACTGTACCCGACCCCCTTGCTCCTTTTCTGTAAGAAGGACTGGCCGGTGGAGGGGGGGAGGGGGCGGGTGGCACAGGAGGGGCATCAACAGAGCTGACTGCCCCCCCACCTTATTGAGGTATGATTACTAGATTGCAGTGAACTCCCATTCTCTCCCCTGCACGTGTCTCTCCATCCCCACTCTGGGGAAAGACTTCCTTTGGGAGAGGTTAGGTATAGACTAGGGCTGGCCCCTCTAACCTTTGGTGGGGTTAGGGATGCGGGGAGTGGTCCTGGAGACCTCCACTCTCCTAGACCTGGGACCAGACTTTCTGGGCTGAGACCTGAAGGCAGTTGGACGATGTGGGAGGTGAACCTGTCAAGGAGAAACTGAGGCAGGACTGTGGTGGAGGGGGCTGAAAGGAAGGGAGGGGTGCGGTCAGGTGGGGAAGGGCCATGGCCCCATAAGGGTTAAGGCCTGGGCTTGGAAGGGGGGCAGCCAAGGTTTCTCCATCCCCCTCTCAGACTGGGGTAGGGGATAAATAAACAGAATGAGAAATCTGTCAGCTCAGCCTGGGCCAATGGGAGGCTGCCTGGCGCCATGGTTTGCCCTGATGTGACCTTCCTCTACCAGCCGCGGTGGCCACTGCGGGCAGGGGCAGTGTGTGGAGCCTCAGCCAGGGTACGATCATTCCTGCCTTGTGCATGCTCTTATACCTGGGCGGGGCGCGGGGGGGGGGGGCGGTGTCTCGGGGGGTGTATGAGGGGGTAGTCTGTGCAAGGATCTTTGGGAGATCCGAGGAACCCCATCCTTTGTACAGATGGCATGCGGTCTGTGCACCTGGCCTGTATACATGTTTGTCTCACAGTCCCAGGAACACGTCCCCACGTGCCCCTGAATTGTGTGTGTGTCTATGTGGACCCCTGTGGCTCTGGGACCTGCTGGGGGTCTTGTGCATGAGGCTGTTGGTTCTGTTTCTCTGCCTCTGCGACTGGTCCATTTGACCTGAGTGGCTGTGCATATATGTGTGTGTCTGTGAACTTTGTAGATCTGTGTGTGTCTCTATGGGTGTGTTCTGGTTCTATGTGTATATCCATGTGTTATTTTGTGTGTGTCATGGTGTTCCTGTGGCTGTGTACCTGGGGTACTGCGTGTGTATGTTGAGGGGTATATCTCAGGTCTGTGGATACCCCAGTGTGTCTGTGATCTCCTGCGTGTCCGTGTGTCTTGTGTGAGCTGTGTGCGCCCGGGGTTCAGCCGTGTTTTTGTATATTTCGGTTCTAAGGACCTTCCCTCCTGTCCTGCAGTGTCTGTGTATCTTGCATGTGTGTCTGGTGCCCCCGGGTGTCCCTCTGTGTGTAGCTGGGTTTTATGACCACCCCCGTGCGGCCCGGCACGCCTGCATGTCCCGCCACCCCCTCCCTTGGGTGTGTGTCTCACAGCCCCCTGCACACCGTTCCCTGTGTCTGTGGCCCGCATGCCTTTGTGCGCGTGTGCTCCCCCCGGCGCCTTTGAGGTCTGCGTGCGTCTGGGTCCCTGCGTGTGCCCGCCCGCGCCTCCGTGTCCCCGATTCCCCCGCGCGGGCCCCGGAGGCTGCGTCTTGTAGACCCACGGGCATCCCCCGAGTGCGTCCTGGTGCGCCTGGCGGGAGGCCTCGGGGCGCGCACGGCCGCGGCTGGACCCACCGCCCGGCGCGGCGCTGGGAGGAGGGAGGGGGCGGCGGCGGCGGGGAGCGCGGGCACGTCACCGAGACAGACAGGCGGGCGGGCGGGAGGCGGCGGCCACGGGTTCGAGCCGGCGCCGGAGCCCCGCGGCCCCCTCCCCCCCTGCCCACGGCCTAGGGAGCCCCCGCCCGGCCCCGGAGCCGCCGAAATGCAATTTCCCGTGCAGGCGCCTCGGGCCCGGGGGGCTTTTCCGGGCGGGTTTTGGAAAGAAGAGGGGGAAATGCGGCGGCGGCCCCAGTGGAGGTGAGCGCGGGCGCCGGGCGGACCGGGAGCACGGGCGGGGCGGGGGCCGCCCGCGGGGAGGGGGCGCGGCGGGGCGGGGCGGGACGCGGCCGCAGCCCCCTCGCGCACCTGCTCGCGGCCCCGGGGCGGGCGCCCCAGCCTCTGCGGCCCGGCCCTCCATTGTTGTTGGGGATGGGAAGGGGGGCGGGGAGGCCCCGGCGGCATCTCTGTGTCTGGCCTTTCCGGAGAGGGGGCGTCGGGAGGGTCAGATTCTGCAAAGGGGACAGGCCCCCGAGTTTCCGAGCCGGGGCCGCCAGCTGGAGGGCGAGCGGAGATGCCCCCGCGGGGCGGAGACGTGCGATGGGGGGGCGTGGGGACAGTGGCGCCCCGACTGCCCGACACCTGACCGCGCGCGGGGAGGCCACGGGCCGGGGCGGCGGCGAGCTTTGTTCTTGGGGGCGCGGGGCGGGTGGGGCGCTCGGAAATTGAATGCCAGGAGAGAGTCCGGCCCGGCGCGCGCGCGTTCGTGAAGGCTGCTCCGGCCAAGTTCATGGGCGCTCGGGCCTGCGGAGACCGATCTCGGCGGGGGCCCCGCTCAGGCCTGGCCGCGGGCTGGGGGTGCTGCAGCTGCGCCGCCTCCGGAAGCCCTGGCGCCCAGCGCGGGCCGCCCCTCCGGCCTGTCATTACCGGCAGCAGCTGCAGGGTATTTACTGGGGCCAAGGTTTGCCAGAAGGAACCCGCCCTCCCAAACTGGCCATAAAAAGGAAAAATGGCCCCGAATCCCACTGCCGGGGAGCCCTTTTAAAGCGACAGGGCGCCTTTCACAGCGACCTGCCCTGGAGGGCAGGTTGGGGGTGGGAGGGTGGAGAAGACACCTCATTGGCTGATAAGGACTGAGAGGTCCCCCCCACCGCCCCACGCTTCGGTTCCCCTCCCCTCATCTCCTTCCCTACCCATTCCACACCCTGGATTGCTGGCAGATGCATGAACCCAGCCACGATTAGATATTCCCAAGGCCCTGGTGGAGACCCCCAAAATCACATGCTATACACAGATGTACAGCACCCCCATTAATACACAGCCCAAAGTGATGCTGACACACACATACAGTCCCCCACAATAACACTGCCACGTGTGTAGACACGTCACCCACAAGGGCTCGGACATCCAGGGATACTGCCCATTGAAAGGCTGCCACACAGAGAAATGGAGCCACCAACGAAGGCGGCTACAACATAGACACCGCCTTTCGCATAACACTGACACACAGAAGTGGGTGTTCACCCACAGAATGTCACTCAGGGTAGCAACGACAAACACAGATCCCTGAAGCCCACCAGTCAGGCACACACAGACTCCGACTCCATTGTTCACAGTACCTGGGACACACAGACATCCATGTGTCCTCCCGAGCAGGTTCACACCTGCACACTCACAGTTACCCACAGTCACCCCCCAACCCTGCCACACACACACACACACACCCACACACACACACACACACGGTACAAAGCCTGCAGAAACACTCACATCTGACAACAGGTCACACGAGGTCATCTTTTTAATTTTTATTTACTTATTTATTTATGTAGAGATGGAGTCTCTCTCAGCTGCCCAGGTTGGAATGCCATGGCACGATCTCCTGGCAAGCAATTCTCTTGCCTCAGCCTCCTGAGTAGCTGGGATTACAGGCGTGTACCACCACACCCAGCTAATTTTTGTATTTTCAGTAGAGACAGGGTTTTACCATGTTGGCCAGGCTGGTCTTGAACTCCTGACCTCAGGGGATCCACCCACCTCAGCCTCCCAAAGTGCTGGGATTACAGGTGTGAGCCGTCGCGCCTGGCCACCGTTTTTTATTTTATTTTTTTTGAGACAGGGTCTCACTCTGCTGCCTAGGCTGGAGTGCAGTGGCGCGATCTAGGCTCACTGCAATCTAGGCCCACCTCCTGGGCTTAAGCACCCCTCCCACCTCAGCTTCCTGAGTAGCTGGGAGTACAGGTGTGCACCACTACACCTGGATAATTTTTGTATTTTTTGTAGAGATGGAGTTTTGCCGGTTGCCCAGGCTCGTCTCGAACTCGTGAGCTCTAGCTGTCCCCCGACCTTGGCCTCCCAGAGCGCTGAGCCACAGTGCCTGGCCCAAATTTTTGTTTGTTTGTTTTGTTTTTTGAGACAGGGTTTGGCTCTGTCACCCAGGCTGGAGTTCAGTGGCACGATCATAGCTCTCACTGCAGCCTCAAACTCTCAGGCTCAAGCGATCCTCCCACCTTAGTCTCCCGTGTAGTGGGTCTCAGTAGTCTTGACATATACACATACAGACCACCCCTGCCCAAGAACACAACTGCACACGTGGACACACAGTTGTCCACAGTAAAATGGATCCCCCTAGCCACCCACAATGACACTGTCACCCACAAAGATATATGAGCACGAACCCAGTGGTCATATGCCCATCGTCACCTACCCTGAGGTTTGTTTAGGCACTCGGACACCTGCACATCTACAGTAATACTGACATACACACAGACACAATTAACACATGCACACACACTGGCATGCACAGACTCATGGGGAAATGACACACGGGCAGGCAGAAATCCCCAGAAACCCAATACTCACTGTTTTTTTTGTTTTTTTTTTTTTTTTGGGAGACTGAGTCTTGCTTTGTCACCCAGGCTGGAGTGCAGTGGCACGATCTCGGCTCACTGCAATCTCCACCTCCCAGGTTCAAGCGATTCTCCTGCCTCAGCCTCCAGTAGCTGGGATTACAGGTGCCCGCTACCACGCCCAGCTAATTTTTGTATTTTTAGTAGAGATGGGGTTTCACCATGTTGTCCAGGCTGGTCTTGATCTCCTGACCTCAGGTGATTCCGCCCACCTCGGCCTCCCAAAATGTTGGGATTACAGGCGTAAGCCACTGCACCTGGCCCCAGTACTCATTTATTGAGCATCTGTTACGTACCTGGCACTGTTCTAGCACTGGGGATGCATCTGTGAACAAGAGGGAAATCTGAAAGAGGACAGTGGTTCACGCCTGTAATCTCAGCACTTTGGGAGGCCTAGGTGGCAGGATCACTTGAGACCAGGAGTTAAAAAAAAAAAAAATTAGCCGCGCGTGGTGGTGTGTGCCTATAGTCCCAGGTACTAGGGAGACTGAGGCGGGAGGATCGCTGGAGCCCAGGAGTTTGAGGCTGCAGTGAGCTATGATGGCACCACTGCACTCTAGCCTGGGTGACAGCGAGACCTAGTCTCAAAAAAAAAAAAAAAAAAAAAAAAAAAAAGAGTGAAATCCCTGTCCTCCCACACCTGACATTTTAGTGGGGAATGGGATGGGGGGGACACCATGACTGGATGATACAGACTCCAGTCACTCATAGTGACACTAGCAGACATCAGACACCCACACACACTGGCTCACACGTCGACCTGGAATTATGCACAATTAGCATGATATACACCCACAGGAACGCTGACATCCACACACAAACAGAAGCCGACAGGAACTCACACACACACGCACACACACACACACAACTGGTGGAGAGACAGCCACCTGCTATAGCACACTCCCACCTGGACTTACAGACACCCACAGAACCCCCCAAAATAGCTCAGCAAAGTAGCTTGGACCTGAAGCCCCTATTTATAGACCCATAGAAATATCCTGCAAGATTTCTTGAGGCGGAGCCCACCCTGACCCAGACCCGGTCACCCAGCACCATAAGCCTCAGTAGAAGTGTCTGAATTTCCCTTATTTAAAAATATTCTTTTTAAATTTATTTTTTGTAGAGATGAGGTCTCCCTGCGTTGCCCAGGCTGATCTTGAACTCCAGGGCTCAAGTGATCCTCCTGCCTCGGCCTCCCAAAGCGCTGGGACTACGGGCGTTTGAGCCACTGCGCCCCGCCTGAATTTTCCTTCAACTTGGCCCCTCCATAGTCCCCAGTCCCAATCCTGGAGAAGCCAGAACCTCCTCGCCTTCCCCAATCCTGGCCTCACATCTGGCAGGCCTGGGAAGGAAGCTGGGCTCCTAGCCCACCCACCTTCCATGGGCTGGGTGGGACAGAGGAGCCCCTTGTCTGAGGACCCCTGGCATGAAAGACTCCCGCAGCTGGAAAGGAAGTGGGGGAGACGGCCTGCGGAGGGCGGGACCTGAGAGAGCCCACGCAGGTATCACTGAAATGAGGCACCCTTGCTTGCCAGTCTAGACAGCCTGGGCCATCACCGTGACCCCGCGGAGACCCCCAGAGGGCTCTTCGTGTCGCTGGAACCCCCATAATGGGCTCTTTGTCTGCCAGGTCCTGACCACCTCCTCCCGCGTGTCTGCCTTCCAGGCCCAAGTACACACACACGCACACACAGTTACATACAACAAACAGACACACAGGAGGATATATATAGGAACTCATGTGGGGAACATACACAGATACACCCCCAACCCTCATGCACCAAAGTTCAGGGTTTGGGATCGAGAGGAGACAGCCTGTCACCTCCCACCCTGAGGGACTTCAAAGTCAAGACTTCAAGAATCACGGGCAGGACACACGGACCACCAGACACCCCTGGGAACTTGGAGACGCTGACCTTCTAGCCACGCCCACCTTGTTCTTCAACTTTTTTCTTTTTTTCTTTTTGAGACAAGGCCTGGGCTAGAGTGCAGTGGAGCGACTGTGTCTCACTCACTGCAGCCTTGACTTCCCTGGCTTCCGTGATCCTCCCACCTCAGCCTCCCAAATAGCTGGGACTACAGACGCGCACCACCATGCCCGGCTAAGTTTTTGTATTTTTAGTTGAGCCAGGGTTTCATCATGTTGCTCAGGCTGGTCTTGAACTCCTGGGCTCAGACAATCTTCCTGCTTTGGCCTCCCAAAGCAGTGGGATGACGGGCATGAGCCACTGTGCCCAGCCTTGTTCTTCACGGTAGAGCTGCCTCCATCCATCCATCCGTCCATCACTTGCTCATCTGCCTCTGCTAGGACCTCTCACCTCTGACTCTGATCCCCCTGACCTGCGCCAGCTGCCCTGTACCTTGCTGGTGCTAAGTGTGGGGGTGGGGGGCAGGGCCCTGGGATAGTGTGGCTTTTTTTTTTTTTAGTTTTTGAGACAGAGTCTCACTCTTGTCACTCAGGCTGTAGTGCAGTGGCTTGATCTCGGTACACTGCAAACTCTGCCTCCTGGGTTCAAGCAATTCTCGTGCCTCAGCCTCCCAAGTAGCTGGGACTACAGGTATGCACCACCATGCCCGGCTACTTTTTTTTTCTTTGTATTTTTAGTAGAGATGGGGTTTCACAATGTTGGCTAGGCTGGTCTTGAACTCCTGACCTCAAGTGATCTGCTCACGTTGGCCTCCCAAAGTGCTGGGATTACAGGCATGAGCCACCATGCCCAGCCAATAACGTGGCTTTTAGAGGGCCATCCCCCACACCCCACTTATCCCCAGCTGCCCTGGCCAAAAAGACCCTTCCAGCTGCACTGGGGCCAGGTGAGGGGTCCCAGGAACCCTGCACCAAGGCTCAGGGTCACAAGCGGGAGGAGACTGTCACCTCCCACTCTGAGGGACTTCAAAGTCAGACCAGCAGACAGCTGCAGCGAGACAAGCAGACTCCCTAAGGGAACAGGAGGGGACAGGCACCACAGTCGCCAGTCACAGACAGGGGAGATGGGGAGTAAACAGCCACACACACATACAGGCAGATTCAGACAGTTCAAGGCAGGTGCACGGGTCGGGCCAAAGACCCAGACCGATAACGGATGTGTGAGGGGCGTAGTCCGACCCAGACAGATGACCCTGGGACGACCAAGAGACAGGTGGATCCAGACAGACAAGGAGGGCCAGAAGCCTGCACCGACCACAGGCAAAGAAGGGAGATAGTCAGACCCAGGGTTGGGGCTGCCAGCCTCCTGTCGCCCCAGCCCCCGCTTCCTGGCCTTCGAGACCAGACCCCTCCTCCACCATGGTCTTGTGTCTTGTCTTAGGGAGAAACCTTATAGGGAACAACCTCATTGGCAGTTCAAGGCCAGAGCCCTCAGAGGGAGGAGTAGGAGGCAGAGAGGACACACAGGAAGTGTCTGGAGAACCCCCTCCAACATAGCCGGAATGTCTCCTGCCTGATGACCCCCCACCCCCAACATTACAGCTGTTCACAGTCATCAAGAAGAAATTCGGGTGGGAAGAGGTGGCTCACGCCTGTAATCCCAGAACTTTGGGAGGCCCAGGAGTTCGCGACCAGCCTGGGCAACATAATGAGACCTCATTTCTTTTTTTTTTTTGAGACGGAGTCTCACTCTGTCGCCCAGGCTGGAGTGCAGTGGCGCGATCTTGGCTCACTGCAAGCTCCACCTCCCGGGTTCACGCCATTCTCCTGCCTCAGCCTCCTGAGTAGCTGGGACGACAGGCGCCCGCCACCACGCCTAGCTAATTTTTTTTGTATTTCAGTAGAGACGGGGTTTCACCGTGTTAGCCAGGATGATCTCGATCTCCTGACCTCGTGATCCGCCCGCCTTGGCCTCCCAAAGTGCTGGGATTACAGGTGTGAGCCACCGCGCCTGGCCAATGAGACCTCATTTCTACAGAATTTTGTTTGTTTGTTTTTGTTTTAAACTAGCCAGGCCAGGCACCTGTGATCCCAGCTACTCGGGAGGCTAAGGTGCAAAGGTGGTGAGCCTGGGAGGTCGAGGCTGCAGTGAGCTGTGATTGCGCCATTGCACTCCAGCCTGGGCGACAGAGCGAGACTCCATCTCAAAACGAAACGAAAGAGAGAGAATAAAGATTTTTCTTTTTTAGGCCGGGCGCGGTGGCTCAAGCCTGTAATCCCAGCACTTTGGGAGGCCGAGACGGGCGGATCACGAGGTCAGGAGATCGAGACCATCCTGGCTAACACCGTGAAACCCCGTCTCTACTAAAAATACAAAAAACTAGCCGGGCGAGGTGGCGGGCGCCTGTAGTCCCAGCTACTCCGGAGGCTGAGGCAGGAGAATGGCGTAAACCCGGGAGGCGGAGCTTGCAGTGAGCTGAGATCCGGCCACTGCACTCCAGCCCGGGCTACAGAGCAAGACTCCGTCTCAAAAAAAAAAAAAAAAAAAAAAAAAAAAAGATTTTTCTTTTTTAAAGAAATGGGGTCAGCTGGGTGCAGTGGCCAACATTACAGCTGTTCACAGTCATCAAGAAGAAATTCGGGTGGGAAGAGGTGGCTCACACCTGTAATCCCAGAACCTTGGGAGGCCCAGGAGTTCGCGACCAGCCTGGGCAACATAATGAGACCTCATTTCTTTCTTTTTTTTTTTTTTTGAGACGGAGTCTCGCTCTGTCCTGGGGAACAGGTCAAAAGCGACGGGGCTCCAAGGGGCAGTAATGCCTATAATCCCAGCACTTTGGGAGGCCCAGGAGTTGGAGACCAACCTGGCCAACATGGTAAAACCCCGTCTCAACTAAAAATACAAAAATTAGCTGGGCATAGTGGCAGGTGCCTGTAGTCCCAGCTAGTTGGGGGGCTGAGGCAGGAGAACTGCTTGAACCCGGGAGGTGGAGATTACGGTGGGCGGATATGGCGCCAGTGCACTTCAGCCTGGGTGACAGAAAAAAAAAAGCCTGGGCCATCACCAGGTGACCCCGCGGAGATCCCCAGAGGGCTCTTAGTGTCGCTGGAATCCCCATAATGGGCTCTTTGTCTGCCAGGTCCTGACCACCTCCTCCCCCATGTCCCCCTTCCAGGCCCCCACCCAAAAAAAGAGAGGAGAGATGGGGGTCTCACTGTGTTTTCCAGGCTAGCCTCAACTTCTGGGCTCCAGCCATCCTCCTGCCTCCCAACTAGCTGGGGCTACAGGCAAGAACCAAACTTTTGAGGAACCTTGAGAGTTCTGGACTAACAGCCACTCACCTTCCCCCTCCGTAAAATGGGTATATCCTACTCATGGCGTGATGACTGTAGTGTTATCATCAGTAATGTAATTATTAATACCTGTGCTCCCAACTCACTCTCCTTCCCAAGTCCTAGGCTGTCTCTTACTTAGAATAATGATCCACAAGGCAGGGGACCGGCCACCTCCCTCAGAAGGGCCTGGACACCTGGGGATGGGGGTGGCGGTGACGGATACAGAGGAGCCGATCAGGGGCCCCCCCGCACTCTATAGCCCGAATGGGAAGGCCTGCTGGATGCGGCGGATGAGCTGTGAAAGAGGGCGCCCCACTCCAGCTCCAGACAGAGGGGTGGGAACGTGACCTCGACCCGGGGCGGGTGAGAGGGTGGGCCCTGGGGGAAGGGCTCTAGAAGGTATCGGAGGGCGGGGGGCGGTTCGGGAGGGCGAGTTAGCCGGGATCGGGCTCTGAGGGACCCTACGAAGTTCGGTTTGGGAGCATGCCCGGTCGGGGCGGATCTTAGTGGGGGGCTGGGCTTCGCGGGGGCAGGACGCAGTCCCGGGGCGTCTGTAGAGCAGGCTTTTGTGGAGGGCTCTAAGGGGGCGGGTCCTAGGGGAGCTGGGCTCTTTGAGGACCGGCTTAGGGACTTGGGGGATGGGCTCCGTGGGAGTCTATATGGGCGGCTTTTAGAGAGAGCGTGTCCTGGGGAACAGGTCAAAAGCGACGGGGCTCCAAGGGGCAGTGCCTGGGGTGGGGCCTTGGCTGGTGCCTCCAGACTGTGGGTGGGGCTCTCGGGGGCGCGGCCTGAGGGGCTGGGCCGGGTCCTGTCGCCAGGACTGTGAGGGGTGTGGTGGTGGTGGGGTGGTTCACACAGCTCGACACACTTGGGGGTCCCTAATCCGCCTTGGGGTTGTGCCCGGCGGTTATTTTGGGCCTCAGTATTCCCCTCGGTGAAATGTCAGGGGCCAGGAAATTACTTATTTTTTGCGACAACGGGGTCTCGCCCTGTCACCCAGGCGGGAATATAGCGGCGCGATCACGGCTCACTGCAGCCTCGAACTCATGGGGTCCAAGCGATCTTCCCATCTCAGCCTCCTAAGTAGCTGAGACTACAGGCTCACTACACCACACCCAGCTAATTTTTTTGTAGGGACAGGAATCTCGCTATGTTGCCCAGTCTGGTCTCCATCTCCTGGGCTCAAAAGATCCTCCCGCCTCCGCCTCTCAAAATACTGGAATTACAGGCATGAGCCGCAGCACTCGGCCATGCCTAGGAAATCTGAATGCAGCTTCCTAGGCCGTCTGCAGACCCAGGTCGGGGGCGAAGGCTCTCTCGCCCATCCTGGTCACTGTTTGGCTTGTGGGGCTATGGGATAGGGGTGCGTAGCTGCAGGCCTGGAGGCACCCGGGGGCGGGGGGTGGTCGCCGAACTCTGTGCGATCACTGGCGGAAGGGACTGGGGGTCATTTGAAGGATGAGGAAATGGACAGGGGTCGCCGCAGCCCCTTTTGAGACCCCAGGGGCAGCCCCCACGGGGCTGCGCTGACTCCCGAAGTGCCCGAGTTCAGATGCTGTGCGCACGCGCACGCGGGGCGAGCGGCGCCCTCTGATTCTCCTGCCTCTCCCCTGTCTAGTGGGGACCCCATAGCACTTGCAAAGTGGAGTGACCTGACGAACCCCCACCCCCAAGTGCCCTACTCCCGCTGTTGTGATTCCTAAACCATCGTGCCCGGAACTCAGTGAAGCTCCAAGAACGTATTACATTGTATTAAAATGGTTTGTTTATCTTCACGTTGCATCAATGCCCTCGGGGCCAGGATCCTTGGTTGCCAGACTTCCCGGGGCCATTTGGAATGCCTCCTCCACCTCGGACTAGCAGTGGCCTTTTGCCTCAGTCTCCCCAGTTGACAAAGGGGGAGGTAATCTGCACCTCCAGGACCACTTTGTGAATTACTTAGGGAGCCGGCTTGAGGCCAGCACTCCCGGGCACTGCTACATCTCCATCCCCATAGCAAAGGCTACATTTTATTTACTATCATTTATATTTGCCTTGTGTTTTTCCCAGATCTAGGTGCAAACAGTTGGCACCTGAAAAGCGGTTGTTGATTTCATGAGAGTCAAGGGGTCCCTTACTCTCTCCTCCTCTCCCCCTTCACCCTCTCTGGTTTTCTGCCACCTACCCTACCCCCGACTCCAGGTCCCGGAGAATTTGCCAAGGGTTTGGGGGAACATTCAACCTGTCGGTGAGTTTGGGCAGCTCAGGCAAACCATCGACCGTTGAGTGGACCCTGAGACCTGGACTTGCCATCCTCCTTCCGGTGACTCTAACCTTCCAGATCTAGGGGGGCCAGGGGAGCCCCCAATCCAGCCTGGGCACGTCCCCTCCCCTAGGCCACAGCCAAGGTCACAATCAACATTCATTGTTGTCGGTGGGTTGTGAGGACCGAGGCCAGACCCACCGGGGGATGAATGTCACTGTGGCTGGGCCAGACACGGCTTAAGGGGAATGGGGACTGGGGACAGGACCCCCCCACCCCCAAAGTCACTCAGCCTATTTTTTGCCCTGACCCCAGCCACTCCTCTTTGGAGAGGAGAGCTGGTGTCTGGGATCTGGATGGACTCTGGCTGGATTTAGGACTAAATATTAGAGGGTTGGGGGTAAACAGGCTGGGGCAGGGCAGCTAAACTCCCCTCTTCTTATTATTATTTATTATTAGTTTTTAAGACAGTCTCACTCTGTTGCCCAGGCTGGAGTGCAGTGGCCCAATCTTGGCTCACTGCAACCTCTGCCTCTAGGGCCTCTAGGGCCTCCGGCCTCTGCCTCCCAAGTAGCTGGGATTACAGCCATCTGCCACCACGGCAGGCTAATTTTTTTATTTTTAGTAGAGACGAGATTTCACCGTGTCAGCCAGGCTGGTCTCAAACTCCTGACCTCAAGTAATCCTCCCACCTCGGCCTCCCAAGGTGCTGGGATTACAGGCATGAGCCACTTTGCCTGGCCTAAAATCCCTTTCTGAAACGTGGGTGGTAAGTTCTGCTCCATGGGGTGCCATAGTTTTGTTTTTTTAAATTAGAGACAGGATCTCGCTCTTGTCACCCAGGCTGGAGTGCAATGGTGTGATCTTAGCTCACTGCAGCGTCTAAGAACTGGGGTCAAGTGTTGATCCTCCCGCCTCAGCCTCCCCAGTAGCCGGGACCACTGGCACGCACCCCCACACCCAGCTTATTTCGAAAAAGTGTTTTTGTAGGAGCGGGGTCTCAAAACGTTGTCCAGGCTGGTCTCCAGCTCCTGGGTTCAAGCGATCCTCCCTCGGCCTCTCAAAAATGAGCCGCAGTGCCTGGCCAATAAAAGTTTCTTCAATGGGCCGGGCGCGGTGGCTCAAGCCTGTAATCCCAGCACTTTGGGAGGCCGAGACGGGCGGATCACGAGGTCAGGAGATCGAGACCATCCTGGCTAACACGGTGAAACCCCGTCTCTACTAAAAAAATACAAAAACCTAGCCGGGCGAGGTGGCGGGCGCCTGTAGTCCCAGCTACTTGGGAGGCTGAGGCCGGAGAATGGCGTGAACCCGGGAGGCGGAGCTTGCAGTGAGCTGAGATCCGGCCACTGCACTCCAGCTTGGGCGACAGAGCGAGACTCCGTCTCAAAAAAAAAAAAAAAAAAAAAAAAAAAAAAAAGTTTCTTCAATGAATGGATGGGTGGATGAGGCGTGTAAGCGGCACAGCCTCTCTCCTCTGTGTCCAAGTCCTGAGTACCCCCTACCCTCCTGAGATCTCATCTGGGGGAGGACATTGAAGAGCTGTAGGTACTAGGGGTCCCCTCCTTTTTTTTTTTTTTTTTTTTTTTTTTTTAGACGGAGTCTCACTCTGTCCCCCTTGCTGGAGTGCAGTGGCCGGATCTCAGCTCACTGCAAGCTCCGCCTCCCGGGTTCAGGCCATTCTCCTGCCTCAGCCTCCCGAGTAGCTGGGACTACAGGCGTCCGCCACCTCGCCCGGCTAGTTTTTTTTGTATTTTTTAGTAGAGACGGGGTTTCACTGTGTTAGCCAGGATGGTCTCGATCTCCTGACCTCGTGATCCACCCGTCTCGGCCTCCCAAAGTGCTGGGATTACAGGCTTGAGCCACCGCGCCCGGCCGAGGGTCCCCTCCTAAGATCCTAACCTGCTATCCCCCACCTCCCGACACCAGAGGATTCCTTCTCAGCCCTCTGCAGTCCCAGCCAGGAAGGGGCTCCCTCCCCAGCCCAGCACCTAGCCTCAGGGGGCCCCGGTAACTAGAAAAAGGAGGCAGATCTGGTGCTTTTGGTTGTTGTTTTGTTTTGAGACAAGAGCCTCACTCTGTCACCCAGGCTGGAGCGCAGTGGCTCATCTTGGCTCACTGCAACCTCTGCCTCCTGGGTTCAAGCAGTTCTCCTGCCTCAGCCTCCCGAGTAGCTGGGATCACAGGCGCCCGCCACCACGCCTGGCTAATTTTTTTTTTTTTTGTATTTTTAGTAGAGACAGGGTTTCACCATGTGAGCCAGGCTGGCCTCGAACTCCTGACCTCATGTGATCCGCCCCGTCTTGGCCTCCCAAAGTTTTGAGATTACAGGCATGAGCCACCACACCCAGCCTGGTGCGTGTCTTTATAAATAACTGGATGGGCAGGTGGCTTCACACCTCAGTTTGCTCATCCATTAAATGGGGGTTCCACCAAGACAACCAATGTGAAAACTCTTGGAGGGAGACCAGAGCTTGGGGGTGGGGCATGATCCTTCCCCCTACCCCCGCAACCAGCCCATGAGCCTGGGACCACCACACTTCTTTCAGAGACAGCTGGAGCATCAGCAACCTACCCCCGGACACACACACAAAGAGCCCAGGGGCACCTGGCCACTCCTCCGCCCAGGGGAAGGAAGAAAAAGTGATAAAGAAGTTACTAAGTTAACTTCTTTAAGTTACTGGTAACTGTTAGTCTTTGAGGGTGGGGTTTCCAACCCATTCTGCCCATCCTCCAGTGGGGCTGGAGGGCTAAGGACTCCAAAAGGAGGGGAGTCAGGGTAGCCCCCCAATTCCCTGGAGGTGTGTACATGGGGGTGTGGTGCACATCACTGGGTGTCCCCCCCACACACCCTGTGTCCTGCGGTCCCCCAGCACCGCCAGAGGCCATGCAGCCTCTTGGGAGGTGCCTTAGTGGGGCACCCAGCCCCCCTGTGACAACAAGGAACCTCCCACAGCCTGCTCCTCCCCCTTCACACCCCCTTGGAGGTAAAAGGAGGGTCGGCCAGCTCAGACTCCCAGGCTCCAGAGAGAGGAAGGAAGGGACAGCAGAGAAGGTTCAGAAAGAGGGAGCCTGCACCAGGCAGGGTTACTTACTTGTCTCTGTGACTTCCTCTACCTGGCACATGCTGCCCAGCTATGGGGACCTTTGACCTGTGGACAGATTACCTGGGTTTGGCACGCCTGGTTAGGGCTTTCAGTGGGAAAGAGGGGCCTGAGACCAGGCTGAGCCCCCAGCCAGAGCCAGAGCCAGTGCTGGAACCAGTGTCAGCGCTGGAGTCAGTGTCAGTGCCAGAGTCAGTATCAGTGCCGGAGTCGGTCCCAGTGCCAGGATCCAAGGATCAGAAGCGCACCCTGGAGTCCTCGCCAGCTCCCGAACGCCTGTGCTCTTTCTGCAAACACAACGGCGAGTCCCGGGCCATCTACCAGTCCCACGTGCTGAAGGACGAGGCCGGCAGGGTGCTGTGTCCCATCCTGCGGGACTACGTGTGCCCCCAGTGCGGTGCCACGCGTGAGCGTGCCCACACCCGACGCTTCTGCCCGCTTACTGGCCAGGGCTACACCTCCGTCTACAGCCACACCACTCGAAACTCGGCAGGCAAGAAGCTGGTCCGTCCTGACAAGGCGAAGACGCAGGACACAGGCCACCGCCGAGGAGGAGGAGCAGGTGCCTGCACAGGTGGCTGGGGGGACCTGTCCCAGGGTAATGGCTGAGCCCCTCTGTGAAGTAAGATTAGCCCCAGTACCCACCTCCAAGGGTGAGGGGAAGACCTTAGAGAGAGCTTAGAACAGCAGTTTATTTTATTTACTTATTTGTTTATCTTGAGACAGTCTCTTTCTGTTGAACAGGCTGGAGTGCAGTGGCGCCATCTTAGCTCACTGCAATCTCCATCTCCTGGATTCAAGTGATTCTCCTGCCTCAACCTCCTGAGTAGCTGGGATTATAGGCGGATGCCACTATGCCTGACTAATTGCCACCATGCCCAGCTAAATTTTGTATTTTTAGTAGAGATGGGGTTTCACCATGTTGGCCAGGCTGGTCTCGAACTCCTGACCTGAAGATCCGCCCGCCTCGGCCTCCCAAACTGCTGAGATTACAGGCGTGAGCACCACGCCGAGCCAGTTTATTTGATTTATGTCTTTATGTTGAGACAGTGTCTCTTTCTGTCACCCAGGCTGGACTGCAGTAGCACGATCTTGGCTCACTGCAACCTTGCCTCCTGGGTGCAAGCGATTCTCCTGCCTCAGTCTCCCAAGTAGCTGGAATTACAGGCCTGCACCACTACACTTGGCTTCCCCCCCTGCCCCCCCACCGGTAGAAACAGGGTCTTACTATGTTTCCCAGGCCAGTGTCGAACACGGCTTAGGTGATCCTCCTGCCTAGGCCTCCCAAAATGCTAGGATTACAGGCCTGAGCCATCATGCTTGGCCCCAGTGAGGTTTTATTTATTTATTTATTTAAGATTGTTTTTCCGAGATGGAGTCTTGCTCCGTCACCCAGGCTAGAGAGTACAGTGGCGCGATCTTGGCTCACTGCAACCTCTGCCTCCCGGGTTCAAGCAATTCTTTTGCCTCAGCCTCCTGAGTAGCTGGAATTAGAGGCGCCCACCACTGCGCCCGGCTAATTTTTGTATTTTTAGTACAGAACGGGCTTTCACCATCTTGGCCAGACTGAGTCTCAAACTCCTGACCTGGAGATTCACCTGCCTCGGCCTCCCAAAGTGCTGCGATTACAGGCATGAGCCACCGTGCCTGGCCCCCAGTGAGGTTTTAAAAGAGAAATTCGTTCTAGCAACTTAAATTGTCTTTGAGGAAGTCAGCTAACAGAGGAGGGGCCAGTCTGACTAGGTGTGTTTGGGCACTGCCTCCCCCATCAGACTGTGAGCTCCTGGAGGATAGTGACTGGGAGAGGACCACCCCTCCCATCTACTCTCAGACAGCTTTGCAGTGAACATTTGTTAAAGTCATGAAAGGGTCAGATGTGGTGGCTCACACCTGTAATCCCAATACTTTGGGAAGCCAAGGCAGGAGGATCGCTCGAGCCCAAGAGTTTGAGACCAGCCTGAGGCAACATGGTGAAACCCCGAGTCTATAAAAAATTAGCCGGACATGGTAGTATGTTTCTGTAGTCCCAGCTACTTGGGAGGCTGACCAGGGAGGATCGCTTGGGTCCAGGGGGCAGAGGCTGCAGTGAGCTGAGATGGTGCCACTGCACTGCAGCCTGGGCAACACAGCAACACCCTGTCTTTAAAAAAAAGAAAAAAGAAAGCGCTGAGGGCGGCGGCTCACGCCTGTAAACCCAGTACTTGGGGAGGCTGAAGCAGGTGGATCACCTGAGGTCAGCAATTCAAGACCAGCCTGGCCAACATGGTGAAACCCCGTTTCTACTAAAAATACAAAAAATTAATGGCGTGGTAGCATGCGCCTGTAATCCCTGCTACTCGGGGGGCTGAGACAGGAGAATCGCTAGAACCCGGGAGGTGGAAGTCGCAGTGAGCTGAGATCACATTACTGCACTCCAGTCTGGGCGACAGAGTGAGACTCCCTCTCAAAAAAGAAAAAAAGCGTGAAAGATTGCCTCCAGGAGACGATAGTGTTCCCTGTGAGGTTTGATGCTGTCCCACTGGGAGACGCTGGAGGCTAAAAGGACTTAGGGAAAATGGTGTCCTGCCGCCAGCCTTTATGATTAACAACTTCTGGGAGTAACAGATCCGGGGACCCCCCCCACGCCAGAGCTCGGCGGTCACGAGAGGGCACCACGGTCGCAGAATCGGAACTCCGGCGCTTTGTCTCGGGCTCTGGGTCCCAGCGGGGCCGCCCGGCGGAGCCAGAGACGTCACGGGGTCACTGTCTCCGGAGCAGCCACTGGGTGGCGCCAGAGGCCCAGCAGCCCCGGAGGCCGAGTCCGTGGGCAACTTGGGGAGCATTGAGTCATCGTGGCCTGTGATTAAGCATTTCTCTCCCTCCCCCCTCCGCTAGGTTTCAGAGGTGCCGGGAAGTCTGAGCCTTCGCCCTCCTGCTCTCCCTCCATGCCCACCTAAGAGGCCGCCTACACCTGGGCAAGAGCACCCGGGCTCAGCTGGATTTCCAGGAAGACCCACCCTATGAGGACCACTCCCACTCCCAGACCCTCCCCCCAGCCCGAGAGTGAGCCCTGGGGATGGCCTGGGGTTGGCGAGGCAACAGCTGAAATCGCCTGTCCTTGGGGACCCTGCCCTTTGTGCCATCTGCCATCTCCCCATAACTGGGCATCCAGTCAGCACTCAATAAATGCTTATGAATGGATCAACAACAGACAAGGCCTGGTCTTGGGGCAAGGTGTAGTGTGAACATTGCTGGGAGTCCTGTACCTAGATCTCCCTTTCCTCTTTGAGTTTCAGCACCGTGGGGCGCTGGGGTGAGCTGCTTTGTGCAGAGAAACAGGAGTGGGTCCTTGGGGTAGCTGAGGGGGTTCCGGCACCTTGAAGCCAGATCGACATCATGAGACCCTTTCTGTGGACATTTGGTCTTTCAGTCACCCCCTGCACTAACATGCAAGATGGGTGGACTCCTCCCATCCCACCCCCAGCTCCGTACTGGAGATGGGGGCTTCATTTGAGGAAGAAATTGACAGACAACTAGATGGAGCCCCCCGTATCCTCTTCACTAAGGAAGGTGAATGGTTATGTCAGCATGGATGCCCCAGTGACAAGCCAGGCAGTTTAGAGCAAGGGAGGGACAATTAGGGGGCAGGGAATGGGACCATGTCCTGGGGGATTGGGCAGGGGTGGTGGCCTAGGTGGGCTTGGGCAGGAGCAGAAAAATGGGGCCGTTCTGGCAGGGCGGGGGGAATGCACGTGGGGGAATCCCCACGCCCCTGCCTGCCTCCTCCACCTCCAGATCTTGTCCTGTTGAGGCGACAGGGGGCAGCTCAGGAAGCCAGGGCACCCACTGTGCAGTCCACATTCCTACCCCCGGTCCACAAACCAGCCCTGAGGCCTGTGGTCTGGTGGTGAGGAATGGAGCGTTGTTGTCCCCTCTGCCCTTGGCTTTCCAATTTAAACTGGAACCAGAGGCCCTGGGGATGGGGGTGGGTCCTTGCAGACAGCTGGGTCGTGGAGGGGGAAGTGGGGAGGAGGAGAAAGAAAACAGAAGGATACTAGCAGCTCCCAGGGTCTGGGAATGAAGTTAGGGTTTCCTAGGGCAGAGCCGCTGGGGCTGGAGACCCGGGGAACTGGGCTCACACCAGGGCATGTCCTGGTGGACAGGGGGCTCACCTGGGTGTGAACCCGCCCTGCTCTTTCCTGCCCTCCTGCATCAGGTCTCCGGGGTATAAGGTTGCAGGGTGGGAGGAGGACCCTGCCTGAGCCGTGGGAGCTGGGGTGCAGGAGTCACAGAGTGCTTCCTGACGTCGAAGGTCCAGTCAGCCTTTCGGTGACAGATTTCATAGAGGCATTGTTTTCTGTAAATGGGACGACAGCAGCCCCTGTGGCTGCTTACAGGACTGTCATCTGGCTGTTGAGAGGCTTGCGTGGGATGAGAAGTGCCACGACTTCAGCCATGTTTGCATCCATAACAACCTCCTGGGATAGCCTCCTTCCTGGCTGGGGCCCGCAGGCAGCTTTCCTGGAGGATGGGCCAGGCCACCTGAGCACTGGACTCACCCTGCAGCTGGGTGATCTCCCAGGGCGTCTCTTAGGCTTCTACGAACCGCGTGTGTGCTGAAGAGCCTGCACACACAAGCGGGCACACAGTCACCCACCCCTGGAGATTTGCACCCCTCTTGCTTTCCCAGGGAAGCTGAGGTGTAAACTCATAGAGGGTGAGGAGGAGGAAGTGGGTAGAGAGGTTTGTGGGCGGAAGGTGAAGGAACTGAAGCCTCAGCCCCAAACAGCAGGTCACGGGGCCTCTACAGAATCATTTATTACGGGTCTTCCCAGAAGAAATAAAATGGAAATAGGGAGAAAGAAAACAAAGGGAGCTCTCTTCTCCTCCAGGAAAGAAACAAATTCTGAACCTTCCATACTTGGCTCAGGAGCCTAAAATTTGCAAATCCGGACAGGATGGGCCCTTGCAAATCCGGACAGGATGGGCCCTGCTTGGAGGTGGCCGGCTTCCTGGAGCCCAGGCCCGCCTGAAGCCACTGGGGCTGCAGGAGACGCAGTTTCCCTCTCTGAAGCCAAGGGAGGCTACTGACCTTGATCCTGGCCAGGTGAGGCCAGGACCTCGGGGCCTCCTTTGTGTTGTCCATGGAAGACCAACTTCCGGACAACTGAAGGGAGGTTTGTAGGGTCCACTAGGACCCCCTGGAGCATCTTGGAGGAGGTCCGCAGGCATGGGGGCTGGGTGGCAAAGGAAACACAGACCTCAAAGTGGCCTACAGTTCCCTCCAGGGTGGGTCCCCTCGAGGGACATTCCCAGGCCCCTTGGAAGGGTAAGGCAGGGGGGCTTTGCCTCCCGGCTTTGCCTTCCGGTAGTTGAGGCGCTTGAAGGCTTCTAGGTCCCGGTGGGTGCCCATGATCAGCCGGCTGCGGGGGAAACACAAGCACACGTGTGGGGCTCAGTGGTCACCAGGTGACAGAGGGGGCCGTGCCTCACAGCCACACGGTCACCAATGACTCAGATGCACACACACGGCTCACACGCATGTGCACATAACCAGAAAGGGCCTGTTGCAGCACAGGCTGGGCCTGTTCCAGCCTTTCTTCAGAGCCTGTGTTCTGCAAAGGACTAGGGAGGGGGCCACGGTGAGGGCCCAGCAGCAGTGGGGTGCCTGACCCTTGATGCCCACCCAGGGGCTTCACACTTCAGTCCCTCCCTGCTCCTCTGAGTCCCCACCGGCCTCCCACAGGCCCCATGCCCTGTGAGTCCGAGCCCAGCCCGTACTTCAGGTTAGAGAGCTCAACGATGAGGCCATGCACGATGTTGGTGGCGTCTTCCATCCTGGAGGCCTCAGAGGCCTGGATCCCCACGAAGGTCCTGGCGGGCAGGGAAGGAAATTGAGAGTGGCCCGACCTCACCGGACTACCAGAAGCTCTCCAGTGGGAGGGGCTTCCGCTGGGCTTTACACCATCTCTTCCGGGTGTCCAGCCTGTCCTCCTCTGTTCACGACAGAACCCTGATGGCCAACCCAGCTGGCTCCACTGCCCAGCAGGCCCAGAACCCAACCACTTCTCCCCTACCCTCCCCCTGCCCTCTCAGGACACTGCTGCCACCGCCTCCCCAGCTCCTGCCCCTGCGGTTTGCCCCCCACAGGTACCGGGGGCTGTGAACTTGGAAACCTGGCTCAGAGGCAAGCCCTCTCCTCCTGCAGCTGTGCACCACCTGCTTTCCCTGTGCCTTCCCCTCATCTCCCACTTCTCCCCTCCCGCTTGCTCTAGCCACACTAGACTCCTGGCCATTCCTGGAGCACCTCTCAGGATTCTGGAACATTCTTTCCCAAATGTCTCCTCCTGATGGTGGGTGGTGGCTTCCCTGATCACCCCTTACATTTTAACCCCTTCTCCGCTGCCTTTTTTTCCCCAACACTCTGCCATCTGATGATCTAATCTGCTGTCTCTCATGTCCCCACACCCCGAATCCCCCACTAGCAGTCAACTCTGTGTTTTGTCCCACACTGTCTCCCCAGCACCCAGGGCAGTGCTAGAAAAGCCAGCCCTGCCGGGCGCGGTGACTCACGCCTGTAATCCCAGCACTTTGGGAGGCCGAGGTGGGCGGATCACAAGGTCAGGAGATGGAGACCATCCTGGCTAACATGGTGAAACCCCGTCTCTACTAAAAATACAAAAAACTAGCCGGGCGTGGTTGCAGGCGCCTGTAGTCTCAGCTACTGGGAGGCTGAGGCGGGAGAATGGCGTGAACCCAGGAGGCGGAGTTTGCAGTGAGCCGAGATCACGCCACTGCACTCCAGCCTGGGAGACACAGCGAGACTCCGTCTCAAAAAAAAAAAAAAAAAAAAAAATAAATAAATAAATAAAAATACAAAAAATTAGCTGAGCATGGTGGCGGGTGCCTGTAGTCCCAGCTACTCAGGAGGCTGAGGCAGGAGAATGGTGTGAACCCAGGAGGCGGAGCTTGCAGTGAGCAGAGAGCCGAGATCCGGGCACTGCACTCCAGCCTGGGTGACAGAGTGAGACTCTGTCTCAAAAAAAAAGAAAAAAAAAAAAAAGAAGAAAAGCCGGCCCAGATGGCATTCATATCTATGTAAGATTTGGGAGGTCAAGGTGGGAGGATGGCTTGAACCCAGGAGTTCAAGACCAGCCTTGGCAACGTAGTGAGACCCCGTCTCTACAAATAATACAAAATTAGCCAGGCATGGTGGTGCATGCCTGTAGTCCCAGCTACTCAGGAGGATGAAGTGGGAGGGTCACTTGAGCCCGGGAGATGGAGGCTACAGTAAGCTATGATCCTGCACACCAGCCTAGGCAACAGAGCAAGACTCTTATCTAAAAAATATCCTGCCAGGCACGGTGGCTCATGCCTGTAATCCCACCACTTTGCGAGGCTGAGGCGGGTGGATCACTTGAGTCCAGGAGTTCGAGACCAGTCTGGGCAACGTGGCAAAATCCCGTCTCTAAAAAAAAATATACAAAATGGGCCGGGCGCGGTGGCTCAAGCCTGTAATCCCAGCACTTTGGGAGGCCGAGACGGGTGGATCACGAGGTCAGGAGATCGAGACCATCCTGGTGAACATGGTGAAACCCCGTCTCTACTAAAAAATACAAAAAACTAGCCGGGCGAGGTGGCGGCGCCTGTAGTCCCAGCTACTCGGGAGGCTGAGGCAGGAGAATGGTGTGAACCCGGGAGGCGGAGCTTGCAGTGAGCTGAGATCCGGCCACTGCACTCCAGCCTGGGCGACAGAGCCAGACTCAGTCTCAAAAAAAAAAAAAAAATATACAAAATTAGCTGGGTGTGGTGGTGGGTAACCATAGTCCCAGCTACTTAGGTGGCTGAAGTGGGAGAATCACGAAAGCCCAGGAGATCGAGGCTGCAGTGAGCTGAGGTTGCACCACTGCACTCCAGCCTGGGTGATGGGAGTGAGACCATGTCTCAAAAAAAAAAAAAAAAAAAAAAATCACGGAAGATCCAAGGAGCCACAGAACCACCCCCCCTCACAGAACAGGTGCCACTCTCGGACATGGGCAGTACAGGGGGCCAGGCAGGTAAGTGGGGGCCACTCGCCCTAAACCCGTCCATGCCCCAGGCTTGGCAGCACCTCCAGGGCTGTCACTATGGAAACTGCTGTCCTGCTGCTCCTGCCTTGGTCACCCTGAGGTGACTGGCAGCCCCTGGGCCTTAGCTTCTTGTGTGTGTCATTTAGCCTCAAGCCAGACCCCAGGCCCTCTGGGAGCTTCTAGACATCCAAGGCAGCGGGGAGGGGAGCTGCATTGGCCCTGGGACGTCAGAGATTTAGATGTGAACCCTCCTGGCTCTTCACTCAAACCACAGCAGGCCACTCTGATGAACTACCTCTGGTCCGCGTGCAGGTTGTGTGTGTGGATAGGGGACGGCAGGTACAAGTCACAGGGAGTGAGGGCAGGAGGCGGGGACAGAGCTGCCCTCTGCTAGGGGAGGAGAAGGAGGAGGAGGGTGTGGGGGCCATACACAGCCAGGAGCTGAGTCCCAAACCCTCCTCCACCCCCACCAGACAGAAACAGAAACTTGGCCATAAATAATTGATAAGCTGCCGCCTCTGCAGAGAGGCAGGTTCAAGTGCCAGGTAACAGAGAGGGCAGCCGCCCAGCCCTGGCTTCGAGGAGGGCTGCGGGAGGGCACGGGAGGAGGGGACAGACTACAGGGACCACGGGCATGGTGCAGGGGAGAGGGTGCCCTCCCCACACACAGCAGCCTGGAGAACGGCTAACTGGTGGCCTGCGTGAGGGAGGAGGTCGTTTGCCTAGGGCAAGAGCCAAGTAGGGAGGGGAGAGGGTGAGGGCAGGTTAGACTCACTTGAGTGCCCGCCTGGTGCTAGAGCTAGGAATGGCTCCAAGATGGTCTCAGCCAACAGTTCTGAGCCCTGTCTGGGTCCCTTCCCCTTCCCAGGGACTCAGGAGGAAGCTTTGGCCCCTCTTCCCAGAGAGAAACAGCCCACAGAGCCGGGGGCACTGTCTCAGGGCTCCTAGGGAGACACTGGGTTGGGTGCCGATCACTGGTCACTGTCACCCATTCTCTGCTTTCGGGGAGCAAGGGAACGTGTACAGTTTGAAAGACAGGGCTCAGCTCCCCTGATGGACTGCGGAAGTCGAGGCCCAGGGAGGGAGAACTGGGGTCCCCTCCGTCTGTCACCCTCCTTGGTAAAATTGGTGAGGGTCCTGGAGCCACTTCTCACCCACCCCACACCTACCTCGGCTGGGCCTTGGCCACTGCAACAGGGTCTCCATTGGCACGTGGGCTGGGGCCCGGCCAGCAAGGGCCCGGCTTGTTCCCGGAAGGAAAGAACTGGAAAGAGAACACAAGGTGTGAGTGCCCGGGGCCCAAGTCGAGCAAGCTCTGCACAGGGGACCCAGAAGTCACGCTGATGCCTTTGGCTTCACTGTGGCCACAGTAGGTCACACTGGGGCCGGCTAGGACTCCTGCAGAGGCAGAGCAGTAATGGTGAGGAACTCCACGATGGGTAGACCCAGGGCTACCAGCCTGGGCTGCACCCATCCTTTCCCCTTGGAAAGAGAAAGGCCACAGCCAACCCCGGTGTCCGCTCCTAGGCCTGGGCCTCCCACAGGCTGATCTGGGCAGTGGGGGTGCCCCTGTGCCATGATCTTTGGCCCTGACACCGCTGCAATCTCCTGCATGCCCCTCACTATCTTTATGGGTACGGAGAAAACACCAAGGGGTAGCAACTGCAGTGAAGTGGAGTCATCTACCTTGGCTGAATGAGCCACACACATCCTGTTAGGAAAGGAGTTTGCAAATTTAACACGAGGGGAAAACTCCCAGTGAATATAGGGGAAAGCCTGGTAACTCCAAGGCGCTTAAGCTTCTAAGCATCAATGGTGGTTTAATTTCCATGGAAAATGTCAAGCTCCATTATAAAGTGGTGACTTACAATGTCCCTCAGAAAAGAGGCAATGAGCCAGGCTGGGCATGCCTGTAATCCCAGCACTTTGGGAAGATGAGGTGGGAGGATCGTTTGAGGCCAAGTGTTCCAGACCAGCCTGGGCAACACGGCAAGACCCTGTCTCTACAAACAAACAAACAAACAAACAAAAAAACCCCCAAAATTAGCCAGGCATGGTGGCACACACCTGTGGTCCAGCTACTCGGGAGGATGAGGCAGGAGAATCAACTGCTTGAGCCTGGGAGGTTGAGGCTGCAGTGAGCTGTGATTGTGCCACTGCACTCCAGTCTGGGCAACAGAGCAAGGCCCTGTCTCTAAAATTTAAATTAAACGACTCCATATGCGGATTGCAGAAGCTCTATCGGTCCAAGAGTGAGCACAGAGGAGCTATGAGAAAGTAACACCAAACCCTCCCATGACGAGACCTTGGTTTGAGGTTTGAAAGCTGTCTCTGCTGTGTCACCTCTGAGTCTCCTCCTCTAGCACAGTGCGTGACCATGGTGAGGTCAGGACGAGGTGCTGAGACGGCCCTCTCGATCCATCTTTGCTATTCCCCGTGCCCCTGCCCATGCCGGGAGACATGGGCCTTGGCCTTCCTGCCAGGAGCCACCCGGAACCTTCCCACGGGAATGTGTTCCTTGCCTGGGTCGCCTTGACTTGCTAGGGAACGCCTCGTGTCAAAACCAAACATGCCTAGGCCTTGGCAGTGCTGTCAGGGCGGTGCCTCCTCCCCTGGCAGGGGAAAGGCTGCCGGTGCTGGTCAGGTCTGACCAGCCAGCTGTCCGTCTGGGTCCCCCCGAGTCTGGATTTCAGGGTCTTTTTCCAAGCTCGCAGTTTGGCAGCCCATTTAGGAGGGTTAGGGGCTTCACCTGCTGGATGCCACTTAGGTGCACCTGGCCCCAAACACCTTAACCATTTCCCAGCCTTCTCTCCAAGCCACCACCCATGAGAACACAGACTGGAGGCAATGGAGGCGGCTCTTAAGTGAGGGATTTGCATTTTGCAAGGCATGAGGCTCTCATAAAATTTCAGCTGCGCCCAGCAACAGAACTCCTGCCTTTCCCACACGCTCGTGTTCAGCCTCTACCACTGAACTGCACTGTGACTCACCAATTTTTTTTTTTTTGAGACAGGGTCTCCGGCACCCACGCTGGAGTGCAGTAGCGTAATCTCGGCTCACTGCAACCTCAACCTCCCGGGCTCAAGTGATTCTCCTGCCTCAGCCTCCCAAGTAGCTGGGATTGCAGCCATGCATCCCCATGCCTGGCTAATTTTCTTTTCTTTTTTTTTTTTTTTTTTGAGACGGAGTCTCGCTCTGTCGCCCAGGCTGGAGTGCGGTGGCCGGATCTCAGCTCACTGCAAGCTCCGCCTCCCGGGTTTACGCCATTCTCCTGCCTCAGCCTCCCGAGTAGCTGGGACTACAGTTTTTTTGTATTTTATTTTAGCCCGCCACCTCGCCCGGCTAGTTTTTTTGTATTTTTTAGTAGAGACGGGGTTTCACCGTGTTAGCCAGGATGGTCTTGATCTCCTGACCTCGTGATCTGCCTGTCTCAGCCTCCCAAAGTGCTGGGATTACAGGCTTGAGCCACCGCGCCCGGCCAATTTTTTCTTTTTTGAGACAGAGTCTTGCTCTGTCACCCAGGCTAGAGTGCAGTGGTGTCATCTTGGCTCACTGCAACCTCCGACTCCCGGGTTCAAGCGATTCTTCTGCCTCAGCCTCCAGAGTAGCTGGGATTAGAGGCACATGCCACAACGCCCAGCTAATTTTTGTACTTTGGTAGAGATGGGGCTTCACCACGTTGGCCACGCTGGTCCTGAACTCCTGACGTCGGGTGATCCTCCTGCCTCGGTCTCCCAGTGCTGGGATTACAGGTGGGAGCCACTGTGCCTGGCCATGAATTTTTTTTTTTTTTTTTTTACATCTCGACACAGGGACAGCAAAGAAACAGAGGCTGACATTTGAAAGGCAAATTTGGCTCTGTGTTCCAGGATGCGGCAGCTGGGGCATGACCTGGGTGCCAGCCTGGCCTCCTCCCCTCCTGCCTGCCTCACCTCCAACAGGTGCATGAACTCTTCCAGAGTCTTCGCTGCTACACCCAGTGTGTGGACAGAGAACCGCCTGCCTCCCAGGGTGTGACTGTGACGTCCTCAGCCCAGGCTCAGGTGTGCCAACAGCTGGGGAGGTCACTCTTCCCCTGGGGGGCAGGGCTGAAGCAAGGCTGCCACCTGCCCAGACAGGAGAACAAATGCCAACAGCTGGCACCAGCTCTGGAGCCAGAGGAGGCCACATCTGGGCAGCCGGTGGGGCAGGCAGATCCCTGAAGGAGGCAAAGCCCTTACAAGTTCTGGCAGAAAAACAAAATGACTTATGTATGTTTGGGAAAGAATCATATCAGGACCCCCAGAGGACCCTAAGGAGATGGGCAAAGGCTCTTTTGCAGCTTGGGAGTGAAGCCCCCTCCCCAGGCCCAGCTTCTCTCCATCACCCCACTGTGTCTACCGCCCTCAATACATGCCCCGGGACCCCACAGCCAGGGTCAGGCACTGAATCAGAAGCTGCCAGGGGCTGGCACTCCTGGGGACTCCAGTTCAATGTGGGAGGCCTGGCTGAGAAAGCAGCTGTGTGTCACCATCCCTGGATATGTAGACAACCACCGAAAGGCAGGTCTATACTTTCTGGAAAACCACCGACTCCACATCCAATAGAGCTGCAACTCAGACTCCTAGAGTCGTTGGCTGTGTAAATGGTACGCCCTGAGCCCCAGCTCCCCCTCCACCGCTGTGCCACGTGAGGAGAGGGCTTGTGGAGGTTAGGTGCCTGCCCTGGGCAGGTATGTCTGTCACTCGGGGCAGCTCTTACCTGCTCAGGCGGGGCTTCGAAGTCAGAAGCATCCAGGGCATCCTGTATCTGGCTGTCCAGCAGGAAGTCGAGTTCAACAGCTGAAGAGTCTGCCCAGGCGGCCTGGTCTGCAGAATGAGGCAGGTGGTCTTGCTGCCCTGCCAGGTCTGAGGTGGTGTCTATACCCTGCTGGGCCCCAGGCTCCTGGAGAGGGCTGTCTGCTGCTTCTCTGTGTTCTGGCAGAACAGAAGCTTGCGGGGACACACGGAGCCCCTCAAGGTCTTGTTCGAGGTCCTGGCCACCTGACTCGGCTGCCTCTGGAGTAGGGCCTGGCTCCTGCTTTTGATCGACACATGGACCCGTGTCCGTGGCTGCATGGTTGGAATCTCCAGCGCCCATCATGGACTCTCCACTCCCGGGTGCCAGAGCCAGGGAGGCTGTCGGGCCCACTGGGACATCGCCAGGGGGCTTGTCATCCTGCCCTGCCTCCCCCATTTCTCCTGCGGTTTCCCCAGTGAGTGGGGTGCAGCCTGGCAGGGCCCTCCTGTAGCCTCCATCAGCGGCCTTCCTCTTGGGAGAGGCAGGTGACATGGCGCTGGCCTGCCCATCGGGCCCAGCCACCTCCAGAGCCCTCTCTTCCAGCTCAGCAGGGTCTGTGCTCAGGTCTGCAATGACAATCATCCCGAGGGAGGAGCATCCCAGGCTGCTATGAGTCCCTTCCCCTTCCCTGCCCATCCTGCTGGGGGTCTGCTGGGGGTCAGGAGAGCCCTGGGCCACAGACCCGGGTTCCAGGCACCAAGAGGCAGGGCCCAGTCCCAGAGCAGGGCCCAAGGTAGGAGCTGATGCTGGGGTACAGGGGATACTGTCTCCCTCCTCCTGGGGCCCTCCAGGCAGGCCAGCCCCTGCTGTCCTTTGGGCCCCTCCCTCCTTGAGGGCTCCTCTGTCTGGCTTCTCCCCTTCAGAATCACTGCTTGGTAGGTGTTCCTTTTGGCCACGATCACCTGGAACCCCATCTGTCTCAGGCCTGCTGTCTTCAGCCCCTTGTTCTGACAGGTGGTCTTGGCTGGCCCTCTGTGAGGAGGACAACCCCGTCCCCCTGTCTGGAGGGTCATCAGGCTGAGAATCTCCACTGCTGGGCACAGCCTGCACAGGGCTCTGGCTGCTCTGCTCAGGGTGGGCACTGTCTGCCTGCGTTGGGTCCCCCGGCTCCGTGGCCTCCTGGAAGGGGAGCCCCAGGGTCTCCACTAGCGGCTGGCATCCTGGACTCTGGGCGCTGGACTCTGGGAGGGTTTCCTGTGGACAGAAAAAGACTCAGCCCCGGGGCCTTTGATAACCAAGTTCTCCAAAGAGTTTTCTATTAGTTTGGTGTAAAAGTAATTGCGGGTTTTGTCATTACTTTTAATGGCAAACACTGGCCAGGCGCAGTGGCTCACGCCTGTAATCCCAACACTTCGGGAGGCCAAGGTGGGCGGATCACTTGAGGTCAGGAGTTCAAGATCAGCCTGGCCAAAATGGTGAAACCCCATCTCTACTAAACATACAAAAATTAGCTGGGCACGGCGGCCCACACCGGTAGTCCCAGGTACTCAGGAGGCTGAGGCAGGAGAATCGTTTGAACCCGGGAGGTGGAGGTTGCAGTGAGCCAAGATAGGGCTGCACTCCAGCCTGGGTGACAGAGTGAGACTCTGTCTCACATACACAAAAAAATTAATGGCAAAAACCGCACTTACTTTTGCACCAATCTAATAGTTGTGACTGCCCTGTTCAAAGACTCAGATGTTGGCACCGGCCATCATGCATGGAAATAGGCATCAGTACCAGGGCCAGCGACTGGAGGGGGATCTGGAAGCACAGAAACCTCTCCTTCCATCAAGCTCTTCTCTCTGCCAGCACCAGACACTCAACAAGATCAGGGATATGAAAATCAAGGTGGCATTCAGACCACACCAATGTTAATTTCCTGTTTATTATTATTTTTAGACAGAGTTTCACTCTTGTTGCCCAGACTGGAGTGCAATGGCACAATCTCGGTTCACCGCAACCTCCACCTCCTGGGTTCAAGCGATTCTCCTGCCTCAGCCTCTCGAGTAGCTGGGATTACAGGCATGCGCCACCATGCCCGGCTAATTTTGTATACTTAGTAGAGACAGAGTTTCTCCATGTTGGTCAGGCTGGTCTCGAACTACTGACCTCAGGTGATCTGCCTGCCTCAGCCTCCCAAAGTGCTGGGATTACAGGCGTGAGCCACCGTGCCCAGCTGCTATTATTATTTTTATTATTTATTTTTCATAATTTTGAGACAAGGTCTCATTCTTTCATCCAGGCTAGAGTGCAGTGGTGTGATCACGGCTCACTGTAGCTTTGACCTTCCTAGGTTCGGGTGAGCCCCCCACCTCAGCTTCCCAAGTAGCTGGGACTATAGGTACACACCACACCTGGATAAATTTTGTGTTTTTTTATACAGATGGGGTTGTGCCATGTTGCCCAGGCTGGTCTGGAATGCCTGGGCTCAAGTGATCCTCCTGCCTCGGCCTCCCAAAGTGCTGGGATTACAGGTGGGAGCCACTGCACCTGGCCAAGTTTTAAAACAATTATTGTAGGCTGGATGCAGTGGCTCATGCCTGTAATCCCAGCACTTTGAGAGGCCGAGGCAGGCGGATTGTTTGAAGTCAGGAGTTCGAGACCAGTCTGGCCAACAGGGTGAAACCCCCTGTCTAATAAAACTACAAAAATAAGCCGGGTGTGGTGGTGTGCACCTGTAGTCCCAGCTACTGGGGAGGGTGAGGCAGGAGAATCGCTTGAATCCAGGAGGCGGAGGCTGCAGTGAGCCGAGATCGCACCACTGCACTTCAGCCTGGGTGATAAGCAAGACTCCATCTCAAAAAGAAAAGAAAAAAAAAATTATTGTAGAGATAGAGTCTTCCTATGTTGCTCAGGCTGGTCAAGGGAAGTCTCCCAAAGTGTTGGGATCACAGGCACGAGCCACTGCACCTGGCCAATTGCCTAGTTTTGATGACGGACTACAGTTATGCACGGTGTTACCACTCGGGGAAGCTAGAACAGAGAACACCAGAACTTCACTCTGTACTGTTTTTTGTTTTTTAAAAAATTGTGGTAAGGCCAGGCGTGGTGGCTCACACCTGTAATCCCAGCACTTTGGGCGGCTGAGGCGGGCAGATCACCTGAGGTCAGGAGTTCAAGACCAGGCTGGCCAACACGGTGAAACCCCGTCTCTACTAAAAATACAAAAATTAACTGGGCGTGGTGGCAGGCGCCTGTTATCCCAGCTACTCAGGAGGCTGAGGCAGGAGAACTGCTTGAACCTGGTGGGGCGGAGGTTGCAGTGAGCCAAGATGGTGCCATTGCACTCTAGCCTGGGTGACAAGAGTAAAACTCCGTCTCAAGAAAAAAAAGGAAAAAAAAAAAAAAAAATTGTTGCATACTCAGCATATATCCATAGCACAATGTACTGAAAACGGCGGGTGGAAGAGAGGTGCAGGCCTCACCATTGCCAAAGAACTCCAGGGTGAAATGGGGCTGCCGAGGCTGGGCCAGGAGGCCGCACGTGCGCTGGGCTCAGCCTGGCTGATTTTAGAGCCTTACCAGGCTAAAGGCCCCACTCCTGAGGTTCTCATCCTTTGTCTCTCCTTTTCTTGCCACTGTCTTCCTGGATTTTGCAAACTGGGGAACAAACCTCCCAACTGAGTTCTGTAAACCGGATACAAGAACAAAGCAGCAATAAAGATAAGGGAGGAATGAGGTCTCAGGAAAAAAGCAAACCCAAACCTGCTCCTTTCTTGTAGCCTTGAGAGAACTCCACCCTTGCCCTTTGGGTATCTTCCCTCCAGCCCCTGTAGACCATGAGTGAGCAACTGGGGACAATGAAGGGAGACACAGAGCCCGAACTTTAAGGGAGGCAGCGGTGCTTCTACATCCACGAGGCCACAGGACAGGCTCACCTGGGAAGGAGGAAGGGGAGCTGGCTCCTTCTCTGGTTGACGGAGGAGCCAGCAGGGAGCTCCTGTTTCCTCATCTGGGGAGCTGTGTAGGAAAAGATAAAACTGAGGAAGATCTGCCCGGGTACTGTGGCTCACGCCTGTAATCCCAGCACTTTGGGCGACTGAGGTGGGCAGATCACTGAGGCCAGGCGTTCGAGACCAACCTGGGGAACATAGTGAAACCCTATCTCTACTAAAAATACAAAAATTAGCTGGATGTGGTGGCACATGCCTGTAATCCCAGCTACTCGGGAGGCTGAGGCAGAATGGCTTGAATTTGGGAGGTGGTGGTTGCAGTGAGCCAAGATCGTGCTACTGCACCCCAGCCTAGGCGACAAAACAAGGCTCTGTGTCAAAACAAACAAACAAACAAACAGAGGGGGATCTGAAATCCTCCTAGGTTGTCACTCACATATTGAGACAAATGCAAAACAAAATCTAAGAGGAAACCAGTGCTAAGAGTCTCCTAGGCTGGGCACGGTGGCTCATGCCTTTAATCCCAGCACTGTGGGAGGCTGAGGTGGGTGAATGCCCAGGAGTTTGAGACCAGCCTGAGCAACATAGTGAGACCCTGTTTCCACAAAAAGTTTAAAAATTAGCTGGACAAGGTGATGTGTGCCTGTGGTCCCAGCTACTTGGGAGGCTGAGATGGGAGGATCATCTAAGCCAGGGGAGTTCAGGCTACAATGAGCTATGATCACATCACTATACTCCAGCCTGGGTGACAGAGCAAGACCCTGTCTCAAAAAAAAAAAAAAAAAAAAAAAAAAAAAAAAAAAAGTCTGCTAGATGGAAGGCCCTGGAAAACCTGCTTTAAAAGAGTGGGATGGGGATGGAGAAGCAGTGACCTGAGAACATTTAACGGGCAAGGAGGGTGCAGAGTCCCACTTGGAGAATACACTGCCTCAACAGGTGACTTTGTCACACTTATAATGCCAGGAACTGCCTTCTGAACTGGGAATAGGGATATTCTCATTTGGACGGACACTCCAGCTCTCACAAGACACATTCTAGAGAAAGGAAATTGTAGATGCAAGAAACATAGTGTCTTTAAAAACTAGTGAAACTTAGGGTTATATTGAAATAAATAAGGGCCAGGCGCAGTGGTTCACACCTGTAATCCCAGCACTTTGGGAGGCTGAGGCAGGCAGATCACCTTAAGTCAGGAGCTCAAGACCAGCCTGGCCAACATGGTGAAACCCCATCTCTAGTAAAAATACAAAAATTAGCTGAGTGTGGTGGCGGGTGCCTTTTATCCCAGCTACTTGGGAGGCTGAGGCAGGAGAATCACTTGAACCCAGGAGGTGGAGGTTGCAGTGAGCCAAGATTGTACCACTGCACTCCAGCCTAGGTGACAGAGCAAGACCCTGTCTCAAATACATACACACATCCATAAGGATATAGATATCATTTTGTTTTGGCTAATTATTTTATTTCTTGTAGATATGGGGTCATCCTCATTATGTTACACAGACTCCTCTCAAACTCCTGGGTTCAAGCAATCCTCTTGCCTTGGCCTCCCAAAGTGCTGGGATTACAGGCATGAGCCACTGCGCCCAGCCCTGATTGCTTTTCTTTTTTATTGGTCATTAGCTCGCATAACAACAATTCCTTTGTTCCCTTCTTGATTAAGGAGGAGGAATGTGGAAGACGGATGGGTTTGACCAGCAGACAGAATATGAGTTATAGAATATAAGTTCTGTAACCTTGAAAAATTCAGCGTTATCTTTGTCCACAGTTAAAACTTCTTTTTTTCTTTTATTTTTTAGATAGAGTCTCGCTCTGTTGCCCAGACTAGAGTGTAGTGGCATGATCTCTGCTCACTGCAACCTCTGCCTCCTGGGTTCAGTCGATTCTCTTGCCTCAGCCTCCCGAGTATCTGGGATTACAGGTGTGTCACCACACCTGGCTAATTTTTGTATTTTTAGTAGAGACAGGGTTTTGCAATGTTGGCCAGGCTGGTCTCAAACTCATGACCTCAAGTGATCCTCCCTGCTAGGCCTCCCAAAGTGCTGGGATTACAGGCATTAGCCACCATGCCTAGCCAAAACATCAACCCTTCTTACCAGCGAGGAAAGCTAGGAGAAGTAAGATCCGATGGCCCTGAGCTCTGGGAAGGAGTGGGTCACAGCACTGGATAGGTTGTGGGTCTACTTCCCAAAGCATTGCTGTCTGCTGAGCTGCTGTGCTATGTGGACTGTCAGTGGGGAGACCTGCTGGAATGCTCACAGCCACCTACCTGCAGACCGCCTTTCCTGGTTCCTCCCCGTGCTGCTGTGTAGAGGGAACAGGTCCCAGTTTACTCTCTGGCTCCTCAGGGTGATGTAAACAGCCCAACATGGAACTCTGGGGGTCCCCATCAGAGTCTCCTAGCCTTGGGGTCTTTAGGGGTTTTGGAGGACAGAGTCCGTCTCCTGTTTTAGAGATAGAGGAAGATGAAGGGGTGGGGGATACAGCCACTGCCATGGCTGACAACTGAACACAGCAAGGCCACTGCTGTCTTGAAAGAAAGCAGGCTCGTTCCAAGGGCATGAAACCCCCGCTCTGATGCTCACCTGGTGAGCGAGAGATGGACTGGAACCCCTATCAAAGGTGGGACTTATGAGCTTATGTGGCCATGAGATTCAAAGGCTTTTTACCTATGGACTGGCCGGAGCTGAGGCTGAATCAGGAGGTGGCCTGGCCTGGCTCCAGATCACACAGAAGAACCTGGCCTGGCCGACTCTCTTTCTGGGGAAGTGGTAAGGGGTGTGTAGTGGGTCCCAGCTCAAACAACTCTGCAGAGGGGTCATTCCTGTCTTCTCTACCAAACATCCCCTTTCATGAGCCTGACTTCTTCCCTTCTCAGCTTTTCTGCAAGTATCAATGTCCTGGGTCATCTCCCGTCTCCCCCACTACAACTAGGCTGCACGCGAGAAGGGGCCGAATCCATCTCACTTTCTGCGGGGTCCCAAGTGCCTGTAAGAGCATCCTGTACACTGTTGGTGCTCAATAAATACTTAGGAGATGATTGGATAAATGCACACCACCAATTGCAGACAAGACTAAATTATGTACTACTCTAGTGTGCTGAGACATCTGTGAAATAGCCATCCTGGGAAAACTGGGACTCACAGTCAGTGGGTGCTGACGAGGTGATGCTTTGGCCACGTCCTGGGCCCTTGCATTTCTGCACTAACTTCCCCATCACTGAAAGCAATTGCGATGTGTCTTCTTCCGGCATTTAAGAGGCTAAAGATGCTTACTGACATCTTTGTATACATAGCACGGTGGCTCATGCCTATAATCCCAGCACTTTGGGAGGCTGAGGCAAGTGGATCACCTAAGGTCAGGAGTTCAAGACCAGCCTGGCCAACAAGGCAAAACCCCATCTCTACTGAAAATACAAAAATTAGCCAGGCATGGTGGCACCCACCTATAGTCCCAGCTACTTGGGAGGCTGAGGCAGGAGAATCACTTGAACCCGGGAGGCAGAAATTGCAGTGAGCTGAGATTGCACTACTGCACTCCAGCCTGGGTGACAGAGTGAGACTGTCTCAAAAAAAAATTAGTATGTATTATATATTATATATAAGAATACATATGGATTCATATTTAACATATACATACATATAAAATATATTATGTTTACATATTACATATTTATAATTATAAATATATATTAAATTATATATTTCTAATATATCAATATATTATAAAGTTATGTACTTACATATTTACATATGATGTATATTATATATTTATTAAATATATACAGTATATATTATATATCCCACTATATTGCCAGGTTGTTCCATGTGATCTAAAGCCAGGCCATGCCACCTCAGGATTCAGCCTCAGCCAAATATGTAAATATATATATTTATACATACATATTTATATATGTATTTATGTATTATATATACTACATATATATATTTTTTTTCTTTTTTTTAGACAGGGTCTGGCTTTGTCTCCCAGGCTGGAGTGAAGTGGTACAACTGTGGATCACTGCAGTCTTGACCTCCTGGGCTCAAGCCATCCTCCCGCCTCAGGCCCCTTGAGTAGCTGGGAAAACAGGTGTGTGCCACCATGCCCGGCTAAGTCTTTTTTTGTTTTTGTTTTATAGACACAGGGTCTCACTATGTTGCCCAGGCTGGTCGCGAACTCTGGCACTCAGAGTTCGCGACCTCTGTCTCGGCCTCCCAAAGTGCTGGAATTACAGCCATGAACCACTTTGCCTGGCCAGCATCTATTTTTTGAATTAAGAAAACTCACTTACATCGAAGCTTTCAATAGTGGCTGGCTTGTAAGACTTCCCCAAACCTGGCCCCACCTAATCATGTATTCAGTGCACAAATGATAAGGGTTGACTCTAGTGAGTTCCACACCAGATGCCGTCCTAAGAACTTGTGTGTGTTAAGATAAAAGCTCAAGGCAGGGTGCTGCTGTTATGCCTGCCTTACAGAAGTAACATTGAGCAATTCAATATTATCTTTGTCCATGATTAAAATATCAGCCTTTCTCACAGCCTGTAATCCCAGGACTTTGGGAAGCCGAGGCAGGTGGATTGCTTGAGCTCAGCAGTTCAAGACCAGCCTGGGCAACATGGCGAAACACTGTCTAAAAAGTAAGAAAACTAGCCAGACATGGTGGCGCACACCTGTAGTCCCACGTACTTGAGAGGCTGAAGCGGGAGGATGACTTGAGCCCGGAGGAAGAGATTGCAGTGAGTCTAGACTGCGCCACTACACTCCAGCCTGGGCAACAGAACTAGAGCCTGTCTCAAAAAGACAATTAGGGGCCAGGCGCGGTGGCTCAAGCCTGTAATCCCAGCACTTTGGGAGGCCAAGACAGGGGGATCACGAGGTCAGGAGATCAAGACCATCTTGGCTAACACGGTGAAACCCTGTCTCTACTAAAAAATACAAAAAACTAGCCAGGCGAGGTTGCGGGCGCCTGTAGTCCCAGCTACTCCGGAGGCTGAGGCAGGAGAATGGCGTAAACCCGGGAGGCGGAGCTTGCAGTGAGCTGAGATCCGGCCACTGCACTCTAGCCTGGGCGACAGAGCGAGACTCCGTCTCAAAAAAAAAAAAAAAAAAAAAAAGACAGTTAAATTAAAATAAATAAAAAGGGCAATATGGCAAAACCCTATCTCTACTAAAAATATAAAAGTTATCTGGGCATGGTGGTGGGCACCTGTAATCCCACCTACTTGGGAGGCTGAGGCAGGAGAATCGCTTGTAGCTAGGGGGCTGCGGTTGCAATGAGCCAAGATGGCGCCACTGCACTCCAGCCTGGGAAAGGGAGTGAGACTCCATCTCAAAAAAATAAATTAATAATTAAATTAAATTAAAAGGAAAGATGTAAGAATTGACACCCAAGGGCCCCATGTTCCCAGAGAGGTGTAAACATTGAGGCACACGGAGGCCAAGGAACCAAGGCTGGCACCCCATCCAATTCCAGAACCAGCACACTTAAGAATACTTGAACATTTACTGAATGCCTACTATGTAGTAGATTTCTACCAAGGCACAGACAACAAAAAGACAAACCAACAGCCAGGAGTGGTGGTGCATGCCTGCAGTCCCAGCTACTCAGGAGGCTGAGGGGGTAGGATTGCTTGAGTCCAGGATCTCACTTGGGTAACACAGTGAGATCCCACCTCTAAAAACATTTAAAAATTAGCTGAGGGTGGTGGCATGCACCTGTAGTCTCAGCTACTCAGGAGGCTGAGGCAGGAGGATTGCTTGAGCCCTGGAGGTTGAGGCTGCAGCGAGCCATGATTGTGCCACTGGATTCTGGCCTCAGCAACAGAGATAGATCCTGTCTCTAAAAAAAAAAACTGAAGAAGGCCGGGCGCGGTGGCTCAAGCCTGTAATCCCAGCACTTTGGGAGGCCGAGACGGGCGGATCACGAGGTCAGGAGATCGAGAACATCCTGGCTAACACGGTGAAACCCCGTCTCTACTAAAAATACAAAAAACTAGCCGGGCGAGGTGGCGGGCGCCTGTAGTCCCAGCTACTCCGGAGGCTGAGGCAGGAGAATGGCGCAAACCCGGGAGGCGGAGCTTGCAGTGAGCTGAGATCCGGCCACTGCACTCCAGCCCAGGCTACAGAGCAAGACTCCGTCCCAAAAAAAAAAAAAAAAAAAAAAAAAACTGAAGAATAACACTATCCAGGGCTGGGCGCGGGGGCTCACACCTGTAATCCCAGCACTTTGGGAGGCTGAGGTGGGTGGATCACCTGAGGTCGGGAGTTCAAGACCAGTCTGACCAACATGGAGAAACCTCATCTCTACTAAAAATACAAAATAAGCCAGGCATGGTGGCTCATGCCTGTAATCTCAGCTACTTGGGAGGCTGAGGCAGAAGAATCACTTGAACCCGCAAGGCGGAGGTTGTGGTGAGCCGGTATCACGTCACTGCACTCTAGCCTGGGCAACAAGAGTAAAACTCCGCCTCAAAAAAAAAAAACACTATCCAAACCCCAGGTGGACTCTTTCCAACCTCAGCTCTGCACTACACACTCACACACCCTGAAGTAAACCTACTGAATGAGTCTCTCTTTCCTTGATGCCAATTGCTAGGGTCTGCCTCAGTCCTCACTCAGCTGTTTGCCCTCCACTAAAACACAGTGATCTTCCTGTAATTGCTTCTAATTCTTCTTCTTCTATTTTTTATTTTTTGAGATGGACTCTTGCTCTGTTGACCAGGCTGGAGTGCAGTGGCACAATCTCAGCTCACTGCAACCTCCATCTCCTGGGTTCAAGCAATTCTTCTGCCTCACCCTCCTGATTGGCTGGGACTACAGGCACAAGCCACCATGCCTGGTTAATTTTTTTGTATTTTCAGTAGAAACAGGTTTTCACCATGTTGGCCACGTTGGTTTCGAACTCCTGATCTCAACTGATCTGCCTGCCTTGGCCTCCCAAAGTGCTAGGATTGCAGGTGTAAGCCATGGCGCACAGCCAATTGCTTGTAATTCTGTCAGTTATGGTTTGGGAGTGCCCATTTAGAACTTTATCCCACTGCTGTGTATTTGCTTAGCGCTCCCTGGGAGAAGCATTTTCCTTTGTCCCCTGACTAGAGCTGGAGGATCTCCAGGGCAGGAACTGAGTGCGCTGCACCCTTTGATCTCCTCCTCGCCCTCCCCCGCCCCCTCTGGTGCCCACCTCAAAGGATGCAGCACCACAAGTAAGGCTCCGATGGACATTGCTTATAGAAACACATTCCTAACCATCCAGGCACGGTGGCTCACGCCTGTGATCTCACCACTTTGAGAGAGTGAGGTGGACGGATTGCTTGAGGTCAGGAGTTCGAGACCAGCCTGGCCAACATGGCGAAATCCTGTTTCTACTACAAATACAAAAAATTAGCCAGGCGTGGTGGTGGGCACCTGTAGTCCCAGATAATCAGGAGGCTGAGGCAGGAGAATCACTTGAACTCGGGAGGCAGAGGATGCAGTGAGCCAAGACTGTATAACTGCACTCCAACCTGGGTGACAGAGCAAGGCTCTGTCTCAAAAGAAACACGAACTTGTGGTCTGCCAGAAAAGACAAAATATAGCTGCTTTGTTTATTTGGTTTCTTGAGATTCTCAAACACTTGCTCACTTGGCTGATCGAATGGCCATTTGTACCGAATAAAAAGCAAAAAATATCAATGGCATTGAAGAGTCTTCTCTTTCCTTCCGGCGATCTGTCCACATGGGACTAATTTAAGAAAAAATAAGGCAGAACCTTGTGTTCAACACCAAAGACTGAAGACATTGGGAGGGAAAAGGCCTCTCTCCACCCTTCCAGTATACAGAGAAAGGGCTGTCCAGGGCCAGCCCTGAGGTCCACTGAGCTGGGGAGTCTACCGCCAACAGAGGCCCCAAGTGACCTGCTGTGGGTGGGCCTGGCTGTCCCCAGCTTCCCCCTCCAAGGTCAGAGAAATTCTGATGCCTCCAAGCAGCCTGTTGCTCATCTCTGCACAAAACATGTTCAGTCTGCTGATCATTTCCTCTTCTGTCCATATCTTGGGGGAAAAACATGAACACCATTCCCTAAATTCATCAGCCACTAAATTAGAAAGTCATTTCAAAATTTTGAAGAAATTCAACTTACATTAGAAAATGATAGGCAAATGGAACTCTACTACATCATATTTGGAGTTTGTCTTTCTGACTTGGTTTGTTCCTTTTTTTTTTTTTTTTTAAGACAGAGTCTCACTCTGTCGCCCAGGCTGGAGTGCAGTGGCGCAATCTCAGCTCTCCCAGGCTCAAGCAAGTCTCGTGCCTCAGCCTCCCAAGTAGCTGGGATTACAGATACATGCCACCATGCCCGGCTAATTTTTGTATTTTTAGTACAGATGGGGTTTCACTATGTTGACCAGGTTGATCTTGAACCCTAACCTCAAATGATCCACCTGCCTTGGCCTCGCAAAGTGCTCAGATTACAGGCAGGAGCCATCATGCCCAACAATCTTTCTTTTTTTTTTTTTTTTTTTAAGAGACAGGGTTTTGTTCTGTGTCCCAGGCTAGAGTGCAGGCGCAGTCACAGCTCACTGCAGCCTGGAACTCCTCAGCTCAAGCCATCCTCCTGCCTCAATCTCCTAAATAGCCAGAACTACAGGTGTGTGCCACCACACCTTGTTAATTAAAAAAATATATTTTTTGAGACTGGATAACATTATGTTGCTCAGGCTGGTCATTAACTCCTGGTCTCAGGCAATCCTTTTACCTCGGCCTCCCAAGTAGCCTGGAGTACAGGTGCACGCCACCATGCCTGGCTATTTTGGGGTGTTTTTCTTTTCAAATGATGAAATTGTATAGGTATACTGACAAGTAAACATGGTCATGATCTACTGCAAAGTGAAAAATGGAGGTTGCAGATCAGTAAGTGTGATGATCTATTTTCCAATAAAAGCACTTTATTTGGGCCAGGCATGGTGGCTCATGCCTGTAATCTTTGGGAGGCCAAGGCAGGCGGATAACATGAAGTCAGGAGTTCGAGTGCAGCCTAGCCAACACGGTGAAACCCCGTCTCTACTAAAAATACAAAAATTAGCCAGGCATGCTGGCGGGTGCCTGTAATCCCAGATACTCAGGAGGCTGAGGCATGAGGATCACTTGAACCCAGGAGGCAGAGGTTGCAGTGAACCAAAATCATGCCACTGCACTCCAGCCTGGGTGACAGAATGAGACTCTGTCTCAAAAAAAAAAAAAAAAAACTCAACACTGTATCTGTATATATACAGAAAATGTCTGACCAGGCATGGTGGCTCACACCTGTAATTCTGAGCACTTTGGGAGGCCAAGGCAGGTGGACTGCTGGAGCCCAGAAGTTCAAGACCAGCCTGGGCAACATAGTGAGGCCTCGTCTCTTCCAAAAAATACAAAAATTAGCCAGGCATGGTGGCACACACCTGTAGTCCCAGCTATTTGGGAAGCTGAGGTGGAAGGATCAGCTGAGCCTAGGGAGGTCGAGGCTACAGTGAGCTCTGATTGCGCCACTGCTCTCTAGCCTGGGCAACAGAGCAAGACTCTGTCTCGAAAAAAAGGAAAAAAAAAAAAAAAAAAACAGCTGGGTATGGTGGCTTACCCCAGTAAGCCCAGCACTTTGGCTGAGGCGGGCAGATCATGTGAGGCCAGGAGTTTGAGACCAGCCTGGGCAACGTGGCGAAACCCCATCTCTACTACAAATACAAAAATTATCCGGGCGTGCTGGCAGACACCTGTAATCCCAGCTACTCGGGAGGCTGAGGCAGGAGAATCAGCTGAACTTGGGAGGCGGAGGATGCAGTGAGCCGAGATTGCGCCACTGTACTCCAGTCTGGGCAACAAGAGCGAAACTCCGTTTCAAAGGAAAAAAAAAAGTCTAGAAGTAGTGTACTGAGGTTAGAGTCCTGCCCTGTTTTTCATGCTGTTCTATAGTTGATCATTGTCCTATGGCTGAGCTAGATGTCAACATTAGGGAAAGCTTGGGGAAGGGTAGCCAGAACTCTCTGAATTATTTTTGCAACTTTTCTGTAAGTCCCAGATTACTTCAAAATAAAAGTTTTTTTAAAAAGTCTGGAAGAGCCAGGCGTGGTGGCTCACGCCTGCAACCCCAGCACTTTGGGAGGCCAAGGCGGGCGGATCATGAGGTCAGGAGATCGAGACTATCCTGGCTAACACGGTGAAACCCTGTCTCTACTAAAATTACAAAAAAGTTACCCTGGCGTGGTGGCGGGCACCTGTAGTCCCAGCTACTCGGGAGACTGAGGCAGGAGAATGGCGTGAACCCAGGAGGAGGAGCTTGCCATGAGCCAAGATCGCACCACTGCACTCCAGCCTGGGTGACAGAGCAAGACTCCGTATCAAAAATAAATAAATAAATAAATAAATAAAATAAAAATGAAAAAAACGAAAGTCTGGAAGAAGAATTGTTAACAGCAGTCTACATTTGTGTACTGCCTTAGGTCAGTTCTGGGTGCTTTACAGATACTAACCCACATGTGAGCTCTAAGGGCAGGATTCTCCACCTTGGAGGACATTTGGGATTGGATCATTCTCTGTGGTTGGGGGGCATCCTATGCATGGTAGGATATTTGGGCAGCATCCCTGGCCTCCACCCACTAGATGTCAGTATCATTTCCCCAGTTATGAAAACCAAAAGAAGTCTCTAGGCCAGGCACAGTGGCTCACACCTGCAATCCCAGCACTTTGGAAGGCTGAGGCAGGCGGATCGCCCGAGGTCAGGAGTTTGAGACCAGCCTGGCCAACATTGTGAAACCCTATCTCTACTAAAAATACAAAAATTAGGCAGGTGTGGTGGTGTCCATCTGTAGTCCCAGCTACTCAGGAGGCTGAGGCTGCAGAATCACTTGAACCCGGGAGGTGGAGGCTGCAGTGAGCCAAGATCTTGCCACTGCACTCCAGCCTGGACAAGAGTCAGACTTGGTCTCCAAAACAAAAAAGTCTCCAAACATTGCCAACTATCCCTTGGGGGTCAAAATCCCTTCCTGTCACCTAGTTGATAAACACTGCTCTAAAGGAAAGGGTGGTGACTTTTATTATCCCCAATTTACAAAAGGGGAAACTGAGGCACAGAGGAAATCATCCACCACCACACAGTGAGCAGAACTGGGATGAACCCAGGTTTTGGGCCCCAGAGTAAAACACTCAGCCACATGCCAAGTAGCCTTGTAGTACATCAAGCATTATTCCAGGGGTCATCTCTAGTACTGGTTCCGCAGGGAGGCTGTCCCGCTGCCCTGAAGCCTGGGGAAGCCTCCTCTAAGCTGTGGGACCCCACCAGAGGCTTGCAGAAGCTCCAGAAAACTTTCACTTTTACTTTTCCTGTATGCCCTCTCCATTATTTCTATTTTTCTTTCTTTCCTTCTTTTTTGAGACAGGGCCTCACTCTTATCAGTCAGGCTGGAGTGCAGTGGTGCGATCTTGACTCTCTGCAACCTCCACCTCCCAGTTCGAGCGATCTTCCTGCCTCAGCCTCCTGAGTAGCTGGGACTACAGATGCCTGCCACCACCACAACCAGCTAATTTCCTTACTTTACATTGTAGAGACAGGATCTCGCTATGTTGCCCAGGCTGGTCTCGAACTCCTGGACTCAAGCGATCTGCCCACCTCGGCCTCCCAAAGTGCTGGAATTACAGGTGTGAGCCACCACACCCGGCCTTCTATTTGAATTAAATCCTTTTCTTCTTTTCTTCTTCTTCTTCTTTTTTTTTTTTTTTTTTTTTTTTTTGAGACAGAGTCTTGCTCTGTTGCCCAGGCTGGAGTGCACTGGCACCATCTCAGCTCACTGCAACATCGGACTCCCAGGTTCAAGTGATTCTCCTGCCTCAGCCTCCCGAGTAGGTGGGACTACAGGCACGTGCCACAACACCTGGCTAATTTTTGTATTATCAGTAGAGATGGGGTTTCACCATGTTGGTCAGGCTGGTCTCAAACTCCTGACCTTGTGATCTGCCCGCTTGGCCTCCCAAAGTGCTGGGATTACAGGCACGGGCCACTGCACCTGGCCAATCCTTATTTTCTTTTAAGGAGGTTGGGACGGTCATGTTAGCCAAATCTGCAATACACAAGCCCACATTCTTCCCACGAGCAGAAGTAGAAATCAAGAAGTGTTCATTTGAATGAACATACCTGAGGTCCGCAGCTTCTTCCTCTTTGTCATTTTATCTTCCCCTTGAGAAATCTGAAAACAAACAAAATCTCTCATCATTATAAGCAGTCCCTGTCTCTGTTTATATCCAGTGGCTTTGGCTGAGAGCAGAGGTTACCCCCGCCTCCACCTCGGCTCATGTGGCTGCCCCAGGGGTCAGATGGCTCCCATTGGGACACAGCGTGGGACACAGAGTCACAGCTACTTTGGACCATGGCCAGGTAGGAATTCAAACCTCCTCCAAACTAAAGATCTTATGCCCAGGACCTGAAAGACAAATGGGACCTCGGGGGTCCTTATGGGAAGCCCCGGGGACCTACACTCTGGTCCCTGGGATGAAACAGCCTGTGTGAACCCTCCCTCCCGACTAGGGTATCTGGGGGCCCTTCCAAGGACACTTGAGGACTCTCCAGGGGCCTCTGGGGCCTTTGGAGACCAGCCCGGCCAATATGGTGAAACCCCCTCTCTACTAAAAATACAAAAATTAGGCCGGGCGCGGTGGCTCAGGCCTGTAATCCCAGCACTTTGGGAGGCCGAGACGGGCGGATCACGAGGTCAGGAGATCGAGACCATCCTGGCGAACACGGTGAAACCCCGTCTCTACTAAAAAATACAAAAAAACTAGCCGGGCGAGGTGGTGGGCGCCTGTAGTCCCAGCTACTCGGGAGGCTGAGGCAGGAGAATGGCGTAAACCCGGAGGGCGGAGCTTGCAGTGAGCTGAGATCCGGCCACTGCACTCCAGCCTGGGCGACAGAGCCAGACTCCATCTCAAAAAAAAAAAAAAAAAAAAAAAATACAAAAATTAGGCTGGGCGCGGTGGCTCACGCCTGTAATCTCAGCACTTTAGGAGGCTGAGGTGGGCGGATCACTTGAGGTCAGGAGTTCCAGACCAGCCTGACCAATACGGTGAAACCCCGTCCGTCTCTACTAAAAGTACAAAAATTAGCTGGGCGTGGTGGCACACACCTGTAATCCCAGCTACTCGGATGGCTGAGACAGTAGAATTCCTTGAACCCAGGAGGCGGAGCTTGCAGTGAGCCGAGATCGCTCCACTACACTCCAGCCTGGGCGACAGAGCAAGACTCCGTCTCAAAAAAAAAAAAAAAAAAAAAAAAATTAGCCAGGCATGGTGGCACACACCCGTAATCCCAGCTACTCAGGAGGTTGTGGCACGAGGATCGCTTGAACCCAGGAGGCAGAGGTTGCAGTGAGCCAAGATCGTGCCATTTTAAAGGGGACAGCTGCATCCTTGGAGAGGCAAGAGCTGCCACAGGCCGGTTTCTCCCAGCCTTGGGGGCCAGGCAAGCCAAAACGGACCTGGGCCGCAGAAGTCGCTGAGGACCCTCTGTCCTTATCAGAAACGAACTCTGCCTGGCTCCGTTGGAAATAAGTCGGTTGAATTATCAGCGTTTACTCTTTTTGGAAAAAATAAATGGCCAAATTGGCCCTCACAGAAGCCTGGAGGCCTCGAGTCGGGAGCTGAAGGATGGAAAGGCCTGAGGGTGGGCGCTGTGGACCCCGCTCCCGGTGACAAGCCCCACACTAACACTACGTCGACCACCGAAAAGTGAGAACTCCACAGTGAGTCCTCACAGTGAGTCCTTCCGCCCACGTGAAGCCGGAGCCTATCGGTGACTGAGGGACGCTGTGAACCTCACACAGGTCGCCGCCCCTCCCACCTGCGCTCGCTCTGCCTCTTTCCCGCGCCTCGCGAGGCCCCGCCCCGCGCATGCGCGACGCAAGCACCGCCCACGCAGCCCGCGACTGTGCGCACCGCCCTGCGAAGCGCATGCGCGCCCGCGCACTGCCTGCCGGGAGTTGTAGTTTCGGCTCGGCGGACCCGGCGAGTCCAGTGGCCGCGCTCCGGTGCAGCGGCGCCCGAGGCCCGAGGCGGAAGTGGGGCGGCCAAGCAGGGAGGCGAGGGCTCGGGATCGACGGCCGCGTAGCGCCGACGAGGGTTGCAGGACTCAGGAAGGGCGCGTGCGCGGCGACAGGGCCCGGGGAAGGAGGCAGGGCAAGGCCGGGCTTGGGGGCAGGTGGTTCGGGCATCCAGCCTGGAAGATGCACAAGAGGAAAGGACCCCCAGGACCCCCGGGACCCCCGGGCAGAGGCGCCGCGGCCGCCCGCCAGGTGAGTCTGCGCCCCACGGCGCGACCTGGGGATCCCTCCCCACCCCGGTCACACACTCAGGGAAGGGCCCCACCCCCCAGGGAGGCCCGATCTCCGCCCCCCAGGTAAACCCCGGTCCCCGCCCCCCCTCCAGGTGAGGCCCCAACCCCACTCAAGTGTGGTCTACTACTGGCCTTGGCTCCCCAGCTCCTGGGGCCCTGCCCCAGGTTCGGGGCCACCTGTTGCCACAGCTGCTCCAGTCGGGGAGGGGCAGTCCTCGGACTTGACACATCAAACCCTTGCATCAGTCGGGCCATGCCAGACTCTATTCCATTGTACAGATGAGGACGTTGAGACTCACAGACGTGAAGACATCTGCCCAAGGTCATAGGGATTAACAGCTTGGCCAGAGCTAAGCACAAATCCAGGGCCGCAGCCGTAAGCTTATGGCACTTATGGCACTGTGGCTGGGCCCCTTCTCCCTCTCCCAACTCCTCTGCCCCAGGCACCAGATAGTTTGATTTTTCTGTTTTCATGGAAGGAGCCCAGGACATAGCTTGGTGTTCAGATATTAGAGTCTGGCTGACCTGAAGTTCCCTCCTGGCCTCTGTACATTGGACATTTGACTTTACAGCTCTGAGCCTCAGCTTTCTCATCTGTAAAATGGAGACCTCTATAATCCCAGCACTTCAGGAGATGGAGGCAGAGGCGGGGAGAGTCATTTGAGGCCAGAGTTTGAGACCAGCCTGGGCAAAAGCGAGACCCCCGTCTCAACAAAAAATAAAAGGACTAACTGGGCATGGTGGCATGTGCCTGTAGTCCTAGCTATTTGGGAGGCTAAGAAGGGAGGATTGCTTGAGCCTAGGAGTTCAAGACTGCAGTGAGCTATGATCGCACTACTTCTGCTCCAGCCTGGGTGATAGAACAAGAATCTCTAAAATAAAAATTAAAAATTAAAAATGGAAGCCGGGTGCGGTGTCTCACACCTGTAATCCCAGCACTTTGGGAGGCCATGGCGAAACCCCATCTCTATTAAAAATACAAAAATTAGCTGGGCATGGTGGTGGGCACCTGTAATCCCAGCTACTCGGGAGGCTGAGGTGGGAGAATCGCTTGAACTGGGAGGCGGAGGTTGCAGTGAGCCGAGATCGCACCACTGCATTCCAGACTGGGTGACAGAGCGAGACTCCTTCTCAAAATAAATAAATAAATAATAATAAATGGAGACCTCCAAGAGACCCTACATTACAGGACAGTTGTAAAGAGTCATTGAGGGCCGGGCGCGGTGGCTCAAGCCTGTAATCCCAGCACTTTGGGAGGCCGAGACGGGCGGATCACGAGGTCAGGAGATCGAGACCATCCTGGCTAACACGGTGAAACCCCGTCTGTACTAAAAAAAAATACAAAAAACTAGCCGGGCGTGGTGGCGGGCGCCTGTAGTCCCAGCTACTCGGGAGGCTGAGGCAGGAGAATGGCGTAAACCCGGGAGGCAGAGCTTGCAGTGAGCTGAGATCCGGCCACTGAACTCCAGCCTAGGCGACAGAGCGAGACTCCATCTCAAAAAAAAAAAAAAAAAGAGTCATTGAGATAGTTTATGGAAAGTGCTAGAACACAGCACTCAATAAATGTCACTATTATCATTATTACTAGTTGGTGGAGCCATACATAATTGCCAACATTTGGCCATATTTTACCTACAGGAAAGGCAATTTCATACGGTTAAACATAATGTTGTCACATCATGATTGGTCATTAACCAAGATAGGAAGACGGGTCTGCATGGCAAACTTGCATTGTGGTTAGGACTTCTTTTTCTGTTTGTTTTTGAGACAGAGTCTTGCTCTCTCGCCCCAGGCTGGAGTGCAGTGGCGCAATCTCGGCTCACTGCAACCTCTGCTTCCCGGGTTCAAGCGATTCTCCTGTCTCAGCCTCCGGAGTAGCTAGGATTACAGGCTCCCACCACCACACTCGGCTAATTTTTGTATGTTTCTTTTCTTTCTTTCTTTCTTTTTTTTTTTTTTTTTGAGACAGAGTTTCGCTCTTGTTGCCCAGGCTGGAGTGCAGTGGCACGATCTCGGCTCACTGCAAGCTCCGCCTCCCAGGTTCACGCCATTCTCCTGTCTCAGCCTCCTGAGTAGCTGGGACCACAGGCACCTGCCACCACGCCCGGCTAATTTTTTTGTATTTTTAGTAGAGACGGGGTTGCACCATATTAGCCAGGATGGTCTTGATCTCCTGACCTCGTGATCCACCCACCTCAGCCTCCCAAAGTGCTGGGATTACAGGCGTGAGCCACCGTGCCCAGCCTGCTCTTTTCTGGGGGGTCGGGCGGGGGGAGCACAGAGTCTCGCTCTGTCGCTCAGGCTGGAGTTCAGTGGTGCGATCTCAGCTCACTGCAACCTCCACCTCCCAGGTTCAAGCAATTCTTCTGCCTCAGCCTCTTGAGTAGCTGGGATTGCAGACGCCACCACCACGCCCAGCTAATTTTTGTATTTTTAGTAGAGATGGGGTTTCACCACGTTGGCCAGGCTGGTCTCGAACTCCTGACCTCAGGTGACCTGCCTGCCTCGGCCCCCCAAAGTGCTGGGATTACAGGTGTGAGCCACTGCATGCAGCCATCAGGGCTTCTAATTGCTCTTGAAGCCCCAACTTTCCCACACAGCCCCTCTGCTGAGGATGCTGGAAAGAAAAGCCCAAGTGTACAGAGTAGCTTTGCTTTGGGCAAAGTGTGGGGCCTGCCTCCCTCCCTCCTTTCTTCCCTTCCTTCCTTCCTTTTTTCCTTCCTTCCCTCCTTCCTCCCTCCCTCCCTCCCTCCCCCGCTCCATCTCTCTTTCTTCCTTTCCTTTAGACAGGGCTTTACTCTGTTGCCCAGGTGGAGTGCCGTAGCACAGTCATGGCTCACTGCAGCCTTGACCTCCCCAGGCTCAAGTGATCCTCCTGCCTCAGACTCCTGAGTAGCTGGGACCACAGGCACACCACAACCCCCAGCTAATTTTTTTTTTTTTTTTTTTTGAGATGGAATCTCGCTCTGTTGCCCAGGCTAGAGTACAGTGGTGCGATCTCAGTTCATTGCAAGCTCTGCCTCCCAGGTTCACGCCGTTTTCTTGCCTCAGCCTCCTGAGTAGCTGGGACTACAGGTGCCCGCCACCATGCCCGGCTAATTTTTTGTATTTTTAGTAGAGATGGGTTTCACCGTGTTATTCACCATGTTAGCCAGGATAGTCTTGATCTCCTGACCTCGTGATCCGCCCGCCTCGGCCTCCCAAAGTGCTGGGATTACAAGCATGAGCCACCGTACCCGGCCAACGCTCCCAGATAATTTTAAAAAGTTTTTTTTCCTGTAATCCCAGCACTTTGGGAGGCCGAGGCGGGCGGATCACGAGGTCAGGAGATGGAGACTATCCTAGCTAACAAGGTGAAACCCTGTCTCTACTAAAAATACAAAAAAAAAAAAATTTGCCAGGCGTGGTGGCGGGCGCCTGTAGTCCCAACTACTCAGGAGGCTGAGGCAGGAGAATGGCGTGAACCTGGGAGGCGGAGGTTGCGGTGAGCCGAGACTGCACTCCAGCCTGGGTGACAGGGCGAGACTCTGTCTCAAAAAAAAAAAAAAAAAAAAAAGGCCGGGCGCGGTGGCTCAAGCCTGTAATCCCAGCACTTTGGGAGGCCGAGACGGGCGGATCACGAGGCCAGGAGATCGAGAGACAATCCCGGCTAACACGGTGAAACCCCGTCTCTACTAAAAAATACAAAAAAACTAGCCGGGCGAGGTGGCGGGCGCCTGTAGTCCCAGCTACTCGGGAGGCTGAGGCAGGAGAACGGCGTAAACCCGGGAGGCGGAGCTTGCAGTGAGCTGAGATCCGGCCACTGCACTCCAGCCTGGGTGACAGAGCAAGACTCCGTCTCAAAAAAAAAAAAAAAAAAAAAAAGGCCGGGCACGGTGGCTCAAGCCTGTAATCCCAGCACTTTGGGAGGCCGAGACGGGCGGATCACGAGGTCAGGAGATCGAGACCATCCTGGCTGACACAGTGAAACCCCGTCTCTACTAAAAAATACAAAAAAACTAGCCGGGCGAGGTGGCGGGCGCCTGTAGTCCCAGCTACTCGGGAGGCTGAGGCAGGAGAATGGCGTGAACCCGGGAGGCGGAGCTTGCAGTGAGCTGAGATCCGGCCACTGCACTCCAGCCTGGGCGGCAGAGCGAGACTCTGTCTCAAAAAAAAAAAAAAAGAAAGTTTTTTTTTTTTAGTAGAGATGGGGGTCTCACTGTATTGCCCAGGCTGGTCTGGAACTCCCAGACACAAGCCATCCCCTTGCCTTGGCCTCCCACAGTGCTGGGATGGCAGGCGTGAGCCACTGCACCCAGCCAGAGGCCTGCTTTTTCCACTGAACTTGGCCCAGCAGCACATCATAAGTGTAGATTCAGATCAGAGAGCTGGGTCTCTTGCCCTTTGCCCCAGGTTGAACTGTGCCAGAGGGCCTGGCTTGTCTTATAACACCTGTTCTGGGCTTGTTCCAGTCTCCTGACACTCCCCAGGTAAACAGCTTTCCCTGGGAGACCTTGTTTCCTTCCTCCCAAGGGGACTCTCCGGCCATCATGACTGCCTCTAGCCATGTGGTGAACCAAAGGTCTGACTGAACCCTTGCTGTCCCCCTAGCTGGGCCTGCTGGTTGACCTCTCCCCAGATGGCCTGATGATCCCTGAGGACAGAGTTAACGATGAAGAACTGGAGGCCGAGTTCTTGGCTTTGGTCGGGGGCCAGCCCCCAGCTCTGGAGAAGCTCAAAGGCAAAGGTAAGATGGTTAACACGCCCTCAGAACATTTTCTGATATCCTGCAAGTGGTTTGGGTGCAGAACTGGGGGCACTGGGTAGGGGAAAGACGACAGAGAAGACCTGGGAGCCGATGGTCTGGGTAAAAGGGTCAAGACCAACTCTGGACCCAGACTGAGAGTTGGAATCTGAGCTCTGCCACTTACTGGCTCTGTGACTTGATGAGTCACATCATGTGCTTTGGCCTCAGTTTTACCATCTGTAAAATTGGAATAATAACCATGTTATAGGAGTTAATCTTCTAGAGTCCGTATTTCACCCAGGGCCCCCTCACACACAATAAGCTCATGTCAGCCAGGCGCAGTGGCTCACGCCTATAATCCCAGCACTCTGGGAGGCCAAGGTGGGCAGATCACTTGGAGCCAGGAGTTTGAGAGCAGCCTGGCCAACCTGGTGAAACCCCATCTTTACTAAAAATACAAAAATTCGCCAAGCCTGGTAGTGAACGCCTGTAATCCTAGCTACTCGGGAGGCTAAGGCATGAGAATCGCTTGAATCCAGGAGGCAGCGGTTGCAGTGAGCGGAGATTGCGCCACTGCACTCCAGCCTCGGCAACAGAGCAAGATCCTGTCTCCAAAAAAAGAGAGAAGCTTCATTCAGGCATTAATTGCTGTGCTGTTGGCTGTGAATTCAAAGTTAATGAATGAACAATATCTATTCGGTAAGGTATCTTCAAACAGAAACGCGCATGGAGCAAGCAGTTGATTAAAATTTTGTGACCAGAGCTTGGTGTGGTGGCGCATGCCTGTAGTCCCAACTACTTGGGAGGTTGAGGCAGGAAGATCACTTGAGACCAAGAGTTTGAGGCTGCAGTGAGCTCTGATTGGGCCACTGCACTCCAGCCTGGGTGACAAAGCAAGATCCTGTCTCCAAAAAAGGTTATGACTGGAGGCTCACAGGAACCTAAGCTTAAATTTCCCCTAGGAACAATAGTCCTATAGTCATTAATTGAGTCTTCAAGGCAGCTTTACAGAATGTAACATAACTAATAACAAGATACTGGCAATATACTGTTCTAAGAGCTTCATTGACCTTCTGTGCTCCAACCTACCTATGAAGGAGAAACTGTTGTTATCCCCATGTCACAGAGGGAGAAACTGAGGCCCAGAGAGGTGACCCCACTTGCCCAAGGTCTCACAGAGAGAAAGTTGCAGAGCTGGGTTTGTTGTTTTTTTTGTTGTGTGTGTGTGTGTGTGTGTGTTTGTTGTGTGTGTGTGTGTGTGTGTGTGTGTGTGTGTGTGTTTTGAGACAAACCCTCGCTCTGTTGCCCAGCCTGCAGCGCAGCGGTGCAATCTTAGCTCACTGCAACCTCTGCCTCCTGGATTTAAGTGATTCTCCTGCCTCAGCCTCTCCAGCAGCTGGGATTACGCGCCACCACGCTCAGCTAATTTTTGTATTTTTAGTAGAGACGGGGTTTCACCATGTTGGCCAGGCTGGTCTCGAATTCCTGACCTCAAGTGTTCCTTCTGCCTCGGCCTCCCAAAGTACTGGGATTACAAGCGTGATGAGCCACTGTGCCCAGTCTGCAGAGCTGGGTTTTGAATTCAGATAGCCAGGCCCCAGACCTGAGGCTGAATAAGGAAGAGATGAAATGGGGAAGTCAACAAGAGGTGGGCACCTAATGTGTCCGGGATGGGAAACGGGGGCTCTTCGTGTACGACCCTGGCCCACCTGGGGCATCCCCCTACCGCCAGGTCCCCTGCCGATGGAGGCCATTGAGAAGATGGCCAGCCTGTGCATGAGAGACCCGGATGAGGATGAGGAGGAGGGCACGGATGAGGATGACTTGGAGGCCGATGATGACCTGCTGGTGAGCACTAAGGGCAGGGTGGGAGCTCTTATCCCATTGCCCCCATGCAGCATGCCCTCACGTCCTGCCCCCGGCCGTGTGTCCCTGCAGGCGGAGCTAAATGAGGTCCTTGGAGAGGAGCAGAAGGCTTCAGAGACGCCACCTCCTGTGGCCCAGGTACAGTTCGGATGACCCCACTCCCTTGAACCACAAGCCAACAGACAGTCCGGGGTTCAAGGCCTACCCTTTTTTTGTGAGATGGAGTCTTGCTGTGTCACCCAGGCTGGAGTGCAGTGGTGCCATCTCAGCTCACTACAACCTCTGCCTCCCGGGTTCAAGCAATCCTCCCACCTCTGCCTCCCCAGGAGCTGGGATTACAGGTGTGCGCCACCACACCTGGCTAACTTTTGTATTTTTTGGTAGAGATGGGGTTTCTCCATGTTGGCCAGGCTGGTCCCGACCTCAAGTGATCCTCCTGCCTTGGCCTCCCAAAGTGCTGGGATTACAGGTGTGAGCCACCGCGCCCGGCCCACCCTTGTCCTTCACAGCCACGTGACTGACATCAGGCGGGTCACATGATGCTTCTGAAACCCCATTCCCTCCACTGGGAGATGGGGACCATGATTTCTGCCTCACTGGAGCGGGGGAGGCTGGTCCAGGAATGACATGTGGCTGACTGTTACTGCAGAAGGGGCTGACAGAAGCATCCCAGGTGGGGTCAGCACCCACACTGTGCCCCTGCCCTCCCACAGCCAAAGCCTGAGGCCCCCCATCCGGGGCTGGAGGCCACCTTGCAGGAGAGGCTGGCGCTCTATCGGACAGCAATTGAAAGCGCCAGGCAAGCTGGAGACAGCGCCAAGATGCGGCGCTACGACCGGGGGCTTAAAGTAAGTGGGCAGAGGGCAGGGTACGGGGAGCCCCCCACCCCGATGTCCCGCACCAAGCTCTTGGCTTCTCCCAAACCAATACTCACGCCTTATCGCAGACACTGGAAAACCTGCTGGCCTCTGTCCGGAAGGGCAATGCCATTGACGAAGCGGACATCCCGCCGCCAGTGGCCATAGGAAAAGGCCCGGCATCCACGCCTAGCTGCAGCCCTGCACCCACCCAGCCGGCCCCTGGAATCGCGTCAGCCCCGGAGCCCAGGGTCACCCTGGAGGGACCTTCTCCCACTGCCCCAGCCTCATCTCCAGGCTTGGCTAAGCCCCAGATGCCCCCAGGTAGGTGATGGGCAGGGCCGGGCTGATGTGGGAGCCGAGTGGGCCATCTGGCAGGATGCCGCTCTAGGGGGGTGCAGGCTGTGCACTGATTGTGACATATGTTCAACACCCTGAATCCTGGGGTCTTCAAGCCCCTGGAGTTCATGAATACCTCCCAAGCAGGACATGGATACCCAGAGAGTTTTTTTGTTGTTATTATAATATTATGATAAAACATAGGCCGGGCGCAGTGGCTCACGCCTGTAATCCCAGCACTTTGGGAGGCCAAGGCGGGCAGATCACAAGGTCAGGAGATTGAGACCATACTGGCTAACGTGGTAAAAATCCCATCTCTACTAAAAATACAAAAAATTAGGCCGGGCGCGGTGGCTCACGCCTGTAATACCAGCACTTTGGGAGGCCGAGGCGGGCGGATCACAAGGTCAGGAGATCGAGACCACGGTGAAACCCCGTCTCTACTAAAAGTACAAAAAATTAGCCGGGCGCGGTTGTGGGCGCCTGTAGTCCCAGCTACTCGGGAGGCTGAGGCAGGAGAATGGCATGAACCCGGGAGGCGGAGCTTGCAGTGAGCCGAGATCGCGCCACTGCACTCCAGCCTGGGCTGGGCGACAGAGCGAGACTCCGTCTCAAAAAAAAAAAAAAAAATTAGCCGGGCGTGGTGGCAGGCACCTGTAGTCCCAGTCACTCGGGAGGCTGAGGCAGGAGAATGGCGTGAACCTGGGAGGTGGAGCTGGCGGTGAGCCGAGATCACGCCACTGCACTCTAACCTGGGCAAAAGAGCGAGACTCCGTCTCAAAAAAAAAAAAAAAAAAAAAAAAAATATATATATATATATATGTATAACATTTACCATTAAAAATTCTTTTAGTTCTTTTTTTTGAGATGGAGTTTTGCTCTTATTGCCCAGGCTGGAGCACAATGGCACGATCTCAGCTCACTACAACCTCCACCTCCCAAGTTCAAGCGATTCTCCTGTCTCAGCCTCCCAAGTAGCTGGGATTACAGGCATACGCCAGCACACCTGGCTAATTTTGTATTTTTAGTAGAGATGGGATTTCACCATGTTGGCCAGGCTGGTCTCAAACTCCTGACCTCAGGTGATCCACCCACTTCGGCCTCCCAGTTTGCTGGGATTATAGGCATGAGCCACTGTGCCTGGCCTTTTTTAATTCTTTGAGACAAGGTCTTACTCTGTCACCCAGGAGTGCAGTGATATGAGCATAGCTCACTATTGCCTCGACCTCCTGGGCTCAAGGGATCTTCCCTCAGCTTCACCAGTAGCTGGGACTACAGGCATGCACCACATACACACTTGGCTAATCTTTTTTTTTTTTTTTTTAAGACGGAGTCTCGCTCTGTCACCCAGGCTGAAGTGCAGTGGTGTGATCTCGGCTCACTACAACCGCTGCCTCCCGGGTTCAAGCAATTCTCCCGCCTCAGCCTCCTGAGTAGCTGGGATTACAGGCACATACCACCACACCCAGCTAATTTTTTGTATTTTTAGTAGAGACGGGGTTTCACCATGTTAGCTAGCCAGGGTGGTCTCGATCTCCTGCCCTCGTGATCCACCCACCTCAGCCTCCCAAAGTGTGAAGTTTACAGGCATGAGCCACCAGGCCAGGCCTCATCTCCTCCTTTTTTTTTTTTTGGAAACAGAGTCTCACTGTATTGCCCAGTCTGGAGTGCAGTAGCGTGATCACAGTTCACTGCAACCTGCCTCCTGGGCTCAAGCAATCCTCCCGCCTCAGCCTCCTGAGTAGCTGGGATTACAGGCATATGCCACCATGCCCAGCTAATTTTTGTACTTTTTGTAGAGGTGCCATGTTGCCCAAGCTAGAACATATCTTTTAAGAGTTTTTTCTTCCTAACCTCCCCCTAGGAAAGGAAGGCCTCCCTCCCTCTCTTCGTGATACAAACACGGGGCTTTGCCCCAGGTCCAAACACTTCCCTGGCAGGACACAAAGAGACAACTCAAAATACTGGCATGGGTTTGAGAAAGCAAACACCGGATCACTAAATCCTTCTGCAGCCGAGCTGGTTTCCAAGCCATTGTTTCTGGCAAAGTTCAAGGATTACTGGAATTATCACCTGAAACTGTCAACTGAAACGACCCAAAATTTTTCACAATGGGAGTCTGGCATAACTTGTCAGGAGTTCAAAGAATACAAAGACATCACAGTAACAAAATTCTGTGTCTTCCAATCTATTTGTTGATGTGAAGTAGGTTTCTCAATACTTTAATTTTTTTGAGACAGAGTCTCACTCTTATTTCCAGGCTGGAGGGCAATGGTGCGATCTCAGCTCACTGCAACCTCCGCCTCCCAGGTTCAATTCACCTGCCTCAGCCTCCTGAGTAGCTGGGATTACAAGCGCCCGCCACCATGCCCAGCTAATTTTTGTATTTTTAGTAGAGATGGGGTTTCACCATGTTGCTGTTCAGGCTGGTCTCGTAATCCTGACCTCAGGTGATCTGCCTGCTCCACCTCTCAAAGTGCTGAGATTACAGGTGTGAGCCACCACCCCTGGCCTCAACACTTTAAAAAAGAAAAAAAAGTACAGATGTGGTGGTTTATGCCTGTAATCCCAGCACTTTGGGAGACCAGGAGTTCAAGACCAGTCTGGGCAACATAGCAAGAACCTATCGCTACATAAAAATAAAGAAATTAGGCCGGGCGCGGTGGCTCACGCCTGTAATCCCAGCACTTTGGGAGGCCGAGGTAGGCGGATCACGAGGTCAGGAGATCGAGACCATCCTGGCTAACGCGGTGAAATCCCGTCTCTACTGAAAATACAAAAAAGTAGCTGGGTGTAGTGGCAGGTGCCTGTAGTCCCAGCTACTCAGGAGGCTGAGGCAGGAGAATGGCATGAACCCGGGAGGCGGAGCTTGCAGTGAGCCGAGATCGAGGCACTTATACTCCATGCTGGGCAACAGAGCAAGTCTCCATCTCAAAAAACAAAAACAAAAAAAAAAAAAATTAAGAAATTAGCTGGGGCCGTGCGCGGTGGCTCAAGCCTGTAATCCCAGCACTTTGGGAGGCCGAGGCGGGCGGATCACGAGGTCAGGAGATCGAGACCATCCTGGCTAACCGGGTGAAACCCCGTCTCTACTAAAAAATACAAAAAAACTAGCCGGGCGAGGTGGCGGGTGCCTGTAGTCCCAGCTACTCAGGAGGCTGAGGCAGGAGAATGGCGTAAACCCGGGAGGTGGAGCTTGCAGTGAGCTGAGATCCGGCCACTGCACTCTAACCTGGGCAACAGAGCAAGACTCTGTCTCAAAAAAAAAAAAAAAAAAAAAAGAAATTAGCTGGGCATGGTAGTACATGCCTACAGTCCCAGCTACTTGAGAGGCTGAGGTGGGAGGTTCGCTTGAGTCCAGGAGTTCAAGGCTGCAGTGAGCCATGATCGTGCCACTCCAAGTCTGGGCAACAGAGCAAGATCTTATCTCTAAAAAAAGGAAAAGAAAAAAAAGAAAAGGATTGAAAGGGAGAAACGAGCTGATTGTTAGGGATTGGACCCAGCTCCAATTATGTCAACAAGAGGTACATTTCTGGTAGAATTTTACCCTTGGTGTACAAAAACTTATCAAATAGCTCAGCAGGGGCTGGGTGTGGTGGCTCAAGCCTGTAATCCCAGCACTTTGGGACACCAAGGCAGGCAGATCACTTGAGGCCAGGAGTTCAAGACCAGCCGTGGCCAACATGGTGAGACCTCATCTCTACTAAAAATACAAAAATTAGCTGGGCGTGGTAGCGCGTGCTGGTAGTCCCAGCTACTCGGGTGGGTGAAGCAAGAGAATCACTTGAACCCAGAAGGCAGGGGTTGCAGTGAGCCACGTTCGCACCACAGCACTCCAGCCTGGGCGACAGAGCAAGACTCTTTCAACAAACAAACAAACAGGTTGGGCGCGGTGGCTCACACCTGTAATCCCAGCACTTTGGGAGGCTGAGGCGGGCAGATCATGAGGTCAGGAGATTGAGACCATCCTGGCTAACACGGTGAAACCCTGTCTCTACTAAAAATACAAAAAAATTAGTCGGGCGTGGTGGTGGGCGCCTGTTACTCGGGAGGCTGAGGCAGGAAAATCACGTGAACCTGGAAGGCGGAGCTTGCAACGAGCCGAGATTGCACCACTGCACTCCAGCCTGGGCGACAGAGCGAGACTCTATCTCAAAACAAACAAATCCAAAAAGCTCAGCCGGGTGTGGTGGCTCACCCCTATAATTCCAGCACTCTGGGAGGCCAAGGTGGGAGGATCGCTTGAACCCAGGAGTTCAAGATCCATCTGGGCAACATAGGAAACTGTGTCTCTACAAAAAATTAAGAATTAGCCAGGCATGGTGGTGCATGCCTGTAGTCCCAGCTACTTGGGAGGCTGAGGTGGGAGAATCACTTGAGCCTGGAAGGTTGAGGCTGCAGTGAGCTGTGATTGCACCATTGCACTCCAGCCTGGGTGACAGAATGAGACCCTGTCTCCAAAAAATAAAATAAAATAAGCTTGATGTATTTAGGTTTTGCTCAGTTACCTGCTAGTAATAATTATAACAATAATTTGACCCAGAAACACATTGTTTTTAACACTGAAAGATTTATGATCACAGGAAATAAAACCAATACAATGTCAAAGGTGTGTCATTCTACCTCCAAACCTATTTTCAGGGAAGTAAGCCTAAGTTTAAAGCAATGGGTCCAGTTGTTAGTCTCAAAAAAAGATCCTGCATGCTATTTTCTGGGTGTTTCAAGATTTTGTAGGCACTGGGTGGTGTCTTTATTCTACCGTGTTATTTTATACTAAGAATTGCACTTAGAGCTTTAAATATTGAGGTACTTCCCCAGAAAACATATCGAGCATATTATTTGAAACTGTAACTAACACAGTTTAAAAAGCACTGAATACTGAGTTTCCCAACTTTGCAAACACATTTCATAAATGTATTTTGGTTGTATAAATATACAATAGGGTAGGCAAAAAAGGCTTTCAAACACACAGCTATATCATGTTAGCATAAATTTCTGTGGGGGATGTGGATGGAAATAAGAGAAGACTCAAAATTCCCAACTGCTAAAAGTGAGTCCCAGGATCTATTTAAAAAGTGAGTCGGGCATGGTGGCGCATGCTTGTAATCTCAGCACTTCGGGAAGCTGAGGTGGGAGGATCGCTTGAGCCCAGGAGTTCAAGACTAGCGTGGACAATATAGTGAGACCCCATCTCTAAAAATAAAAATTAAAAAATTAGCCGGGCGTGCTGGTGCATGCTCTGTAGCCCCAGCTACTCAGGAAGCTGAGGTGGGAGGATCGCCTAAGCCCAGGTGTTTGAAGCTACAGTGAGGTATGATTACGCCACTATACTCCTGAGCAGCAGAGCAAGACTCTCTCTCTTTAAAAAAAAATACATTAACTATGACCAGGAGTGGTAACTCATGCCTGTAATTCTACCACTTTGGAAGGCCGAGGCAGGTGGATCACTTGAGGTCAGGAGTTTGAGACCAGCCTGGCCAACATGGTGAAACCCCATCTCTACTAAGAATACAAAAATTAGCCAGAAATCGGGAGGCGGAGGTTGCAGTGAGCCGAGATTGTGCCACTGCACTCCAGTCTGGGCAACAGAGCAAGACTCAGTCTCAAAAAAAACGTTAAGGCTGGGCGCGGTGGTTCACACCTGTAATCCCAGCACTTTGGGAGGCCGAGGCAGGCAGATCACCTGAGGTCAGGACTTTGAGACCAGCCTGGCCAACATGGCGAAACCCTGTCTCTACTAAAAACATAAAAATTAGCCAGGCACGCGCCTGTAATCCCAGCTACTCAGGGGGCTGAGGCAAGAGAATGGCTTGAACCCAGGAGGCAGAAGTTGCAGTGAGCTGAGATTGCACCACTGTACCCCAGCGTGGGCAACAGAGCAAGGCTCTGTCTGAAAAAGAAAAAAAAAGCATTAAATAAATAAATAACAAATGGTTTACACGGTGAACTTGGCCCAGGCCCTGGAGGCTTCCTGTATGCTGTTCTCCCTTCCAGGTCCCTGCAGCCCTGGCCCTCTGGCCCAGTTGCAGAGCCGCCAGCGTGAGTACAAGCTGGCTGCCCTCCACGCCAAGCAGCAGGGAGATACTGCTGCTGCCGCCAGACACTTCCGCGTGGCGAAGGTGCGTCCAGCTGGACGGACAGGACTGGAGGGATGGGGCAGGATGCTTCCCACATGCCCCGGTGGCAAAGCACCCGGGCTGCTGGGTCAGGCCGACCCAAATTTGCATCCTAGCCTGGTCACTCCCTAGCAATAGTTTGCTGTAAGTCTTGGAGCCTCAGTTTACCCCCTCTGTGAAATGGGCACGTGTGTTGGAAGAGGATTAAGCAAGATGGCACAAACGGAAGGGAGGGAGCTAGAAATCCTCGGTGCCATGCCAGGGCCCGGAGGCTCCCCACGAGGTCCCAGCCCCCAACTGCACCTCCTCTTCTAATCTCTTCCTTCTCCCAGAGCTTTGATGCTGTCTTGGAGGCCCTGAGCCGGGGGGAGCCCGTGGACCTCTCCTGCCTGCCGCCGCCACCCGGTGAGGACTCTGCCATGCCCACTCTCTGGGATGGTTTCAGGCAAACACTAAGTTCTCCTTGATGCTGCCACCCCTGTTGGTCAGGCCCAAAAACCACCCTCAGGCCAGACCAGCTTGTTGGGGATGCAGCATGCAAGCCCCTCATTGGCCTGGACCTCTCTGTCCCCAGACCAGCTGCCCCCAGACCCACCGTCACCACCGTCGCAGCCTCCGACTCCCGCTATGGCGCCCTCCACACCAGGTAGGTTGTGGGACCCTTTGGGGTCAGGGGCAGGCTTGACGCCAGACTGTCTACCCGTCCCTTGACTCTTAACCTTGTCCCCCTGTCTGGCCCAGAGGTCCCCCCACCCCCGAGGACCCTGCTGGAGGCGCTGGAGCAGCGGATGGAGCGGTACCAGGTGGCCGCAGCCCAGGCCAAGAGCAAGGGGGACCAGCGGAAAGCTCGAATGCACGAGCGCATCGTCAAGGTGCCGCGGGGGTTCCGGGGGAGGTGGGGCGAGCAGGCAGCCCCAGAGCCCTCCCACAAGCAGCCCTAACACCTGTGGCCCTTGCAGCAATACCAAGATGCCGTACGAGCTCACAAGGCTGGCCGAGCCGTGGATGTCGCTGAATTGCCGGTGCCTCCAGGTAGGCCTCGCTCCGGTAGGCTCCGCCCCAGTAGGCCCCACCCCCAGTAGGCCCCACCCCCAGTAGGCCCCGCCCCCAGTAGGCCCTGCCGCTGGCAGACTGTGCTCCAAGCTCCTGTTCCTCCAGCCTGTGAGCGTTGGCAGATGCTATTACTCCCCATGGCACAGGCTCAGGGATCTGAATACAACATATTCAGGGGTTCTGTAAACTTGTTAATCAGTGGGAGCTTGACATTGGACATGATGTAAGGGTCTGCACCCTAGAAATTGGCAAACTGGCTGGACGTGGCTGTTCACGCCTGTAATCCCAGCGCTTTGGGAGGCTGAGGTGGGAGCATCACTTGAGGTCAGGAGTTCAAAACAAGCTCGGGCAACATGGCAAGACCCCGTGGCTACAAGAAATTTAAAAATTAGCCTGGTATGGTGGCACATGCCTACAGTCCCACTCCAGATCATGCCACTGTACTCCAGCCCCGGCAACAGAGCGAGATCCTGTCTCAAAAAAAATAATAAAAAACAAACACAAAAAAATACAAAAGTAAAGGCCCAAGACTCTGTAGGTGGGGGAGGAATCTGCATCTCCACCATAATGGTGTGAGTTGGTCTCCATCCTGACACACAGTAACTAGGCCTCGACTGGCCGCCCAGGCTTCCCCCCCATCCAGGGCCTGGAGGCCACCAAACCCACCCAGCAGAGTCTGGTGGGTGTCCTGGAGACTGCCATGAAGCTGGCCAACCAGGATGAAGGCCCAGAGGATGAAGAGGATGAGGTGCCTAAGAAGGTTTGAGGGTTGGGGCCGGGCGCAGTGGCTCACACCTGTAGTCCCAGCACTTTGGGAATCCAAGGTGGGAGGATCGCTTGAGGCCAGGAGTTTGCGACCAGCCTGGGCCACATAGTGAGACCCCCATCTCTGCAAAAAATGTTTTAAAAATTAGCCAGGCATGGTGGGACTCACCTGTAGTCCCTGCTACTTGGGAGACTGAGGTGGGAGGATCGCCCGAACTAAGGAGCTCAAGTCTGCAGTGAGCCATGGTCGTGCCACTGTACTCTAGCCTGGGCAACAGAGCAAGACTTCATCTCCAAGACAAACTAAAAAAAAAAAAAAAAAATGTTTGGTGAGAATTGCTTGAACCAGGAGGCAGAAGTTGCAGTGAGCCAAGATCGTGCTACTGCACTCCAGCCTGGGCGATACAGCAAGACTCTGTCTCAAAAAAAATAAAAATAAAAATAAATAAATAAAAAATAAGGTATTTGGAGCCAGGGGCTTTGGGTGAGGCAGGGGAGTAGCAAAGTCCTGGGAGCCCACTAAATGACCACTGTTGTCAGTGTCAGACCCTGATCCTTGGGGACTGGACTCATAACAGGTGCTACGAAATCTCTTAACATCCTCTCTCTTCCTCCACAGCAGAACAGCCCTGTGGCCCCCACAGCCCAGCCCAAAGCCCCACCCTCAAGGGCTTCCCAGTCAGGATCAACCCCAGCAGCCAAAGCACCCCCCAAAGCCACATCCACCAGAGGTAGGTGCCCCTCCTCCCTGCCCCAGCTGCCTGTTGCCTGGCTGTGGCCTGGGCAGCACCCATAGCAGCTCCTATGCCCACAGCCCAGCAGCAGCTGGCCTTCCTAGAGGGCCGCAAGAAGCAGCTCCTGCAGGCCGCACTTCGAGCCAAGCAGAAAAACGACGTGGAGGGCGCCAAGATGCATCTGCGCCAGGCCAAGGGACTGGAGCCTATGCTGGAGGCCTCGCGCAATGGGCTGCCTGTGGACATCACCAAGGTGAACCCTCTGGGCTTGTGAGAACTGCCCAGGCACCCACTGGTCAGGCTCCTGCCCCTTAGCAGCCACGTGAACTGAAGTGTATTAGTCAGGGTCCAGCTGCTGTAACAAATAGATCCTCCCAAGACAGTGGCTGAAATGAGACAGACATTTATTATGTTTCTTGCATGTACCACTCAGGGCAGTCTGGACTATGCAAATGGGAGGTCCTTCAGGTCCTGAGTTCCTTCCACCTTACTGCTTTGCTGCACCTGAGGGGTTGTCCTTGTCCACATGATCCAAGTGGATCCTGTCAGAAGGATTAGAGAAAGAAGCAGAGCTAGTAGTCCCTTTTAAAGGAAGTGACATCACCATTGCTTGCCTCCCATTGGCCAGAACTAAGTCACATGGCCACATTTAGCCACAGAGGAGCCTGGAACATGTAGTCTCTTGGTGCACTGTGTGACCAGCCTGAGCTCCATTACTAGGGAAGGGAAGGGGATCAGATTTGGGGAGAGGCTTAGATTCTGCCACTTTGGACAGGACCATTCCTTTCTCTCTGAGCATCATTTTTCTCCTTGGGGAAGTGGGGATGGCGACCCCCGCCTCAAAGAAAGACAGCCAGGTTTCTTCATGTGATAGAATAGTACTCATAATAGGAAACATTTGAGGAGCTTGAACTGGGTGTCCAGCAAAGGCCACCCAGTTCAAGGAAGTGACATCACTTTTGCTTGCCTCCCATTGGCCCAAACAGTCACATGGCTACATTTAGCCTCAGAGGAGCCTGGGACATGTAGTCTTTGCTGGGCACTGGAGACATGGCCTTGAGCAAAAAAGGCAAAAATTCACACTCTCTCTGGACATGGTGGGTCACACCTGTAATTCCAGCTACCTGGGAGGCTGAGGTGGGAGGATCGCTTGAGGCCAGGAGTTCAAAACCAGCTTGGGAAACACAGTGAGACTCACTGTTATGGAGTGGATGTTCTAATTGAGAGACCACAAGAAACACACAAATATACAGCACCTTATCACAGCCCATGAAGCCTGCACCATCTGCCCCATCACCTCCCTTGCCTGGTCTCTTTTTTGTTTTGTTTTGAGACAGAGTCTCGCTCTGTTGCCCAGGCTGGAATGCAGTGGCGCGATCTCAGCTCACTGCAAACTCTACCTCCCAGGCTCAAGTGATTCTCCTGCCTTAGCCTCCCGAGTAGCTGGGACTACAGGCATGCACCACCACGCCTGGCTAATTTTTGTATTTTTAGTAGAGATGGGGTTTCATTATGTTGACCAGGCTGAACTCCTGACCTCAGGCAATCCACCTGCCTCGACTTCCCAAAGTGCTGGGATTACAGGCATGAGCCACTGTGCCCGGCCTGCCCCTTGCTCACTCTCCCCTTTGCTGTCTGGTAGCCTCAAACACCAGGTACTCTGCAACCTCAGGGCCTTTGCACATGCAGTTCCCTCTGCCTGAATGCTTTTCCCACAGACACCTGTATGGTTCACTTTCTCCCCTCATTAGGTCTCTGCTCAGACATCAGCATCTCCAGGAGGCCTACCCTGACCTGTCTAAAATCCCTCCCTGTCACCCAGATCCCTCTGCTCCTCCTCCCAACTCTGCCTTTCCCTGTGGCATGTATCACCTTCTACTCTCTTATATGATTTACTTATTTCTTCTGATTATTGCCCATCTCCTACAAGAGAATGTCAGCCCCACGAGGGCAGGGATTTTGTTCTCTCTTCTTCATTCCTGTGTCCCCAGCCCCAGAGCAGAGCCTAGTGCACAGCAGAGGCTCCATACATGATTTCTCAACTCTTGAGCTCAAGCAATCTACCCGCCTCAGCCTCCCAAAATTATGGGATTATAGACATGAGGCACTGCCCCTGGCACCATACATGATTTCTGGGGTGACTGAAGGATGCCTTTGTTAAGTGGGACAATGGAAGGATCAAGAAGAAAGAACAGGCCGGGCGCGGTGGCTCAAGCCTGTAATCCCAGCATTTTGGGAGGCTAAGATGGGCGGATCACGAGGTCAGGAGATCGAGACCATCCTGGCTAACACGGTGAAACCCCGTCTCTACTAAAAAATACAAAAAACTAGCCGGGCGAGGTGGCGGGCGCCTGTAGTCCCAGCTACTTGGGAGGTTGAGGCAGGAGAATGGCGTAAACCCAGGAGGCGGAGCTTGCAGTGAGCTGAGATCCAGCCACTGCACTCCAGCCTGGACGACAGAGCAAGACTCCGTCTCAAAAAAAAAAAAAAGAACAGAGGCTGAGGCTGAATGTGGTCTTTTCACACCTGTAATCCCAGCAATTAGGGAGGCTGAGGCCGGCGGATCACTTGAGGTCAGGAGTTCAAGACCAGTCTGGCCAACATGGTAAAACCCTGTCTCTACTAAAAGTACAAAAATTAGCCAGGTGTGGTGGCGGGCGCCTGTAATTCCAGCTACTCGGGAGGCTGAGGCAGGAGAATCACTTGAACCTGGGAGGCAGAGGTTGCAGTGAGCCCAGATCGTGCCACTGTACTCCAGCCTGGGCAACAGAACGAGACTCCATCTCAAAAAAAAAAAAAGAAAGACCAGAGAAGGGTGACAGAGCCGTGGTCGGGGAATGCTCCCCGTCAAGGAAGAACAACATTTCTGCAGAGCCCTAGGTGGGCCTGCTTGTCCCCCTTACCCCCACCACCGGCCTCGTCCTCCTCAGGTGCCGCCCGCCCCTGTCAACAAGGATGACTTTGCCCTGGTCCAGCGGCCCGGCCCAGGTCTGTCTCAGGAGGCCGCCCGGCGCTATGGTGAACTCACCAAGCTCATACGGCAGCAGCATGAGGTGAGGGGGAGGCCCCCAGCCTGTCCCCCAGGGGCGTGACCCTGCTTCCCCTCTCTTCCCTTCCCTCGACTCACTGCCTTCTGTTTCCCCAGATGTGCCTGAACCACTCAAACCAATTCACCCAGCTGGGCAACATCACTGAAACCACCAAGTAAGTGCCCCGACCTGTGCCAGACACTTGCACCCCCAGCCACCCATCCCCGGGGCTGGGGACATGAGCAGGGCCCTCCCACCGGCAGGTTTGAAAAGTTGGCGGAAGACTGTAAGCGGAGCATGGACATTCTGAAGCAAGCCTTCGCCCGGGGTCTTCCCACACCCACTGCCCGCTTTGAGCAAAGGACCTTCAGCGTCATCAAGTAAGACTCCTGATCTGTGCCCCACCACGTGGCCCCAGTGGCCCTTTGGTGGCAGGGGAGTGGGGGTGTGCTCCCCAGAAGCTGGCATAAGATTTACATCTGGAGGAAAGTTTGAATGGGTGGAAGAGCACAGAGCGTGCAAAGGCCCTGGGGCAGGCATGAGATACAAGTGAAGGATGGCGAGGGTGCAGTCACAGTGACACATTTGGGAAAGATCTAGAGAGTACAAAGGTGTATCTTGTCCCAGGGCCTGGGTGAGTCCATGGGAGACCAGAGATGAGTTATGGCTTTGGTGGGTGTTGGTCTTGGTACTATTAAGTCTTCCCACGCCAGGAGGAGTGGGGATTGTTTTGTCCACTTTTTTTTTTTTTTTTTAATTTCGAGACAGAGTCTCGCTCTGTTGCCCAGGCTGGAGTGCAGTGGTGCGATCTCTGCTCACTGCAAGCTCCGCCTCCTGGGTTCATGCTGTTCTCCTGCCTCAGCCTCCCAAGTAGCTGGGACTACAGGCGCCCGCCACCATGCCCGACTAATTTTTTATTATTTTTAGTAGAGACAGGGTTTCACCATGCTAGCCAGAATGGTCTCGATATCCTGACCTCGTGATCCACCCATCTTGGCCTCCCAAAGTGCTGGGATTACAGGTGTTAGCCACTGCACCCGGCCCGTTCTCTCCACTTTCTAAACGAGGTTAGGTGCAGCCACTGGCCCTCCAGTGGTTCCCAGCTGCCCCTGGGATAACCCACACCCCTTACCCTGGCTCCCCAGTCTCCACACAGCCTAGCTCCCTGTCACCTCCTCTCTGCCTCCTGTCCCTGCTTCACTCAGCTCTGGCCACACGGGAGTTTTTGTCCCTCCTACAAACCAAGTATGTTCCTACCCCAAGCCTCTGCATCAGCTATTTCTTCTGCCTTCACCCTCTTCCCCAGATCTCCATGTGGCAGCTCCCTGTTGACATCTAGAGTCATCTATGATGTCACCTTCCCTCTGAGAGGCCCTCCCTGTCTATCCAAGCAGTCTTTTCTGAGCACACTCCACTCTTCCCTCTCTGCTGAGTTTTCTATTGTTTCTCTATTTATGTACTTGTGCTCATCTGTCCACTCAACTAGATTGAGCACAAGGTATGGGTATTTCTTGTTTAATTCTAGAGCCCCAGCAGCTAGGCTACCAGCTGGCACATAGTAGGTGCTCAAGAAATATTGGGAAATGAAGGGAAGGTCTCCTAGCAGCTAGGGCACTGGTTGATGCTTAGTAGGACTCAAGAACTATTAAGTGAAGGGAATGTCACCCAGCAGCTAGGATACCTAGCACACAGTAGGTACCAAATAAATATACGCGGACTGAAGAAAAGACTCAAAAGTGATCCATTGCCGACCTGAACAGAGAACTCTAGTCTGTCTGATTCTAAAATTAGCCCAGGAGCTGAGATACCCCCAAAGGCCAGGGTCGGGTTTGTTCCCAGCCCCCACTGGAGGAAGAAAAGGCAGGTGGGCAGTGGGACTGAGGTACCTCTGTTTCCCTGCCCACCCGCCTGCCCACCTGCCCACCCGGAAGGATCTTCCCTGACCTCAGCAGCAACGACATGCTTCTCTTCATCGTGAAGGGCATCAACTTGCCCACACCTGCAGGTGAGGGGGCTGTAGGCAGGGGTCAGGGTCATGGGGACCCCCTCTCTGCCCAGCTCTGACCCTTGTTTGCCCACAGGACTGTCCCCTGGCGATCTGGATGTCTTTGTTCGGTTTGACTTCCCCTATCCCAACGTGGTATGTGGGGAGCTGAGGAGGGGAGGGCTGCAGACTCAGTGGGCCAAAGCCAGGTCCCAGGCCCCCGAGATTTCCTGCCTCCTCTCTGGTCATAGGAAGAAGCTCAGAAAGACAAGACCAGTGTGATCAAGAACACAGATTCCCCTGGTGAGCCTCAGCTGGAAGCACCCCACCCCTACTCCCTTGCAGCAGAAGGGATGTAAGACCATGGCCTGACCCCACCCAACTTCCTCTCCCTCCTTCCCCCTGCAGAGTTCAAGGAGCAGTTCAAACTCTGCATCAACCGCAGCCACCGTGGCTTCCGAAGGGCCATCCAGACCAAGGGCATCAAGTTCGAAGTGGTTCACAAAGGGTGAGCTAGAGGGAGCCGTGGCCGCTGGGTGGGCTCCAGGGGAGGGGAGCTCCTCTGAACCAACCATCCTGTCCCCACTATACACACGTACACACAGGGGGCTGTTCAAGACTGACCGGGTGCTGGGGACAGCCCAGCTGAAGCTGGATGCACTGGAGACAGCATGTGAGGTCCGGGAGATCCTTGAGGTGAGAGGTGGACATTCATCTGCATGCTCCGGTATGGCCATGCTACTCATTAACATTATTAAGACAGTTCCTGCCTTGAGCCCCCTATGAGCCTATCTGTTGACCCAACCCCTCCCCTCAGAGCCCCAGACCTCCCTACTGCCCAGCCCTAAATACTTGCAGTACCCCACTCCATTATGATCAACTGGTATTTCAGCCATACCATGGGCTTATATTTTAGAAGCCACTCTTGTTCTCCCTGGTCCTGGCCCTGGGCCTTTAGTCACTTCCTGCTTCCCACCAACAGTTTCTCCTTACCCCTATCTAGGTCCTGGATGGTCGCCGGCCCACAGGGGGGCGACTGGAGGTGATGGTTCGGATTCGGGAGCCACTGACAGCCCAGCAGTTGGAGACAACGACAGAGAGGTGGCTGGTCATTGACCCTGTGCCAGCAGCTGTGCCCACAGTGAGACCCCCCCACCCCTATCCATCAGCAATCCCAGGGAGGGAAGCTTGGTTCAGGGGCCCAGGACTCACAGGACTGGTTCTCTCCTCTGAAGCAGGTTGCTGGGCCCAAAGGGAAGGCGCCTCCTGTGCCTGCCCCTGCAAGGGAGTCAGGTAACAGGTAGGTATCTGGGCCAGGGCATGCTAGAGAAAACACCCAATTCCCCTCTCAGCCCCACCTGGACAGTTTCCCACCAGGCACAAATTGGACCATGTCCCTCTCCTGCTGCAAAACCTTTCCTGGCACCCCTTTTCCCAGAGGATCCAGATTAAACTCCTTTGTTTGGTCTTTAAAACCTTTTGTGATCTGACCGTTGTCAATATATCCAGGCTTCTCTCTCCCCACTCCCTCCTGTGGTTCATGGCCATGAATAGTTTTCACTGGCCTCTGGACTTCCGTGGGTTCCAATGCCCTGAACACCCCTACCCTTGTTCCTCTGCCCACCTCTGATTCCTTCTTTGGATCCCAGCTTGGCTGTTACCTCCTCCAGGAAGCCCTCCCTGACCACTAGGCATCATAGTTTCCTGGGTGTGCAGCCATCGTCCCCACTAGGTTTTGGGATCAGCAACACCGGGTGGGTATTGCCTATCTCCCACCATACCCCCAGTGCCCAAAGTATCTTTTTTTTTTTTTGAGACGGAGTCTAGCTCTGGCGCCCAGGCTGGAGTGCAATGGCGCGATCTTGACTCACAGCAATTTCCGCCTCCTGGGTTCAAGTGATTCTCCTGCCTCAGCCTCCTGAGTAGATGGGATTACAGGCATGCGCCATCACACCCAGCTAATTTTTCTATTTTTAGTAGAGACGGGAGTTTCTCCATGTTGGTCAGGCTGGTCTCGAACTCCCGATCTCAGGTGATCTGCCTGCCTTGGCCTCCCAAAGTACTGGGATTACAGGCATGAGCCACTGCGCCCAGCCTTTTTTCTTTTTTTTTTGAGACAGGACCTTGCTCTGTCGCCCAGGCTGGAGTGCAGTGGTGCGACCTCAGCTCACTGCAACCTCCACCTCCCAGGTTCAAGCAGTTCTTCTGCCTCAGCCTCCCAAGTAGCTGGGACTACAGGCGCATGCCACCATGCCCGGCTAGTTTTTTTTCTATTTTTAGTAGAGACTGAGTTTCACCATATTGGCCAGGCTGGTCTCGAACTCCTGACCTCGTGATCCGCTCGCCTCTGCCTCCCAAAGTGCTGGGATTACAGGCGTGAGCCACCGTACCTGGCCCAATGTGTCTTTCGAATTAACAGGGTTGGGTTGGGGGAATCTCTGCAGTCCCTTATCCTTCCTCTACCCCTTAGATCAGCCCGGCCCCTGCATAGCCTCAGTGTGCTGGCCTTTGACCAAGAGCGTCTGGAGCGGAAGGTGGGTATCCATCCTGCTGGGCTCCATGGGGCAGGACTGGGGAGTCCTGGCGGGATCTTCACAGGCCCCTCTGTATCCTCCAGATCCTGGCCCTCAGGCAGGCGCGGCGGCCGGTGCCCCCAGAAGTGGCCCAGCAGTACCAGGACATCATGCAACGCAGCCAGTGGCAGAGAGCACAGCTGGAGCAGGGGGGCGTGGGCATCCGACGGGGTAGGGGTTCGGAGATGGGCATCTGGTGGGGGACGGGCTTGGGGATGGGCACAGTACAGGAGGGTTGGGGGCGGCGAGGCCCCACCCTAAGCCCCCATCCCCCCACCATCCATTCTCAGAATACGCAGCCCAGCTGGAGCGGCAGCTGCAGTTCTACACAGAGGCTGCCCGGCGCCTGGGCAATGACGGCAGCAGGGTGAGCTGGGCGCGGGCTGGGTGGACGCTGGGCAGCGGGCAGGGCGGGACCTGCAGGGACTACCTGCTGAATGCCCATCCCCCACAGGAGGCTGCAAAGGAGGCACTCTACAGGCGGAATCTGGTAGAGAGTGAGGTGAGCAGCTCAGGAGACGGGGTGGTTGGGGGATCACTGTGGTCATAGCCCACCCCGGTGACCCCAGGGGCCTCTCTCCCAGCTGCAGCGGCTCCGCAGGTGAGGAGCCCGTGGGGCGGGCAGCCCCCAGAAAGTGGGCAGCAGGCCCCAACACCGGGAAGAGCTGACACAGCCACGGACAAGACAAGCAGACAATCAGCGGACAATCGGTTCTGGACTCGCCCCTCGTCCGGGCCTCCAGCCCAGCCAGAGCCTCTGTGGCTGTGGGTGTGGGGAACGATCCCTGCCAGCCAGTGTATTCCCCTCACCCAGGCCTGGGTGGGCCCCAGAGAGTCCTGTTTGCACAGCCCAGGGGAGTCCGGCCTCTGGCCCGCCCCGGAGCAGGGAGGGTGGCTGGGACCAAGCCCCAAGAGCCCCTGCAAGCACTTTACTTCCTGTCCCTCCCCGGCCTTAACCCCAAAGCCCTCCTGCACCCCAAAGAAGCCGCTGAGGCTGGCCGAGCCCCACTGTCTCCCCAGGGGCGTCGACCTGGCCCAGCTGGGTCCCTAGGGCCAGCACATGGAATAAAATAGCCAGGGCCACACTCAGCCCAGCTCTGTCCTGTCTGTTTGTTGCTCGGACCCTCGGTGGCCAGGCTAGGTCTCCCCACCCACCCCCTATTTCCCCTGGAGGTAGATGGGGAGGTGCCTGTTAGGGGAGCAGGTTTGGGGAGGGGCAGTGTGCTTGTGAAAGGCGCTTTTTTTTTTTTTAGAGACCGGGTTTCCCTCTGTCTCCCAGGCTGGAGTGCAGTGGCACAATCAGCTCATTGAAGCCTCCGACTCCTGGGCTCACGTAATCCTCCTGCCTCGGCCTCCTGAGTCATGGATTACAGAAGGGCACCACCACACATCCAGCTTGAAGGGTGCATTTCATTCCCATGCTTGCTGTAGGGGATACACTTGAGGGGCCCTGTATCTGTCACCCAGTGTTTTTTCAGTGGGTGGCCTTGGGCGTCCCTGCAATCACACGTGGCTGGGTCGCACAGGGTGCTGTCTGGTGATCCCAGTGTGTGTCTTAGGACCTCAAAATTCAGTCCTGACCCACTTAGCATCACAGAGCCTCAGTTTCCCCAGCTGGACTGGTCGTGGGGAGGAGTCTGTGGACAGAGCCCCCAAAGGGTGCCTGGTCCGTGCTGAGCGCTGGAAGGGTTTGGCTTTATTGTTGCTGCCTCCATCCGTGTTGGGAGTTTGGGGTAGGGCGTGTCCTGCCAGGCCAGCGTGGTCTGTGAGCCTGGAGTATGCCAGCTGCGTGCCTCAGTGCCTTGGCCAGTGCCAGGCAGAGCAGGCCCAGCCCTGGAGGCCCAGGAGAGCCAGACAGAGGGCCCACGGTGGGTGTTGTCTCTTCAGTCCACGGCCCAGCGGAGCCCCAGGAGTCTGGGCTGCTCTGCTGGACCTCTCCAGGATCAGGGGCCCCCTGCCCGTGGCCCACGTGGGGTGGTGGGAGGCAGCTGGATCAGGACCTGCTCCAGATTCCCTGCTGTGTCCACCACGCGCAGGTTTGGGAGCCCCAGGAAGGCCTCGGCCGCGATGCTCGTCATGTGAAGCCTGTTGGCCCTGCACAGAGAGGCGGTCGTGACCCTCCCAGGCCCTCCCCTGCCCACCTCCACCCCTCCAGCCACCCTCGGGGCACCTGAGGAAGAGGGCACGCAGGCGGGGCGTGCTGAGGAAGGCCTCGGGGCCCACGTGGCCGATGCGATTGCCCTCAAGGTGCAGCTCCTCCAGGGCCTCAGGCAGGTCCGGGGGCACAAAGGACAGCTCGTTGTGGCTGAGGTCCAGCATCTGGGCAGGGGGTTATAGATGGTGTCGTGGCAGCCGCAGGCCTGGGCCACTCAGCTCAGCCAGCCCCCAACCTCTCTCCTTGAAAGTCTCCTGCCTCCTTCATACCAGCCTGTCCCTTCTGCCCCCACCCCACATGACTGCCAAATTCCTCCCCTCTGCAGTGGTAAACTAAGACCCTTCCCAGGAAGGCACAGACAGACGGGTCCCCACTTGATTAAATGATTCAGTCAATCGCACCATACCTCTCTCATCACTTTTTTTTTTCAAGAGACAGGGTCTTGCTGTGTTGCCCAGTCTGAAGGGCAGTGGCCCGATCATGGCTCACTGCTGCCTCAAACTTCTGGGCTCAAGCGATCCTCCCGCCTCAGTCTCCTGAATAGCTGGGACTACAGGCATGCAACACCACGCTTGGCTAGGTTTTTTTGGTAGAGATAGGGTCTTGCTATGTTGCCAGGCTGGTCTCAAACCCATAGCCTAAAGCGATTCTCCTGCCTTGGCTTCCCAAAGCACTGGGATTACAGGCATGAGCCACCTCACCCAGCCTCCTCATCACCTTCTAACCCACTCTTACCATTTTCTTGTTCTGATTGCTTGACCAGCTAACTAGAATGTTTGGGATGCGGCAGTGCAGGCAGGGGGATGGAGAGGCCCTGGGGATAGTGTGGCTAACCAGCCTGTGCCTGACCTGGAGGGCTTGGAGCTCATGCCAGGTGCCTGGCCCGATGTCACCGACCCGGAGCCGGTTGTGTGCCAGGCTGAGCTCCTTCAGTTGGTCCAGGCCGGTCAGAGGTTCCGGCTCGAGCATCCGCAGCTGGTTGCGTTGCAGCCGCAGGGTGTGCAGGCCAGTGGGCAGGCCCATGGGCAGCCGGGTTAGCTGATTCCCCGCCAGGTCCAGGCTGCGCAGAGTGCGCAGCCGGCGGAAGGCCCGGTGGTGCACGCGGGCGCTGGTCAGGCGGTTATAGGCCAGGTTAAGCTCCATCAGGCCCGGTGTGGCGGCCAGGTCTCGGGCACCCAGCGTGGCCACGTGGTTGTGGGGCAGCACCAGGGCACGCAGGCGGCGGGGCAGGGCCAGAGGCACGCGGTCCAGCCCATTGCCATAGAGGTGCAGCGTGTGCAGGCCCCGCAGCGGCCGCAGAGCCCCGGCGGGCAGCCCTGAGCTCCCCAGCTGGTTGTGCTGCAGCAACAAATAGCGCAGACCACGCGCCCCGTGCAGCCGAGCTGCCTCCACCTGTCGGATGCGGTTGCGGCCCAGGTGCAGGATAGCCAGGGTCCGGGGCAGGCCGGGGGGCACGGTGGTCAGCTGGTTATGGGAGAGATCCAGGTATTCAAGGCTATGCAGCTTGCTGGTAGGAGAGAGGGTCGGTGTCAGGTGGGGCACTTGGAGTGGGGTGCCTGACAGATTTTGGCGAGGAGGTTGGGGAGTGGTCCTGAGACAGATTTAAGCTGGAGATTTCAACTTGGGAGTGATGCGTTGAGAGAGCTGGGTGGGAGGTAAACTTGGGGTGCTCAGGGCAGATTCCAGCCTGAGAGTTAGCTACGGGGGTGACCAGGGTAGAGGCGAGATGGAAATGCATGTGAGACTTACGATGTCAGTGCAGGGCTGTGGGGAACAGGGACACCCACCCAGTGCTCTGCCGAGCCCAGTGAGCAGCAGACACTCAGTAAATGAGGCCGTGGCTTAGGCGCCATCCAGGGAAGGGGGACTGAAGGTTGGGACCCCCGACTATAAATTCTCAGCCCCTTCTGCCCCTATCATCCTGTACCTGAAGGTGGTGGCATCCAGGCCGCTGTCGGTCAGCTGGTTGTGCTGGAGGTAGAGCTCACGGAGTTGAGTCTGGCGGCTCAGGGCTCCTCGGGGCACCTTGGAGATGAGATTGTTCTGGAGAAGGGAGAACAGAATGAGACCTGAGTCTGGGATGAGGGCAGCGGGAAGCCACAGAAGGCTCTTGAGTAAGGGAGTGACGGGGAGCTTGCCTTGAGCTCAAAGTGATTTCCAATAAAGTGATTCAAAGAAAGATAACTCCGACCACTGGAATTCTGAGGGGCAATTGGGAAGGATGGAAAGCTAGGAACTGGAGGGGTCCCCCTGGAAAGAGATGAAGGGAGTCTGGCCCCAGGGTGGGACCTACAGCAGGGCTACCTGCAGGTGGAGCCGCTCAAGTGAGGGTGGCAGGCTGGGCGGCAGGTAACTGAACCGGTTGTTCGAGAGGCTGAGGGTGGTGACGGCCTCGGAGCCGCGGAAGGCGTCAGGGGGCAGGCCAGCGTTGCTCAGCTGGTTGTTGTGGAGGTACACGGACCTGAGGAGAGCCAGGCTCCGGCCACCAGCCTGCCCCTCGCCTCCCACCACCCTACTCCCACACCATACTCTGCTCAGGGTCGCCTTCAGAGAGTGTGTGTGTGTGTGCATGTGTAGCGTCTGTGTGAGAGTAATTGTGCATGTGTGCATGTGACTGTGTGTAGGTGTGCAGGTGAGTGTATGTGTTGTATGAATAGATGTGTGTGCATGTGTGTGAGCAGTGTGCATGTGTAAGTGTAACGAGTGTGTGCATATGTGGAGTGTGTGTGCACGTGTGATTGTAAGAGTGTGTGGGTGTGCATGTGTGTATGTATACGCAAGTGTGTGCTATGTGCCTGTGCATAAGTGTGTATGTGTGTGTATGTGAGTGTGCAACTGTGTGTATGTATGCATGTGCAAGAGTGCGTGGGTGCATGTGTGTACATATGTGCATGAGTGTGTGCCTGTGTGCATGTGATTGGAAGTGTATGCAGGTGTGTATGTGAGTCTGTGTGTGTGCTTGTGTGAGGATGTTATTGCATGTGCATGCATGAGTGTGTGCCTGTATGCATGTGATTGGAAGTGTGTGCAGGTGTGTATGTCAGTCTGTGTGCTTGTGTGTGCACGTGATTGCATGTATGTGCATAAGCATGTGTTCGTGTGGTTGTGTGTGCAGGTGTGTATGTGAGTCTGTGTAAGAGTGTGTGTGTGTCCCTGCACATACTGTCTCCACCTCAGTCTGGAGTTCTGACACAGCATACAGGGCCCTGTCTCCCCCCTCACTCTCCTCCCAGGGTATAACTGTGCCCTCCTCTCACTCCCCAAGCAAAGGATCTGCCCCCAGTTAAGCCCTCCAGGGCAAGGCTTTTTTTTTTTTTTTTTTTTTTTTTTTTTTTAATTTTGAGACAGAGTCTCACTCTGTCACCCAGGCTTGAGTGCAGTGGCACGATCTCCTCTCACTGCACCCTCCACCTCCTAGGTTCAAGCAAGTGTCCTACCTCAGCCTCCTGAGTGGCTGGGATTACAGGCACGTGCCACCACACCCAGCTAATTTTTGTATTTTATGTAGAGACTTGGCCAGGCTGGTCTCGAACCCCTGATCCCAGATGATCCTCCCATCTTGGCCTCCCAAAGTGCTGGGATTACAGGAGTGAGCCACTGCACCCGGCCAAGGGCAAGGTCTTAACTCCCTCATTGCTCCTAGAACCAGGCGTGACCCAGACGTATCTGAGGCCTGGGGGCCTGGGCTGGGCCAGGGCCTACCTGAGTGCCGGCTTCTCCCCAAAGGTGAGGGGGAAGATCTCCATCACTTGGTTGGCAGCCAGATCCGCGACGCGGAGGGACCGGGGCAGAAACTGAGGGGCCACTGAGAGCTGTGGGGACACAGCCCACAGCCGCACTGGTCCTGGTGCGCCCTGGCCCCACCCGTTCCCCAGCAGAGCTGTCCCCTCCACACCCTGGGCTGTGTGACCGAAGCTGGGCTCAGCCTGCGGGGGGGGCTGGGGGCTCACCTTGTTGTGAGCCACGTAGATGTGCTGCAGCTGGGTGAGGGATTCGAAGGCCTCGTCAGGAAGGCCTGGGAGAGTGGGGGGCAGTGAAGGTCTGGTCTTGGGTGGAGGGGGAGTCTGGGCTCCCAGCTGCCTCAGGGTTCTGGGCTGGGAACTGGCAGAGGCTCCCCAGGCCCTCAGATCCCCTCCTCCCCATCCCTACTCAAAAGCCACAGCCCCCAACCCCCACCCCAGCCCCTGAGTTTCCATCCTGCTCAGCAAAGGGCAGTTCTGGGAACTGCGACAGAGCTGCCCGCAGACGGGGCGGGGGAAGGGGATGGCAGCTGAGACCTCGGTCAGTCCTTCAGCCCCAGAGAGGCTGCCTCCCTCTGCCCCTCACCTTCTGAGGAGATGAGGTTGTTGTGGAGGTTGAGGGTTCGCAGGCCACTGAGGCGGGACAGCTCATTGTAGGGGAGTTCCTGGAGCTGGTTGTTCTGCAGGGCAAGAGTTGGGGTGTTCACACCTGTGACCCCATGACCAAGTAACCCCAAGCACTGATTCTCAACTTCCCATCAGCCCAAACCAGCCTCATCCCATCTTCACCCCCACAGTTGATCCTAAACACCCCATCATCCTGACCGGTTTTGTAACTGCCAAGATGTCAAACCCCAAACCCGCACAACCGACCCCAAATGCGCCATCACCCCACAACCGACCCCAGGTCCCCCAACACCCCCACAATCAACCCCGAAAGTGCCATTGCCCCCACAATCGACCCCAAATGTGCCATCACCCCCACAATCGACCCCAAATGTGCCATCACACCCACAATTGACCCGAAATGTGCCATCACACCCACAATCGACCCCAAATGTGCCATCACCCCCACGATCGACCCGAAATGTGCCATCACCCCCACGATCGACCCGAAATTTGCCATCACCCCCACGATCGACCCGAAATGTGCCATCACCCCCACGATCGACCCGAAATGTGCCATCACCCCCACGATCGACCCGAAATGTGCCATCACACCCACGATTGACCTGAAATGTGCCATCACACCCACGATTGACCCGAAATGTGCCATCACACCCACGACCAATCCCAAATACGCCATCACCCCCACGACCGCCCCCAAATGTGCCATTACCCCCACGACCGACCCCAAATGTGCCATCATCCCCACAATCGCCCCCAAATATGCCATCACCCCCACAACCGACCCCAAATGTGCCATCACCCCCACAACTGCCCCCAAATGTGCCATCACCCCCACAACCGACCCCAAATGTGCCATCACCCCCACAATCGACCCTAAATGTGCCATCACCCCCACAATTGACCCTAAATGTGCCATCACCCCCACAACTGACCCCAAATATGCCATCACCCCCACAATCGCCCCCAAATGCATCATCACCCCCACAACCAACCCCAAATGTGCCTGCCGTCACCCCTACAATCGACCCCACATGCCCCAACACCCCCACCATCGACCGCAAATGTGCCATCACCCCCACCATCAACCCCCAATGCCACAACATCCCCATAACCCCAAACTCCCCATCACACTGACTCCAAACAACACTATAACCGCCAAGATGTTAACCCTAACGCCCACTAACCCTCAGTCCCCAACAACTTCCAGCATGTCCACACTCACCCCCTCACCTGGGGCATGCAGAGCCAATCTGCCCAGGCAAAGCTCCATCACAGCCAGCTCCACGCCGCCCTCCCGCACGTATGTTCCTACACCCCACCACGCTCCTCAGCCCCGGGGCACCCCTCCAGCTCCCCTCACCTCTGGGTCTCAGCCCTGGGTGCCCCTACTCCCCTCCCTGGGCCCCACCTGCAAGGAGAGGTGCTGAGCAGCTCTGGTGATGTTGTCCGGGAACACCCGAAGGTCCAAGCCATCACAGTCCACAGTGTCGACTCGGGGGCAGGAGCAGCGCGGGGGGCAGGCCCGGGGCGGGGGCTGCGAGCTCTCCCCCAGGTGAGGGAAGGCAGCGTCCTCCATGCCAGCCACGGGCAGGGGGCCCGGCAACAGCAGGAGCAGCAGCAGGCTCAGCCACTGCGGGGAAGGGAGGGTCAGCCTGTCTCCCGGCTGGGCGCGGGGTCGCCATGGTGACTGGAGCATCCCCTCCTCGGGGAGGGTCTTAGTGGGGAGGCAGTGGCCAGTTGGCAGAGTGGGGGTGGGGAGGCAGGCAGGCCCCACCCTCAGACCCTCCCGTGCCCCACCTTACCATGGCCAGCCCTGACTCTGCCGTCTTGCCCAAGATGCTGACCAGGACTCCCTAATGGAAACCAGGCGGTCACCTCCTGGAGTCTCTGCTGTGGCCACCACTGCCCCCCATCTCCAGACCCAGGCCACCCCCCACAACAGCCTGTTCTCCCGGGGCTTTGGGGGAGCTGGCCCACCCCCTTCCCCGCCCTGGGGAGGACGGGCAGGCGGCCGGATGGGGTGGTGAGGACAGGCCAGCCCATCCCCTTGGTCCCCCCTCCCGCCAACAACCACCCCATCTCCGCTTTCGTAACCTCAGCCAGCCTGGGCCGGGCCACAAGAACAAGGAATGTTTGGGGAAAAGCTGAGATTCGTCCTGTCTGGTATTTGGGACGACCGCAGGAGTAGGGGTGGGGACGGAGGGATGGGGGGAGCTTCGGGGCACAGGAGAGTTCCGAGAAGCAGGGGCGGGCAGCAGTGAGGGATTAGAGAGGCCTAAGGTTAGCCTGGCAGCCCAGATGCCAGCCTGGGAGCTCCTGACCAGGTCTGCTGCCCGGCACCCATATCCCCTCTGCTGGCTGATCTCGCTCCAGACACCCCCCCCTCCCCCGACAAATGGCCACAGCCGCCTGGAAGGAAATTACATATATCCAGGCATCAGCCTGGTGGTTAAGAGTGTGAGCTTGGTGCCAGCCTGCCTGGGTTTGAACCTGGGCTGTGCCACCTCTCAGGGCCTTGGTTTCCCTCTCTGTCAAGTGGGGTAATGGTTGGCTTACCACCCCGTACTCCCCACAGTGTTGTAAGGATTATATGAAGTGTGCATTCAGAACAGTGCCTGGCATATCCCACGGCTTTCGCACCTGTGGATGGGGGTGCCAAGCTGGTCTCCACCTAAGGTCAAATCTCCCAGACCCACCACTTAGCAACAGGGCGGCTTCAGACAGGTCCTTCTGCCCAGACCTCAGCTTTCCCACACATAAAATGGGATTGACAGGTTGGGTGCTGTGGTTTATATCTGTAATCCCAGTGCTTTGGGAAGCTGAGACAGGAGGATCTCTCTTTTTTTTTTTTTTTTTTTTTTTGAGACGGAGTCTCACTCTGTCGCCCAGGCTGGGGTGCAGTGGCCAGATCTCAGCTCACTGCAAGCTCCGCCTCCCGGGTTCACGCCATTCTCCTGCCTCAGCCTCCCGAGAAGCTGGGACTACAGGCGTCCGCCACATCGCCCGGCTAGTTTTTTGTATTTTTTAGTAGAGATAGGGTTTCACCGTGTTAGGCAGGATGGTCTCGATCTCCTGACCTCGTGATCCGCCCACCTCGGCCTCCCAAAGTGCTGGGATTACAGGCTTGAGCCACAGCGCCCGGCCTTTTTTTTTTTTTTTTTTTGAGACAGAGTCTCACTCTGTCACTCTGTCGCCTAGGCTGGAATGCAGTGGCGTGATCTAGGCTCACTGCAACCTCCACCTCCGGGGATCAACTGATTCTCCTACCTCAGCCTCCTGAGTAGCTGGGATTATAGGCACCTGCCACCATGCCCAGCTAATTTTTGTAGTTTTAGTACAGATAGGGTTTCGCCAAGTTGGCCAGGCTGGTCTCGAACTCCTGACCTCAGGTGATTTGCCCACCTCAGCCTCCCAAAGTGCTGGGATTACAGGCGTGAGCCACTGCATCTGGCTAGGAGGATCTCTTGAGGCCAGGAATTTGAGACCAGACTGGGCAATATAGTGAGACCCTGTCTCTAAAAATAAATTAAAAAAAAAAAAATTAGTCTGGGCTGGGCTCCATGGCTCACACCTGTAATCCCAGCACTTTGGGAGGCTTAGGCAGGCAGATCACCTGAGGTCAGGAGTTCCAGAGCAGCCAGGCCAACATGGTGAAACCTCGTCTCTACTAAAAATACAAAAATTAGCTGGGCATGATGGCACGCGCCTGTAATCCTAGCTACTCCAGAGACTGAGGCACGAGAATCGCTTGAACCTGGGAGGTGGAGATCACGTCACTGCACTCCAGCCTGGGCAACAGAGCGAGACTCTGTCTCAATAATAATAATAATAATAATAATAATAACAACTAGCCTGGTACAGTGGTGCACACCCATAGTCCCAGCTACTCAGGAGGCCAAGGCAGGAGGATCACTTGAGCCCCTGGGCTCAAGTTTGAGGTTATAATAAGCTATGTGCCACTGCACGCCAGTCTGGGCAACACAGTAAAACCCTGTTTTTAAATAAAGAAAAAAAAAAGGAGGGGGGGTGAATGACAAACCTCCTCCCTCAGAGAGCTGTCTTGAAGCAAAACGACGGAGTAGGTAGAATATTTTAAGAATGGTGGCTGGGTGTGGTGGCTCACGCCTGTATAATCTCAACACTTTTGGAAGCTGAGGCAGGAGGATGGCTCAAGCCCAGGAGTTAGAGACCAGCCTGGGCAGTAATGGTGAGACCCCGTCTCTAAAAACTTTTTTTTTTGTTTGTTTGTTTTTTGTTTTTTGAGACGGAGTCTCGCTCTGTCGCCCAGGCTGGAGTGCAGTGGCGCGATCTCGGCTCACTGCAAGCTCCACCTCCTGGGTTTACGCCATTCTCCTGCCTCAGCCTCCTGAGTAGCTGGGACTACAGGCGCCCGCCACCGCGCCCGGCTAATTTTTTGTATTTTTAGTAGAGACGGGGTTTCACCGTGGTCTCGATCTCCTGACCTTGTGATCCGCCCGCCTCGGCCTCCCAAAGTGCTGGGGTTACAGGCGTGAGCCACCGCGCCCGGCCTAAAAACTTTTTTTTAAAACTTAGCAGGGGCCAGGCACAGTGGCTCACACTTATAATCCTAGCACTTTGGGAGGCCGAGGCGGGCGGATCAGCTGAGGTCAGGAGTTCAAGACCAGCCTGGCCAACGTGGTGAAACCCCATCTCTACTAAAAATACAAAAATTAGCTTGGCGTGGTGGCACGTGCCTGTAATCCCAGCTACTCTGGAGGCTGAGGCAGGAAAATGGCTTGAACCCGGGAGGCGGAGGTTGCAGTGAGCCGAGATCATGCTACTGCACTCCAGCCTGGGCTACAGTGTGAGACTCTGTCTCAAACAAAACAAAACAAAACAAAACAAAACATAGCAGGGCATGGTGGTGCTTGCCTGTAGTCCCAGCTACCAGGGAGGCTGAGGTGGGAGGATCACATGAGCCCAGGAGGTCGAAACTGCAGTGAGCCGTGTTCATGCTACTGCACACCAGCCTGGATGACAGAGTGAGACCCTGTCTCAAAAATGAATAAATAAATAAAAATAAAAGTATAGTAGCCAGGTGCGGTGGCTCGTGCCTGTAATCCCAGCACTTCGGGAGGCTGAGGCAGGCGGACCACGAGGTCAGGAGATCAAGACCACGGTGAAACCCCATCTCTACTAAAAAAAATACAAACAATTAGCCGGGCGTGGTGGCGGGCACCTGTAGTCCCAGCTACTCGGGAGGCTGAGGCAGGAGAATGGTGTGAACCCAGGAGGCGGAGCTTGCAGTGAGCCGAGATTGCTCCACTGCCTTCCAGCCTGGGCGACAGAGCAAGACTCTGTCTCAAGAATAAAATAAAATAAAATAAATAAAAATAGAAAAAATAAAAGTATAGTGTTGGCCGAGCACAGTGGCTCACAACTGTAATCTCAGCACTTTGGGAGGTCACGGCGGGTGGATCACCTGAGGTCAGGAGTTCGAAACCAGCCTGGCCAACGTGGTGAAACCCCGTCTCTACTAAAAATACAAAAATTTCCTGGGCATGGTGGTGCGTGCCTGTAATCCCAGCTGCTCAGGAGGCTAATGCCGGAGAATCACTTGAACCTGAGAGCTGGAGGTTACAGTGAACCAAGATCACACCACTGCACTCCAGCCTGGGTGACAGTGAGACTCCGTCTCAAAAAAAAAAAAAAAAAAAAAAAGTTTAGTGTCTGCTCAGCTTGGGAGTGGCCAAGGCCCTGAGTTGGAGTCTCCCAGAAGTAGAGCTTGAGACAAGGATTGAGTGCATTTATCCCAGAGAAGGCAGGCAGTGATACAGGGGAGGGAGGAAGTGATCAAGAAACAGTGGCTGGGCGCGGTGGCTCACGCCTGTAATCCCAGCATTTTGGGAGGCTGAGGTGGGCAGAGTACCTAAGGTCAGGAGTTCAAGACCATCCTGGCCAACAAGGTGAAACCCCGTCTCTACTAAAAATACAAAAAAACTAGCCAGGCGTGGCAGCAGGCACCTGTAATCCCAGCTACTCGGGAGGCTGAGGCAGGAGAATCTCTTGAACCTGGGAGGTGGAGGTTGCAGTGAGCCAAGATTGCATCACTGCACTCCAGCCTGGGCAACAGTGTGAGACTCCATCCCAAAAAAAAAAAAAAAAAAAAAGTTAAGAAACACGGGCCCAGAGAGGTGGTTATTTGTTCATGTTTCCTAGGGCTCTGTGACCTCCTGAGAATCCCACTTCGTGGGGTGAGACAGGAGACGGGTCTTAGCGTTGGCCAGAAGAGAACAACAGGTCCTATCTCAAGTACTCCCCATGGGATGGATGGCCATTAGCTTGGACGTTGGGTGGAGGTTCCTCAGTCTCGTTAGCAGAGTCATGGGGTAACTCTAGGGAGACAGGACTACTGTATCAGTCCTAGCCCCCAGGGAAGCGGCAATAAGAACCAAGATGTTTGAGTTCCTGGCAAGCCTCTTTCCATTGCAAAGGGAGGAGAACCCAAACTGAACTAGCTAATACAAACGAGGGCATTTATTGGTTCATGAACAGAAAACCTGTATCCTTCAGGCACAGCTGGATCCAGGGGCTTCAGTGATATCTTTTAGATGAATTCTTTCGTGAACTCTGAACTCTACCTGCAGGCTTCTGCATGTGGTGCTAAGATATTCCCAGAACCAACATGCGTTCTTCCCTGACTTTAGCAGAAAGCCTCAAACTTAAATCTCATTGGCCTAAATTTGGTCATGTGTCTATCCAGAACCAATCCCTGGGGGCCAGAGGGATGGAATGTGCTGATTGGCTAGGAACCTAACCATTGCTCCGGTGCATAACCCACTGGCCTTATCTCCCTGCCACAAACTCCCCTTCTGCCATCCTGTCCTGTCCAGTCCTGCCCAGTCCTGCCCAGCTCTGCACTACCCAGCAGGGGCCTCTGCAGGGATAACAATGGACTATGGTCCATCAATGTAGTCCCAGCATCCAGCATGGAGCCTGGCGTAATCAGTATTTATTATTTATTATAATCAGTATTTATCCGGCCGTGCACCCAGAATGCTCACACCTGTAATCCCCGCACTTTGGGAGACGGACAGATCATGTGAGGTCGGGAGTTTGAGACCAGCCTGGCCAGCGTGGTGGAAGAAATCCCATGTCAACTAAAAAATACAAAAAAAAAAAAAAAAATTAGCTGTGTATAGTGGTGTATGACTGTAATCCCAGCTACTCAGGAGACTGAGGCAGGAGAATCGCTTGAGCTCAGGAGGCACAGGTTGCAGTGAGCCGAGATCACGCCACTGCACTCCAGCCTGGGCAACAGAGCGTGACTCCATTTCAAAAAAAATTTTTTTTGAATTCGCTGGGCACAGTGTAGTTCCAGCTCCTTGGGAGGCTGAAGTGGGAGGATTGCTTGAGCCTAGGTGGAGTGCCACTGCACTCCAACTTGGGCAACAGAGCAAGACCCTGTCTCCAAAAAAGAAAAGAAAGGAAATGGTGGATACGCACTGCTAACTTCAAGGGAGGCTGAGAAACACCATCTTTCTACTGGCAAGCCACATGTCCAGATAAAAACGGAGTTTCTTGGCTGGGTGCGGTGGCTCATACCTGTAATCCTAGCACTTTGGGAGGCCGAGGTGGGTGGATCACGAGGTAAGGAGTTTGAGACCAGCCTGGCCAACACAGGTAAGGAGTTTGAGACCAGCCTGGCCAACACAGTGAAAGCCATCTCTACTAAAAATACAAAAATTAGCCGGACGTGGTGGTGGGTACCTGTAATCCCAGCTTACTCGGGAGGCTGAGGCAGGAGAATTGCTTGAACCCAGGAGGCAGAGGTTGCAGTGAGCCAAGATCGAGCCATGCACTCCAGCCTGGGAGACACAGCAAGACTCTGTCTTGGGGGAAAAAAAAAAAAAATTGAGTTTCTATCAATACTGCATAAAAGTGGGATGACCTGTAAGAGGGAAGCAGTGAGGAGTTGGGACTACAAGGAAAACTGAGCCCAAGGCTTTCTGTGTTCAAAGCCACTGGTCTCCAAAGTTGGATGTGGGAAATGAATCGTAATTTTTAGTTCTATTTACTTGCCCCATCCTGTTTTATGGCCATTTTCCAGGTATGATTTAATTCATAGGCTAGAAAGAGTGGTCTAAATGCACCTGTACAGTTGGGTTATTTGTAAACAAATACATATGCGTATTAAGGGAGAGTCCAAGTGACCAATGACCAGAAATAGGGAAGTCTTGGCCGTGCGCAATGGCTCACGCCTGTAATTCCAGCACTTTGAGAGTCCAAAGTAGGTGGATCACCTGAGGTCAGGAGTTCAAGACCAGCCTGGCCAACATGGTGAAACCCCGTCTTCACTAAAAATACAAAAATTAGGTTGGATGTGGTGGCTCACGCCTGTAATCTCAACACTTTGGGAGGCCAAGGTGGGCAGATCACCCGAGGTCAGGAGTTTGAGACCAGCCTGACCAACATGGTGAAACCCCGTCTCTACCAAAAATACAAAAATCAGCTGGGCGTGGTGATAAGCACCTGTAATCCCTGTATTATTGACACGTGTAGCTACTCGGGAGGCTGAGGTGGGAGAATTGCATGAGCCTGGGAGGTCAAGGCTACAGTGAACTATGATCACACCACTGCACTCCAGCCTGTCTCCAAAAAAAAAAAAAAAAAAAAAAATCACCATAAAAACACCTTGATAATAATTGTAGGCGGAGGTTTCAGTCAGCCAAGATTGCACCACTGCACTCCAGCCTGGGTGAAAGAGCAAGACTCTATCTCAGGAAAAAAAAAAAAAAAAAAGATTGGCCATGGTGTCTCATGCCTGGAATCCCAGCACTTTGGGAGGCCAAGGTGGGCGGATCACTTGAGACCAGGAGCTCAAAACCAGCCTGGCCAACATGGCGAAACCCTGTCTCTACTGAAAATACAAAAATTAGCCTTGCCTGGTGGTGCGAGCCTGTAATTTCAGCTATTTGGGAGGCTGAGGCAGGAGAATCACTTGAACCCGGGAGACAGAGGTTGCAGTGAGCCAAGATCGCGCCATTTCACTCCACCCTGGGCGACAAAGAGCAAAACTCCATTTCAAAAAAAAAAGAGAGAGAATTGAAGTAAATTGCAGGACACTGCGTTGGCATCCACAAAGAATTGGGGCATTACTTGATTTGGAAGAAGCTCCCCCCATCATCTGGTGTCAGAAGCGAAGGATTGAGAGTGATGTGATGTAGAAGGAAAAACTGTCTGTTTGTCCCATCTACGTGTTCAACTGACTTGGTCCAAACTGACTTCTCCCTAGTCTTCCTCATATCAGAAAATGCACTAACATTTTGCTAAATATTCCACTCAGATGCTAAAGTCATCATGAACTTCTGTCTCCTTGCCCGTATCCCAATATCTTGTCCTTGAAAATGACCCCATCGGCTCTGACTATGGCCACTTTTCTCCATTTTCTTTCTTTATTTTTATTATTATTTCTTTTTTTTTTTTTTTTTTTTTTGAGACGGAGTCTCACTCTGTCGCCCAGGCTGGAGTGCAGTGGCCGGATCTCAGCTCACTGCAAGCTCCGCCTCCCGGGTTCACGCCATTCTCCTGCCTCAGCCTCCCGAGTAGCTGGGACTACAGGCACCCGCCACCTCGCCCGGCTAGTTTTTTTTTTTGTATTTTTTAGTAGAGAAGGGGTTTCACCGTGCTAGCCAGGATGGTCTCGATCTCCTGACCTCGTGATCCGCCTGTCTCGGCCTCCCAAAGTGCTGGGATTACAGGCTTGAGCCACCGCGCCCGGCCTATTTTTATTATTATTTCTGAGACAGCGTCTCATTCTGTTGCCCAGGCTGAAGTGCAGTGGTGCGATCACGGCTCACTGGCAGCCTTGAACTCCTGGGCTCAAGCGATCCTCTCACCTCAGTCTCCCAAGTAGCTGGGAGTATAGGCTCCCGCTCTCATGCTAATTTTTAAAATTTTTGGCCAGGCGCGGTGGCTCACGCCTGTAATCCCAGCACTTTGGGAGGCCGAGGCGGGTGGATCACTAGGTCAGGAGATCGAGACCATCCTGGCTAACACGGTGAAATCCCATCTCTACTAAAAATACAAAAAATTAGCCGGGCCTTGTGGCGGGCGCCTGTAATCCCAGCCACTCGCGAAGCTGAGGCAGGAGAATGGCGTGAACCCAGGAGGTGGAGCTTGCAGTGAGCTGAGATCATGCCACTGCCCTCCAGCCTGGGTGACAGAGTGAGATTCTGTCTCAAAGGAAGAAAAAAAAAAAGAAAAAAAAAAAAATTTTTTTTTAATAGAGATGGGTTCTATGTTACCCAGGTTGGTCTGTGGTGATCAAGGGAGACTTCAAGCAATTCTCCCACTTAAGCCATCTCCTGCCTTGGTCTTCCAAAGCACTGAGATTACAGGCGTGAGCCACCGCAGCCAGTATTCTCCATTTTCATTGCTAATAGATGAATCTAAGTCAGCATCACCTACCCTCCTAGCTCCCCCAAGACTATTCCTGCTCCCACCTTCATCCCTCCAACCATTCTGCACATAGGAATCATAATAACATCCTCCTGGCCAGGTGCAGTGGCTCACACCTGTAATCCCAGCACTTTGGGAGGCCAAGGTGGGTGGATCACCAGGTCAGGAGATCGAGACCCTCCTGGCTAACATGGTGAAACCCCGCCTCTACTAAAAATACAAAAAAAAAAAAAAAAAAAAAAAGGAAAAAAAAATTACCTGGGCATGGTGGCACATGCCTGTAGTCCCAGCTACTTGGGAGGTTGAGGCAGGAGAATCGCTTGAACCTGGGAGGCGGAGGTTGCAGTGAGCCGAGATGGCGCCATTGCACTCCAGCCTGGGCGACACAGTGAGACTCCATCTCAAAAAAAAAAAAAAAAAAAAAAAAATTTCCTCCCCCATGCTCTTTTTTTTTTTTTTTTTGAGACAGAGTCTGGCTCTGTCACCCAGGCTGGAGTGCAGTGGCGCGATCTCGGCTCACTGCAAGCTCCGCCTCCCGGGTTTACGCCATTCTCCTGCCTCAGCCTCCCGAGTAGCTGGGACTACAGGCGCCCGCCACCTCGCCCGGCTAGTTTTTTGTATTTTTTAGTAGAGACGGGGTTTCACCGTGTTAGCCAGGATGGTCTCGATCTCCTGACCTCGTGATCCGCCCGTCTCGGCCTCCCAAAGTGCTGGGATTACAGGCTTGAGCCACCGCGCCCGGCTCCCCCATGCTCTTTTAAAAACTTTGAGGTTATTTATGTCTTTATTTATTGATACAGAGTCTCGCTCTGTGTCACTGAAACCTCTGCCTCCCAGGTTCAAGCGATTCTCATGCCTCAGCCTCCTGAGTAGCTGGGATTATAGAAGCCCACCATACCAGGCTAATTTTTGTATTTTTAGCAGAGACAGGGTTTAACCGTGTTGGTTAGGCTGGTCTTGAACCCCTGGCCTCAAGTGATCCACCTGCCTTGGCCTCCCCAAGTGTTGAGATTATAGGCGTGAGCCACTGTGCCAGCCCTTTGAATTTTGAAACAACATTATTTTATTTTTGTTATTTTTAATTTTATTATTATTATTACAGACAGGGTCTTGCTCGTGTCACCCAGGCTGGAATGCAGTGATGCAATCACAGCTCACTGTAACTTCAAACTCCTGGTGCAAGGGATCCTCCCGACTCAGTCTCCCAAGTACATAGGAAGACAGATGTGCTACCACACCTGACTAATGAAAAAAAAAAAAAGTTTTTTCTTTGTAGAGACGAGGTCTTGATAGTTGCTGAGACTGGTCAAATTCTTCTCTTCAAGCCATCCTCCTGTCTCAGCCTCCCAAAATGCTGGGATTACAGGTGTGAGTCACTGTGCCCAGCCTGAAACAATTAGACATTTTCAGATCAGAAAAGAAGGTACAGAGAGTTCTTTTATTCCCTTCACACAATTTCCTCTAATGTTTTTTGGGTTTTGGGTTTTGTTCTGAAACAGGATCTCACTCTGTCGCCCAGGCTGGAGTGCAGTGGCTCAATCTCCGCTTGCTGTAGCCTCGACCTCCCAGGCTTGGGTGATCCTCCCGCCTCAGCCCCCTATGTAGCTGGGACTATAGGTTCACGCCACCACACCCTGCTAATTTTTTTATTTTATTTTTTTATTTTTTTTTTTGAGACAGAATCTCGCTCTGTTGCCCAGGCTGCAGTGCAGTGGCATGATCTCGACTCACTGCAACCTCCACCTCCCAAGTTCGAGTGATTCTCCTGCCTCAGCCTCCCGTGTAGCTAGGACTACAGGCGCGTGCCACCTGAGACTACAGGCCTGGCTAATTTTCTGTATTTTCAGTAGAGATGGGGTTTCACCGTGTTAGCCAGGATGGTCTAGATCTCATGACCTTGTGATCTGCCCACCTTGGCCTCCCAAAGTGCTGGGATTACAGGCATGAGCCACCATGCCTGGCCTTGTTTTGTTTTTTATTTGAGACAAGGTCTTGCTCTGTCTCCCAGGCTGGAGTGCAGTGTCACCATCAGAGCTCACTGTAGCCTCGACCTCCTGTGCTCAAGTAATCTTCCTGCCTCAGCCTCCCCAGTGGCTGAGGCTATAGATGTGTGCCAGTAGAGTCAGTTAATTTATTTGACGTTTTGTAGAGACGAGGGTTTCGCCATGTTGCCCAGGCTGGTCTTGACCTCCTGGGTTCAAGTGATCCTCCCTCCTCTGCTTCCCAAAGTGCTGGGATTACAGGTGTGAGCCACCGCACCCGGCCTGTTAATGTATTTTGAGAACATTTTTCAATTTAAGATAAATGTCTGATGTTGTCTAATGGTTAGATTGAGGGTCTAGGTTTGGGGATAATATCAGAGAGTTACAAATGTCCTCCCTATCACGTAGCTGGGATCCGTGACGTCAAAATGACTTATCACTGGTGATGTTGATTTTGATCCCTTGGTTAAGGCAATAGCAGCCAGGTGTCCCCACTGTCTTGGGGACAGCTTTGCTCTCCATGGACGTAGGGTATGCAAGAATCATGGGAATCTTTGGCTAAAGATACATTGTGATGGCTGGGCGCAGTGGCTCATGCCTGTAATCTCAGCACTTTTGGAGGGTGGGGTGGGTGGATCACCTGAGGTCAGGAGTTTGAGACCAGCCTGGCCAACATAGTGAAACCCTGTCTCTACTAAAAATACAAAGATTAGCCGGGCTTGGTGGCGCATGCCTGTAATACTTGGGAGGCTGGGGCAGGAGAATCACTTGCTTGAACACGGGAGGCGAAGGGTGCAGTGAGTTGAGATTGTGTCACTGCACTCCAGCCTGGGCAACAAGAGCAAAACTCCATCTCAAAAAAAAAAAAAAAAAAGTTGTGATATTATGTTGTAATTTAAAAAAAACCCAAAAACCATATATTTTGGTCTTACTCAGGTTTTCTGGCACGTAACTCCTAAAACCCTTGAAATCAGCTGGGCACAGTGGTTTATGCCTGTAATCCCAGCACTTTGGGAGGCCAAGACGGGATGATCGATTGAGGTCAGGAGAGCAGCCTGGGCAACATAGTGAGATCCCGTCTCTACAAAAAACATTTTTTAATGAAGATAATTAAAAAAACCTATCTTCTCTGATTGTTCAGAGGATTAAATGGGCTGGCCTGTCATCCCAACACTTTGGGAAGCAGAGATGGGAGGATCACTTGAGCCCAGGAGTTGGAGACCAGCCTGGACAACTTGGTGAAACTCCATCCCTACAAAAAATACAAAAAATTAGGCCAGGCACGGTGGCTTATGCCTGTAATTCCAGCACTTTGGGAGGCCTAGGTGGGCGGAACACCTGAGGTCAGGAGTTCGCAACCAGCCTGGCTAACATAGTGAAACCTCGTCTCTACTAAAAATACAAAAAATTAGCCGGGCGTGGTGGCGCACGTCTGTAGTACCAGCTACATGAGAGGCTAAGATGAGAGGATCATCTGAGCCCAGGGTCGAGGCTGCAGTGAGCCATGATCAGGTCACTGCACTCCAGCCTGGGTGACAAAGTGAGACTCTGTCTAAAAACAATAAAACCAACGAGGTAATGTATACGAATATGATGCACGGAGCGGCCCTTCCACAATTATTTGTATTGCCATCATCTGCATAATGGGCACAACAGGGCCCTGCCACATCGAACTGTTTAAGCTCAGAACCTTGTCTGTCATATGTGGAGCGATACCTGATTGATGCTATCATTATCAACACCGTCATCCCACCAATCCGCCCATCGGAAACAAGCTTTCATCGAATCCCATCGTTTTTTCCTTTTTTTGTAAATCTCTTTTCTCGGCCTGGTTTTGTCGCCCAAGTATGCTCGTCAGGCCTCTGCCCACCCAGACCGGGCGCGGGCAGCCCGGGGCTGAGGATTCTCGAGTCTTGGTGGACCACAGTCTCCCGTCGCCCCGCCCAAGGGCCTGGACCGCCTGTGGTCTCCATGGAAACCCGCTAGCCACAGGGGGCGTGACGCCATTGAGACAGACACAGATATCCACCTATCAGATCAAAGTTATCTGGGCTAGGCGAACAAACGGGACCTCCGAGTGGTACGTCCTTAAGGCAGGGCGGGAATACAGCAACTGGCCGCGGGGGCTGTTACTGTCGCTACCAATCAAGAGTCGAGGCGGCTTTGATAGACAGGCATAGCGCGAGTGCGGGCTTTCACCCAACCGGCGGGCCGCTGTCCCGATAAAGGACCAATGAGGAGGCGGCAGGGGTGGGGCGAAGGGGCCGGTTGCTCCGGAAGTGGAGGGAGGGGGTGAAAATGGCGCCCAGCTCGAAATCGGAGCGGAACAGCGGGGCTGGGAGCGGCGGCGGCGGCCCCGGGGGAGCCGGAGGGAAGCGGGCAGCAGGGCGGCGGCGGGAGCACGTCCTCAAGCAGCTGGAGCGGGTCAAGGTGAGGCCTGGAGCCGGAGTGGGGAACGCGCCGGAGGGTGGGGAGTAGGGACGAGGGAGGCGGAGGGAGGAGGGCGTTCGCGGGGTGAGGGGTTGGGGGCGGGGCCCCAGGGGAGGGGGCTCGGATGAAGGGCCTGGGCGGGGCCCGGGGGAGATGGCTTGGATGGAGGAGGCTCAGTCGGGGGCCTGGATGCAGGAGGTTGTGTCGGGTAACCGGCAAAGGGGCTGGGATGGAGGGGGTTGGGGGCGGGGCCCCAAGGAGGGGGCTCGGAGGGAGGCGACCCCTCCTCCGAGGCCGCAGGGAGTATCAGGAGGAAGGGGGCGATCCAGGTTCAGATCCATTTTTCAAAGCCCTGCTCCCATGGCCCCTCCGTAATGGAGCCTTCCCGCCCCCTTTGCAGAGCCCCTGCCGCTGGCTTTGGGCTTCCACTGCCTGATATTCCTCTCCCTGCCCGAGCCTCGACCACACTTGAGCTGGGAGTTCCTGTACCTGGGTGGGCCTACCCATTGAAAGTGTGGGAGCTCCTTGGATAGGGCTGAGTCTTCCCCCGCAGAGTGAAAGTTACCGAAGCAGGCTCTGTCTCCTCCATCAGACTGGAAACTCCCAGAGCTGGGGGATGATGTCTCCCTCCCCCATCAGTTTGGGAGCTCTGGAGGGCAGAAATGTGGATCTCTTGCAGGTGGGCAGTAACTGGGGCAAGGCTGTGTCTCTGTGGGCAGGGACTGCGCCTTCTCCGTGAGGCTGATAGCTTTCAAAGGACAGTACTGTGTCTCCCCCTTTTGACTGGGAGCTCCCTGGGCTGGGACAGTCTCCGCCCTTAGCCTGGGAGCTCCCTGGGCTTGGCTGTGGTTCCGCCCTTAGCTTGGAAGCTCCTTGGGCAGGGATTGTGTCTCCCCTGTCGGCCTGGGCCTGGCTGGCCGGGTTGTTTCCTCCATCAGACTGAGACCTCCCTGTGGACAGGGCTTGTCTCCCATCAGACAGGGAGCTTCCCAGACAGGACTCGTCCCATCAGGTTGGAATGTCTTGAAGGCAGAGCTGTGTCTACCCAGTCAGCCTGGGTAGCAAGAGTGAGGCTGCTCTGATGTCCCTGTGCCTGGCTTGTGCTTGTCAGTTCCCACATATCCTTCCGTGGTGAAGTTTTGGGGATGAGGGATTCCATTGGAAGGCGGTAGTTAATTGGGAAGGGGGAGTTGGGTCGTTGGTTAGGCTCACTCTTCTATCTGCCTTGACTGGCCCCCAGCAGAGGCCATAGCTGACCCAGGGAGGAGAAGCCCCCTCGTTTGAAGGCTGGTGGGTTGGGGACAGATGGGTGCATGTCAGGACCCTGTCTCAGCCTCCTTAGTAGGATGAATACCCACAGTTTAGGGACAACCTTCAGGGAGGGAAGCAGGTGGCCCAGCGTGGGACATGGTGATTGGGGAGCTTTCTTGGGGGCAGTGATGCTGGGCTCAGTCAAGAGGGACCTGAGGCTGAAGAGGTGTGGAACTGGGAAGGTGGAGTGGGTCCCTGGTGGAGATGAAGGCTCAAGCGAGGTCCGCCTGGCTTTACTGTCCCCATCTGCCTCAGTTGTTCCCACCTTCCAGAGCTTGGTCTCCTTTAGACCATTATGGTGGGCTGGGCCGGGCTGGACCCAATGAGAGCTGCCCTGCCCCTCTGCTGTGGGTGAGGGGCTGGGGGCTGCAGATGGTGCCTGAAGTGCCCTGACCGCCCCTTCCCCAGATCAGCGGACAGCTCTCCCCTCGCCTCTTCCGGAAGCTGCCTCCCCGGGTCTGCGTGTCCCTCAAGAACATTGTGGATGAGGACTTTCTCTATGCAGGGTGAGGCTGGGCCCAGGCAAAGGGGGCAGCTGGGCGGGGGTGGTGGGCTCGCCCTGACCTGGTCGCTGTGCCCCCTCCACCCCCACAGACATATCTTCCTGGGCTTTTCCAAATGCGGCCGCTATGTCCTCTCCTATACCAGCAGCAGTGGGGACGACGACTTCTCCTTCTACATCTACCATCTGTACTGGTGGGAGTTCAACGTCCACAGCAAGCTCAAGCTGGTACGGAGGCTTCAGCACCAAGCTGGCCCTTCAGATGGTGTGGCTCAGCAGGTCACAGCAGCCTCTGAGCCTCAGGTTCCTTGGATGTAAAATGATCATGTACTCATGGGGTCATCGTCGACATTCCATGTGTTAGATCCAACCATATGAAATTACCAGGGCCTGACGTGGTAACTCACGCCTGTACTCCCAGTACTTTGGGAGGCCAGGGTGGGAGGATTACTTGATCCCAGGAGTTCAAGACCAGGCTGGGCAACAGGGCAAAACCCCATCTCTACTAAAAATAAAAAAAAATTAGCTGGGCATATTGGCATGTGCCTATAGTCGGCTCCTCTGGAGGTTGAGGCAGGAGGATCACTTGAGCCCAGGAGTTTGAGGCTGTGGTGAGCCATGATCACACCATTGCACTCCAGCCTGGGCAACAGAGTAAGGCCCTGTCTCTAAAACAAAACAAAACAAAAAAAACGGAGGCTGGGCGCAGTGGCTCACGCCTGTAATCCCAACACTTTGGGAGGCCGAGGTGAGTGGATCACCTGAGGTCGGGAGTTCAAGACCAGCCTGGCCAACATGGTGAAACCCCATCTCTACTAAAAATGCAAAATTAGCTGGGCATTGGTGGTGCATGTCTGTAATCCCATCTACTCTGGAGGCTGAGGCAGGAGAATCGCTTAGAACCCGGGAGGCAGAGGTTGCAGTGAGCTGAGATCGAGCCACTGCACTCCAGCCTACAGAGCGAGACTCTGTCTCAAAAAAGAAAATGAAATTACCATTCTTATGTTTCAAAATGGGGTAAATAGTGGCAATTCCGTTGGTCCAACACACTCTATGAAGCTATAGAACATGTTGGCTCAGGCCAGTTAGCTTTATTAGGACTAAGCCACCCTGGCTTTAGCCTTGACCCTTGACTCCTGGAACCCTGGCAGGAGGTGGGTACTATTACCTCAGCATACATGTGAACTCAGAGAGCTGAATGGGCTTCAGGGTGGGCTGGGCTTGGAACCAGTGCCTGGCGCTGTCTCCTCCGGGACATTGTTCCCATCAGCTGCATCCACCCTGGCCTGGTCTCCCCCGTCTCCCCCACTGGTGAAAGGAGCCTCCTCAGGCTGTCCTCAGGCAAGGTGGAGGGGTGTGGTGCGGGCTGTTGGGGTGCTCCTTCCTGCTCAGCCCCAGCCCTGATGAGGGACTGCCTCGTACAGCTTTGGGGGACCCCTGCAGGTTCCCTGACCTGGTGCTGACCCTGAACGTGCCTCGCAGGTCCGGCAGGTTCGGCTCTTCCAGGATGAGGAGATCTACAGCGACCTGTACCTGACCGTATGTGAGTGGCCCAGCGACGCCTCTAAGGTCATCGTCTTTGGCTTCAAGTGAGACCCGGCTCCTGGGGGAGCCATGGCTGGTTGGGGCTGGGGGTGTGCAGTGGGGGCCCCCCAGGCGCCGACCCGGCAGCTGAGGGTATGCTGGCCCCCAGCACCCGCTCGGCCAACGGGATGCTCATGAACATGATGATGATGAGCGACGAGAACCACCGTGACATCTACGTCAGCACCGTGGCGGTACCGCCGCCGGGCCGCTGTGCCGCTTGCCAGGATGCCAGCCGGGCCCACCCAGGTGAGGGGGCCGAGGGGGCGAGGGCCCCCTGCCCCCCTGCCCCCGTGCCTCGGACCGAGAGTGAGCCGCTGTGGTGTGTGTTGCTGCAGGAGACCCGAACGCGCAGTGCCTGCGGCACGGCTTCATGCTGCACACCAAGTACCAGGTGGTCTACCCCTTCCCCACCTTCCAGCCCGCCTTCCAGCTCAAGAAGGACCAGGTGGTGCTGCTCAACACCAGCTACTCCCTGGTGGCCTGCGCCGTCTCTGTCCACTCGGCAGGTAGGCCCTGCGGTTTCATGGCAGCCCGGCAGCGCGTGAAGCGGGTCCTCTCCCTACCCCACCACACAGACAAGGGGCCTCAGGCACAGAGAGGTGGGAGCCCACTTCCCCAGGTCACACAGCCTAGTCGTGGGAATGCTGGGGTCCAAACGTGGCCACGCCCGCCACAGCCCTGCCCACGGGATCTTGCCAGGGGCTGAGATGTCCCATATCTGCTTTGTCCACCATGGCTGCCTCCAGGAGCCACTTAGAATGTGGCTCATGTGACTGAGGAACTGAGCTTGTGATACTTTTCTTTTTTCCACTGGAGTCCAGTGGCGCGATCTCGGCTCACTGCAACCTCTGTCTCCCAGGCTCAAGCAATTCTCCTCTCTCAGCCTCCTGAGAAGCTGGGACTACAGGCCTGTGCCATCACACCCAGCTAATTTTTGTGTTTTTAGTAGAGACGGGATTTCACCATGTTGATCAGGCTGGTCTCAAAACTCCTGACCTCAAGTGATCCACTCACCTTAGCCTCCTAAAGTGCTGGGATGGCAGGCATGAGCCACCGCACCTGGCCTGTGATGGATTTAATTGTAGTTGTTTTAAGCTGAAATAGCCACAGGTGGCTAGCTGGATGGGGAAGCGCCCCTTTCTCTTAAGAAGAGAACTGCTAATGTGACATTTCGGGGCGTGGTTAGTGGGCAGGCACTTGCCTTATATGTTTGATGTCGGAAAGATGCCAGTGAAAATCACAAAATGTCCCTTGACAGTGACAAACGTCAGGAGGCTGGATCATGCCACCGGCTGGCAGCAACGGGAGGGAGGGGGCCCCGGGGCCATTTGGCAACAGAATTGTGACTATGACTGACCCAGCTGCCCTGTGCCCAGGTCTTTTCCTCTGGCAGGGTCTCACTGGGTCCCTATGTCCCAAGGCTGCTGACGGGGAGCTGGGGGCCACCTGAAGAACCCTCCCTGGGGATTGGGGAGTGAGTTAGGAGGAGTCGGGGGGTTGGGGGCATCTGTGGAGCACCAGTGAAGGCCCCTGCGTTGGCATCCGTGGAGCATGTGTCAGAGATGTGTGCACATGTGGGGGGTGAAACACAAGGAATCTATAACTGGAACCACTTAATATAAATTAAAAGACGTTTTAGGCCAGGCGCAGTGGCTTACGCCTGTAATCCCAGCACTTTGGGAGGCCAGGGCAGGCGGATCACATGAGGTCAGGGAGTTCAAGACCAGTGTGGCCAACATGGTGAAACCCCATCTCTACTAAAAATACAAGAATTAGCTGGGCATGATGGTGCATGCTTCTAATTCCAGCTACTCAGGAGGCTGAGGCAGGAGAATTGCTTGAACCCAGGAGGCGGAGGTTGCGGTGAGCCAAGATTGTGCCAATGTACTCCAGCCTGGGAGACAGCAAGACTCCATCTCCAAAACAAAAGACATTTTAATTTTACAAGAACTCAGATACAAAGACGTCCATTATCCCCATGGAAGTGGTTGTCCCTGGGGGCAGTCGGGGAACGGGCAGGATTAAATGTATATAACTCAGCCCACAAATAAGCCAGGGGCCAGGGCACTTTTGTCCCCAGACATATCTGGGGACTCCTGTCCTCACCCCCCCAATCTATACCAGGAAGGGTGAGGCACTGTCCTTTGCTGAGGCTCGGCCACTCGGTCATTGGCCATGAACCCCCCAACTTGTGAGGGTTGATGCAGTTCTGCCCTTTCGGCTGTGGGTCCTGTTAGGAACAACCACAGCGGACAATCAGCTCTGCGCCAGCCCAGGGAAAGGGCGTGGTCATCAGTGGGAGGTGCTGACACAGAGGGGTGCTTTCTTCCTTGGCCATTGTCACCTGTTCCCCGCCCTGTCGTGGAAGGGCTGTCACGGTGGTGGAGGGGAGTCCGGACTTGATTTATCTCAGATGTGACCTTGGGCAAGTTCATCTCTGAGCTGCATTTTGGGGGATGCGGCCCTTCTCTGGGGGTTACTTGTAGGAGGCTCAGAGGAAACCTGGGATGGGGCCCAGCCACAGGGCTGCTCAGTGAATATGTTGGGGTTCTCCATGTGTTGCCCGCATTCCTTGGGGGAGTCATCTCTAGGCAGGCAGAGACAGGCCCCGATTCGATGAAGTGTGCCCGCAGCAGTCTGGCTTGTGTCGGGAAGGACCCAGGAGGGCCTTGCCTTAGGACTTCCATATCAGAGAAACGCCAGTGAAAATCACAAGATGTCCCTCGACAGAGTGGCAGATGTTAGGAGGCTGGATGCTACTGTAGTGAACGCTCTACACTGTAGAGTGTCGGCTCCTAGTTCACTCCTGTGTCCTCAGCGTGGGGCACTCAGTAGACAGCTTAAGAAAGGGGTTTGAATGAACGTGAACGTCTGCACGCGTGTGTGCGTGGTGTGCGTGGTGTGCATGCGCGGAAAGGTCTTTTCCCTTCTGGGGGTTTCAGACTGATCTCAGCATAGCCAAGTCTAGAAGTGTCTCCTCAAGGTGGGTTTCTGAAAACCCCTGAGGACACTGAGCAAGGCTGGGAGCACCCCAGACTGACACTTGTCCACACCCATCTCTTCTTCCAGGTGACAGGAGTTTCTGCCAAATCCTGTATGACCACAGCACCTGCCCCCCGGCGCCCGCCAGCCCCCCTGAGCCCCAGAGCCCAGAGCTGCCCCCTGCCCTCCCCAGCTTCTGCCCTGAGGCGGCCCCAGCCCGTTCCTCTGGGTCTCCTGAGCCCTCGCCCGCCATTGCCAAAGCCAAGGAGTTTGTGGCTGACATCTTCCGCCGGGCCAAAGAGGCCAAGGGCGGAGCCCCTGAGGAAGCCCGGCCTGCCCTGTGCCCAGGACCCTCTGGCAACCGCTGCCGTGCGCACTCTGAGCCCTTAGCCCTGTGTGGAGAGGCAGCACCCCGGGACAGCCCCCCTGCTTCGGAGGCGCCTGCCCCCGAGCCTGGCTACATCAACTACACCAAGCTGTACTACGTGCTGGAGTCCGGAGAGGGGACGGAGCCGGAGGATGGTGAGCGGGGGGCAGGCATGTGGCAGGGCCTGGGATGGGGAAGCCAACCCAGATGGAGCCCCTGTCCTCCCTCCACCCCATCCCCACTTCCTGCCTCCCCAGAGTTCGAGGACGACAAGATCTCCCTGCCCTTCGTGGTGACTGATCTTCGTGGCCGCAACTTGCGGCCCATGCGGGAGCGGACTGCTGTCCAGGTGGGTGCGGGCGTGGGCGGGCTGAGGGCAGTCCCGGGAAGCTGCTGAGGGGCAGTTGGCACCGTCCTCTGCGCCTGCGCACTCGCCCGCAGGGCCAGTACCTGACAGTGGAGCAGCTCACACTGGACTTCGAATATGTCATCAATGAGGTCATCCGCCACGACGCTACCTGGGGCCACCAGTTCTGTTCTTTCAGCGACTATGACATTGTCATTCTAGAGGTGGGCCCAGGGTGGGCAGGGTGGGCCCAGGGCTCCCTGTACTCTGGAGTCGCCCTCAGCAGCTGGCATCATCCACCCCCAACCCCAGGTCTGCCCGGAAACCAACCAGGTCCTCATCAACATTGGCCTGCTGCTCTTGGCCTTCCCGTCCCCCACTGAGGAGGGTCAGCTCCGGTGAGCACGGGGACCCTGTCCTCCCTGTCCACTAGGGGGGCCGCTGGCAGACACTTCAGGGTGGGGGCGTGGGGATGTGAGAAGGCGCTCCCTGTGCCACAACCTGGCTGGGCCCCTCCGTGGCTTCTCCAAAGACAAAAGCCCCTCAGGGTAGTGTGGGGCCTGGTTCAGGAGCCCGGCTGTCCCAGCGCTTGTCCTGTGGCCCTCTCCACTGCAGACCAAAGACCTATCACACCAGCCTCAAGGTGGCATGGGACCTCAACACAGGCATCTTCGAGACAGTCAGTGTAGGCGACCTGACTGAGGTCAAAGGGCAGACCAGGTGAGGCAGGGCTGGAGGGCAGGGTCGGGGGCGGCTGAGGCGATGAGAGCCACTCACCCCCTGGCCCCACAGCGGCAGTGTCTGGAGCTCCTACCGCAAGAGCTGCGTGGACATGGTCATGAAGTGGCTGGTGCCTGAGAGCAGCGGCCGCTACGTCAACAGGATGACCAATGAGGCGCTCCACAAAGGTGGGGGTCGGTGACCCTGTGATGGTCAGGGTCCCCAGGGTCACTTGTCCTCACCCAGGCGCTGATTCCTGAGCGCTGATGAAATGGGTGGGAAGGCTGGTAAGGAGAGGGCTGCCCAGGCCAGGCCCAGCTTGGCAGCCCTGAAGGTGTGGGGCCTGGGAGCCTCCCGCCAGACTGGTCCGTCACTCGTTCACCCGACAGACATTTATTGAGTAGCTGCAGGCGAGAGGCAGAGGGCAACTCAGCAGGGTTCTTGCCTTCTGGAACCTTCTGGGCCAGAAGGAAGTCAGGTGGGGAGTGCGGCCACAGGGCTGGGCAGGCAGGGGCTCCATGCTTTGTCCCCACCTGTCCCTGTAGGGTGCTCCCTGAAGGTTCTGGCAGACAGCGAGCGATACACGTGGATCGTGCTGTGAGGGCCGGGCCGCCCCGGACACTGACTCCAACTACCTCCGCGGCCTGGGACCGGCCGCCTCCCCGGGGTGGCCTCTTCCTGGCCGGCTGGCCCACCGACTGATGACCGGCACTAGTGTTAGGCTGCGGAACCGGGCTGGGCAGGGCAGCCCCTGGTGGCCCGAGGGTCTGGACGCTTTTTATTTATGCCTATTTAAGTTGGGAAGGGGGCAGAGAGAGGGCGCCCCCTGCCCCACCAGCCTGAGCGCCCTGCCTTCACTCCGAGCTGGGCATGGGCCTGGTCCCTTGTGCATTTGCCCCTTTCTTCGGCTACAGCTGTGGACGTTGCCCTCGGGGAGGTCGAATGGACCCTGTTCCCCCTGCCCTGCCCGCCCCCAGCCTCCCCACCCAGGCTGGCAACCTCCTGGCCATCCCCACTCCGTTCTTCTTCATGTAATAAATGTTTTAATTTCTGAACCTCATTGAGGTCCCGTTACTGCAGCTCGGGGCCCAGCTGGAGCCCCCGCCCCAAGGCCCCCACCAAGGCCCGGCGAGTCAGCAGTAGGCAAATATCACAGCGGAATTTATTGTTTTAAGAAAGACTACAAAAAGGTAGAAAACAGCTCGGCACACTAGACTACCACACGTGTGGACACTTTCACCGCCGGGAGAGGGAGCCCCGTGGGCACGGGGACTGGGCAGGCCGCCCCAAAAGCTGTAGCACGCGGAGCACACAAAATAGTGATTTTTATACAATAGGTCAGATTTCCATTTTTTTTTTTCTTTTTCTTGCCATAAACATCTATCTCACAGGCTGAAAACACTGAGAAAACTGGAACAGATAAGGCCATGATGGTTGGAAAAAAACCCAACAAGTTACCAACTCCGCTCGGGCGGCGCTCACGAATCGCACAATAGTCATGGGGTGGGGGTCGCACGGCACGGAGGAGCAGCACAGTCTCCGGGAAGATAGGGGCACAGAAAAGGTTCCATTACAAACCAGCGGCGGAGGGGGGGCGCGGGGGCTGGGGTCTGTGGGCACTCCCCGGCCCCGCGGCCCGCTGCTCTTTGGAAGCTGGAGGCCGTGCCCCCTGCCGCCCTCCCCACAGCCGGGCCGGGCAGTGCCCCCTTCTCGGGCTTGGGGGCAAGGGAGGGCCCAGCGGAGAAGATGCGACACCCACGGCTTTAATTGCACTTAATACCAAGAAGGGGAAGCAGTGGGGTTGCTGGGGGTAGGGGGTCCCGGGGCTGCTGCTAACAGTGGGGAGTCCCCAGGTGACGCCCACCTGCGCCGGCCCAGGGCTCAGGGCTGGGCCCAGGACAGGCTGTGCAAAGCCAGCGAGCTGAATAAGTTAACAGTTCCGCACGGGAGGGGGCCTGCCTGCCTGCCCCCTGGGGTGGTGGGAGGACGGGGCTGGGGTGAAGATGCTGCGGCCTGGGAGGGGGGCGGCCAAGGGGCCGAGCTGGATGCCCCACGGGGCACCTGGGCACGCGGCGGGTTCCTTAAGGCACGTCTTTTGTGTCAGAGTTTGCAGCTGCGGCTCCGCCCAGCCCACTGATTGTGCCGGCCCCATAGGGTAGGAGGGCCCCGGCCTTCCCTGTCTCGGAGGCCCCCTCCCTGCCCTGGCTGAGGCTGGAGCGGTGACCACGAAGCCACAGAAGCTGTGAGGGACCCTGGCGTGAAGGGGTGGCGGGGGCGGGTGGGGCGGGGAGGCCAAGGGCTTAGCTGGAGGGCAGTGCCTGCACGAAGAGGCCGCGCGCGTCAGTCCGCGCCAGCTTGGCCGGCGGCTCCAGGGTCTCTGGGCCCAGCGCGGGTGACTCGCCGCCAGCCGCCAGTGAGATGTCCTGCGGCAGCTCGTCCTCGCTCTCCTCCTCCTCTTCCTCCTCCTCGTCTGGGACACAGGGGCCAAGTCAGGCTCGGGGCGGGGTGGCAACGCCCCTGGGTTCCTCCTCCTCCCCAGCCCCTCCATTGTCCGCCACCCCCGGGACCCGCGCCCTGGGTGGGAACACGCCTCGCCTACCTTTGTCGGGGTCCAGGGGGTTCAGGGAGGTGGCCAGATTGGCGAACTGGAGGAAGGAGAAGAAAATGGGTGAGGGTCCGCCGCCTGGCGCCCCGCCCGCGCCCCCAGTGGCCCGCTGCGCGCACCTCGCCCATGACGGCGATGGGGGTCTCGCCCTTGGCCTGGGCTACGCGGTGCTCGATCAGGTAGTACATGTACTCGTCGTAGAGCAGCCGGATGAGGTGGAAGGAGCCGAAGCTGGCGGCGCTGCGCAGGGTCAGGTCCCGGATCACCATGGAGCTGGGTATGGCGACGTAGAGGAGACCGTCAGGCCCCATCCGGCCCAACCCCTGGACCCCTCCCCGCTGCGATGTGCCCGGGCCTCGTGCCAGCCCAGCGACTCAGGCTGGATCCCAACACAGCCTTCCCCCGGGCGTGCATGGTACAGAGCCCAGGGTCCCAGCCCGCCCGCCCAGCCTGCAGGCTCGGGTCGTCGTAGAAGAGCAACTGAGCCCCACAGGGGCCCAGGGCCTTCCCTGGTGCAGCCCGGGCCCGATCCCGCCGCACGCGCACCTGTAGAAGGACCACTTGAGAAGGAAGAGCTTGGCGGCCTTGGGGAAGCCGGCGCTGCCCTGGTAGGGCTTGAGCACCTGGCTCACCACGCCGTCCAGCCAGGCCGCCCACTGCTCCAGCGAGTTCTGCTGCTGCAACGTCACCTTGAAGTCCTGCTCCAGCCGCTGCACCACGCGGTCCTCGCAACGGCACACCCACGAGGCCTGCTCCTGGGGCACACCGGGTGGGCGGGCGCCCGGGGCTCAGCCGCCGTCACCCCAGCCTGGCCCGCCCCCCTGGGCTGCCCCCTCATTCGCCCGCCCCGCCCCGCACCCACCTGCACGTTGGCGAAGTCCACGCGGTTGAGGTCGCTCAGCATCTGGTTGATCTGCGCGGTGTTCTGCAGCACAGCGCGCGCCGCCTGCGCCAGGTGGTTGAGCGACGTGTAGCGCCGCAGTGTCTGCGCGAAGGCGCCGGCCGCGGCCACCTGCGTGCAGGGATTGGGGGGCTTGCTGCTTCCGAGGAACCCCAGCCCGCCAGCCCTGGCCCCACCCCGAGGCAACCTCCCTCAGCCTGTTTCCTTTTTCCTAAAAAAGGAGGGATGCGCTTCGCTACTTTTGTTGGGGTACAGAAGGATCGCGACCTTCAAACTTTGGGTGTCCACTCACAAGCGCCCCCCAAAATTCAATTAATTGTATTCTGACCAGGGCACAATATTTTTTAAAATGTATTTTTATTTTTTAAAATAACAGTCGAGACAGGGTCTCGCCAGGTCGCCCAGACTAGTCTCAAACTTCTGGCTTCAAGAGATCCTCCTGCCTTTGCCTCCTGAAGTGTTGGAAGTGAACCACCGTGCCACGAAAGGCCTTTTTTTTTTTTTTTTTAAACGAAAGAACACAATAGAAAATATGGAGGGCACTGCGCAGAAAGTGCAAATACTGCTTTGATAAACATGTTTTTTTTTTTTTTTTTTTTTTTTTTTTTTGACACTGAATCTCACTCTATAGCCCAGGCTGGAGTGCAGGGGCGTGATCTCCACTTACCGCAACCTCCGCCTCCTGGGGTCAAGCGATTCTCATGCCTCAACCTCCTGAGTAGCTGTGATCATAGGCGCACACCACCACGCCAGGCTAATTTTTGTATTTTTTGTATTTTAGCTAAATTTTGTATCTTTAAATATTTTTGTATTTGGAAACAGGGTTTCACCATGTTGGCCAGGCTAGTCTTGAACTCCTGACCTCAAGTGATCCGCCCGCCTCGGCCTCCCAAAGTGCTGGGATTACAGGCATGAGCCACCGCGCCCGGCCTCATTTTCTTTCATACCCTGGAATCCCAGCTCTGGGAGACCACAGGGTTTTGTCCATCTCGTTCATTGCTGTGTACTGAGAAGGAGGTTGTGTGAATACATGAATACTGAGTCTTGCTGGTTCTGAAGGGTTGCTCCTGGATCTGGCGTCTACTGTCTCCACAGGCCCCAGTCCCTGCCCTGTGCCCAGCGGTGGGTTTTTTTTTTCCCCAACCACGTCCCATCAAATTCCTCACAGCTAAGTAGTTAGCGAATGTGCATCTTTTGATGAAAAAGGCAAGTATTATGTTTCCTTATAGATGTTGTTGCTTTTCTTAAAAAGTTTTATCTGTCTCTGCACACCTGAAGCACTTTCTTTTTTTTTTTTTTTTTTTGACAGAGTCTTACTCTGTCGCCCAGGCTGGAGTGCACTGGTGCGATCTTGGCCTCCCGGGTTCATGCCATTCTGTTGCCTCAGCCTCCCCAGCAGCTCTGACTACAGGCGCACGCCGCCACACCCTGCTAATTTTTTTTTTGGTATTTTTAGTAGAGACGGGGTTTCACCGTGTTAGCCAGGATGGTCTCGATCTCCTGACCTCGTGATCCTCCCGCCTCAACCTCCCAAAGTGCTGGGATTACAGGCTTGAGCCACCGCGCCCGGCCACACATGAAGCACTTTCTTTTTTTTTTTTTTTTTTTTTGAGACGGAGTCTCGCTCTGTTGCCCAGGCTGGAGTGCAGTGGCGCGATCTCGGCTCACTGCAAGCTCCGCCTCCTGGGTTTACGCCATTCTCCTGCCTCAGCCTCCTGACATGAAGCACTTTCTAGCAAGGCTGTCTAAAGGGAACTACTGTACGTTTGCAGTTGTTTTTTATTTTTGAAAGATGCTGTGTTGAGCACAGTAACACCACAAAGGGGTTGCATTTCAGCAGTGGGTGCCTGAGGACACTGGTTTATAAAGACAATGCCCAGGGTGCTCCCCGAGGTGGAGAAGGTCTCCCCTTCCCTCACAGGCATCATCCCTGGAACAGGTGTGGGGACAAATCTTACCGCCCCTGGGGAGCAGAGGAGACAGGGGGCCTAAGCCCCAGGGACAAGAGAAAGGGACCCCCTGCACCCTCACCTTCACCCGCAGCATCTCCTCGGGGATATTGACCATGGCGTGGGTGAGCCAGCTCTCCAGGCTCTTGGCAAAGTTCCGGATCGCTTGGGTCAAGGCACCTGTGGGCGGTGGCGGGGGCTGGTCAGAGCAGGGTGGGGGTATGTGGGGCAGGGGGTGCCGAGCAGGCCAAGCACTCACTGGGGATGGGCCGCAGCACGTCGGGGATGAGGATTTCCACCAGGCCCTGGTACAGCACGTTGTCACAGTGCTTGGTCCATTGGAGCACGGGCTCGAACTTGGAGAGCAGCACCAGGATGGCTTTGGGCAGTCGCTTCTCGGCCTCATCATGCCTGCGGGCACCCACCCCACCCCGGGTCACTGGGGCACTCTATGGTCCTGCCCCCATTGTCAGAAGGGAACAGGTACCCCCTGTCCCTGACCCAGGGTCACTGGGGTACTCTGTGGTTCTCCCCCAGTGTCAGAAGGCACAGGTACCCCCTTACCCCACTCCAGGATCACTGGGGCACTCTGTGGTCTTGCCTCCAATGCCAGAAGACACAGGTACCCCCTTACTCCCACCCAGGGTCACTGGGGCACTCTATGGTCCTGTCCCAAGTGCCAGACAGGCACAGGTATAGCTTGTCCCCAACCCAGGGTCACTGGGGCACTCTGTGGCCCTGCCCCCAGCATCAGACCCCCACCACCAGCCCAGGGTCAGTAAGTACCCCCTGCCTCCCGAGGATCCCCGGGGTCCGGCTGGCACAGGCCCGGGGGGTGGGACGGGATCCTACATCCTACCCTGCATACAGGGGGCAAACAAATTCCAGAACCTGCCACTCCAGGGAGGAGATGGTGCCCTGCCCCATGCCTGGGCTTGGTCAGGCACGCCAGCCCCGACTCTGAGTGTCAGGTGGCTATACACACACACTCCACACAGCCAAGGGCATGTGTACCCCATACACTGCAGGGGACAAGCAGGCGCCCCAACCCTGGGTGTCAAAATCACCTGAGGTCCCACCCTCCTCCCCGCTTGCCAGGCAGCACTCACACGGCCAGCGGCGGCGCCTCGCTGGGCTGGCTGAGGTTGTACCTCCAGAACGTCTTCCACAGCGTCTCCACCAGGGTGAACTGCAGGTTCACCATGACGTCGACAATGGCCTGTGGCAGAGGCAGATGCTCAGGGAGGCTGGGGGGCAGCATGACCCTCCCAGGCCCGTGGCTGCGTCCCCATTCGCTGGCCTGCCCACCTGGCTGCCCTACCTCACAGTGTTCCCGGTACAGGACCTGGAAGGCTTTGATGTCACCGGGCCCGACGCCCTCAGGCAGCACCTTGCCCTGGAGGTCGAGCTCTGTGAAGTCAGGGAGGCTCCGAGAGGCATCTGCGGGGCCAGGGGGAACCATGAGGCCCTTCATCCCCCATGCCTGCCCACCCTGGGGTCCCAGAGTTGTCCCTTTCCCATCAGAATGGGGTCCCCCAAGTGCTGGTGAGAGACAAGGCTCGGTGGGGGCGAGCGCCTGGCCTGGGCCCAGGATGGGGAGGACTTGAGGGTCCACACTCCTCTGGCAAAGAGGACAGTAGGGTCTTGTGCCAGCCCCGCCTGTCTGCTGAGTGGCAGCACTGCACCAGCCCTCAGGACGTGGGCCTCTGAGTCCCGGCTGCAACGCAGCACCCACCTGGCAAGGGAATGGGTAGGCCCCCAGGGCACAGTCAGGACCACAGGACGCTGCCCTGAGCCTGAGCACCCCAGGTTGGGGCTAGCCATGGACAGTCGCCCTGGGGATGCCCCTCGACTCTGCCAGAAGTATTGTTCCCCACCCTCCTCTATGTCCCCAGGCACGGACGGGACAAATGGGATGTCCTGGCCTCCACGGCAGGTGAGGAAATGAGCGCCCACGTGCTCAGGATCGAGGATGTGTGGCTGGACTATGGGTTCCAAGGGTTTGCTTGTTTACTTAGCATCCTTTGGCCCTGGTTTCATGGATTGTTGTTTACTTTGTCTTTTTTTTTTTTTTTTTTTTAAGAGATGGGGTCCTGCTATGTTGCCCAGGCTGGTCTCCAACTCCTGGACTCAAGCAATTCCTCCCACCTCGGCCTCCCAAAGTACTGGGGTTATATATGTGAGCCACCACATCCGGCCTGTTTTATTTTCCTGAGACAGAGTCTCACTCACTCTGTTGCCCAGGCTGGAGTACAATGGTGCAATCTTGGCTCATTGCAACCTCCGCCTCCCAGGTTCAAGCAATTCCGCTTCAGCCTCCTGAGTAGTTGGGATTACAGGCACCTGCTACCACGCCGGGCTAATTTTGGTATTTTTAGTAGAGATGGGGATTCACCATGTTGACTAGGCTGGTCTTGAACTCTTGACCTCAAGCATTTCCTCTAGCCTCAGTCTCCCAAAGTGCTGGGATTACAGACATGAACCACTGCACCCGGCCTTTTTTTAAAGTTTACTTTTAGAAACACTGGGTACATGCCTGCCTTCTTGGCGAGTGAGTGGTCCTAGCCCTGTGGACACCATGGCTGTGGGATGGCTGGACAGGAAAGCGAGTGGGCCTCACAGGACTCACGAGGTAAGAGGACCTGCCGTCATATCTCCAACAAGTAACTGTGTCCAACTGGGTGGGATTTGAAATCTCATATAGGCTGGGCATGGTGGCTCACACCTGTAAACCCAGAACTTTGGGAGGCCAAGGCGGGAGGATCACTTCAGGTCAGGAGTTCAAGACCAGCCTGGCCAATAAGGTGAAACCCCATCTCTACTAAAAATACTAAAATTAGCCAGGCATGGTGGCTCATGCCTGTAGTTCCAGCGACTCAGGAGGCTGAGGCAGGAGAATCACTTGAACCCAGAAGGCGGAGGTGGCAGTGAGCCAGGATGGTGTCACTGCACTCCAGCCTGGGCGACAGAGAATCTGTCTCAAAAAAATCAATAAACAAACACAAAAATAAAGAAAACCTCATGTAGCATAAAGGGGATTCACTGGGGAGCTCAGAACCCCAGAGAAATACTTTGCATTGAAAGAAATGAGAGTCGCCGGGCGCGGTGGCTCAAGCCTGTAATCCCAGCACTTTGGGAGGCCGAGACGGGCGGATCACGAGGTCAGGAGATCGAGACCATCCTGGCTAACACAGTGAAACCCCGTCTCTACTAAAAAATACAAAAAAACTAGCCGGGCGAGGTGGCGGGCGCCTGTAGTCCCAGCTACTTGGGAGGCTGAGGCAGGAGAATGGCGTGAACCCAGGAGGCGGAGCTTGCAGTGAGCTGAGATCGCGCCACTGTACTTCAGCCTGAGCGACAGAGCGAGACTCCGTCTCAAAAAAAAAAAAAAGAGAATCTACCTTGAAGGAGGATTCTGGGGACAGAACTGTCACTGTGGACAGAGACTGTGATGTCTCCCCAACCCCCTGCTGGTCCTCAAGCATCTCCACCAAGCCCTCCCCGGCTCAGAGGCTGCCTGCCGCCATTCGGCTTTGGGAACCATCTGTACGGGGCTGGGGGGCGGTGGCTGGGGAAGCACAGGCCAGGGAGCTCTCACCCAGAAACTGCTGGTACTGCTGCACCTGGGCGCTGATGTCCGACAGCCCCGTGCTCGGCTGCTGCCCCACCGCCACACCGTTGGTCATGCCTTCCATCTTCTGGATGGGCTTGAGCCTGGAGTAGAATGGGCAGGCGGGCTGGCTGCTGGGGGCCGGCCCGTATGCCCTTCCCGGCCTGCCCTGCCCCGGGCCCGGTCCTGCTCTCCTACCTCTGCTTCTGCGAGAAGGGCTGGCCCCGCATGGCCATGTGCTGCTGGTCCTCCATCAGTCGCAACAGGGGTGAGCTGGCCTTGATGCGCAGGCCGTAGTAGTGGTACTTGGAGTTGCCCCTGGGAGGGAGGTGGAAGGGAAGGGCTGGGCTGGGGGTCTGCCGGCTGGCCAGCCATGGAGCGCCTCACAGCACACCCATCTCCTCTCTATTAGGGGAACAGATGGAGAGACGCCTGCCCTGCAGAGCCGGGGGTGCTGCACTGAGGAGGCACAGGGGCTGGGGGTGTTGGGAGAGATCCAGTACTTTGCCCAAGATTATACATAAATGAATGGCTGAATGGCTGAATGAGATGATGCTGAAGCTGGGAACGGGAACCGAGACGTGAGCGGGGGTGAGCCACGGGGGTTGCAAAGGAGAGGAAGAGAGGGATGGGTTCGTGGGATGGCTTCTTGTTCCTTCCCACATGAATTCACTGACTCACAGGCCCTGATGAAGCACTGACTAGGTGCAACCCCGCATCATCAAGGTACAAGCATTGCAGACGGACCAGAACAACTGAAATAAGTCACGTAAAAGGCACGTGTGGGCTGGGCATGGTGGCTCATGCCTATAATCCTAGCACTTTGGGAGGCCAAGATCACGTGAGGACAGGAGTTCAAGACCAGCCTGGCCAACATAGCAAAACTCTGTCTCTACTAAAAATATTTTTTAAAAATTAGCTGGGCATGGTGGCGCATGCTTGTAATCCCAAGCTACTCAAGAAGCTGAGGCATGAGAATGGCTTGAACCTGTGAGGTGGAGGTTGCAGTGAGTCGAGATTCAGCCACTGCACTCCAGCCTGGGCCACAGAGTGAGACTCTGTCTCCAAAAGAAAAAAAAAAAAAGGCACGTGTGAAGGTGCTCAATGCTAAAGAGAAAAATAAAGCAGGGTTTGGGGTGTCGGGCGGGGGAGAGGGAGGAGGCTGCAGTTTTAGTTGAGGTAGTCAGGGGACGTGTGAGTAAGGAGGGGTGAGAAACACATGAGGTGGAAGGCACCGCCAGTGCAAAGGCCTGGGGTGGGAGTGAGCCTCGTGGAGGCCGGCGGGGCTGGGCTGGACTGGACTGCCCGAGATGACTTGGAATTGGGGGTGGGCCTTGGCGTGCCCGCCAATTCCCCAGGGGCTGCTGGGAGTAGATGGATGGCCCTACCTGGTACCCAGACGGCGGGTTCGCAGGCCCATGAAGACGGAGCGGATGAGCTTGCCGAAGGAGGCGGCGTTGACGGGCTCCAGCTTCTGCTCCTGGCAGTGCAGCAGGTAGTGGCAGTAGAGGGTACTCCGTGGCAGACTCACGCCCTCAGCCGTCTCATAGTTGTCCAGGAGCCACTGGACCTGGGGCCGGAGGCAGATGGGAGAGCACCAGTCAGAGGCGTTTCCGTCACCTCTGAGTGCTGGGGCTGAGTGCCCATATCGACTTCCAGCTGGGATCCTGACAGCCACGCCCACCATAAGTTAGCACATCCTACTGCCATCCTTCCCAGGAACTACGTCCCACAGAACTCTCTAGAACTGCACTGTCCAATACAGTTGCCGTGTACAGCTAAATACATTAAGGGCTGGACACGGCTCACCCCTTTAGTTCTAGCACTTTGGGGGGCTAAGGTGGGAGGATCACTTGAGCCCAGCCTGGGCAACATAGGGAGACCCTGTCTCTACCAACGAATTTTTTTAAAAATAAGCTAGTGTTGGCCGGGCGCGGTGGCTCAAGCCTGTAATCCCAGCACTTTGGGAGGCCGAGACGGGCGGATCGCGAGGTCAGGAGATCGAGACCATCCTGGCTAACACGGTGAAACCCCGTCTCTACTAAAAAAATACAAAAAACTAGCTGGGCGAGGTGGCAGGCGCCCGTAGTCCCAGCTGCTCGGGAGGCTGAGGCAGGAGAATGGTGTAAACCCGGGAGGCGGAGCTTGCAGTGAGCTGAGATCTGGCCACCGCACTCCAGCCTGGGCGACAGAGGGAGACTCCGTTTCAAAAAAAAAAAAAAATTAGCTAGTGTTGTGGTGCACGCCTGCAGTACCAGGTATTTGGGAGGCTGAGGCAAAAGGATCCCTTCAGCTCAGAAATTCAAGGCTGCAGTAGGCTGTGGTCGAGCCAGTGTACTCCAGCCTGGATAGCAGTGAGACCTTGTCTCAAAAAAAAAAAAAAAAAAATTAGCAGGGCCCAGTGGCTCACGCCTGTAATCCCAGCATTTTGGGAGGCCAAGGCAGGTGGGTGGGTCATGAGATCAGGAGATTGAGGCCAGCCTGGTCAATATTGTGAAACCCCGTCTCTACTAAAAATACAAAAATTAGCTGGGAGTGGTGGTGTGCGCCTGTAGTCCCAGCTGCTTGGGAGGCTGAGACAGGAGAATCGTTTGAACCCGGGAGGCAGAGGTTGCAGTGAGCCAATATCGTACCACTGCACTCCAGCCTGTGCGACAGGCAAGATTCCTTCTTAAAAAAAAAAAAATTTGTATTAATTTATGTAGAGTGAAAAAGATCAAATTTCCAAGCTAGGAGTGGTGGCTCACACCTATAATCCCAGCACTTTGGGAGGCCGAGGCGGGCGGATCACCTGAAGTCAGAAGTTAGAGACCAGCCTGGCCAACATGGTGAAACCCTGTCTCTACTAAAAACACAAAAATTAGCCAGGTGTGGTGGTGAGCACCTGTCATCCCAGCTACTCAAGAGGTTGAGGCACAAAAATTGCTTGAACTTGGGAGGTGGGAAGGTTATAGTGAACTGAGATTGCACCACTGCACTCCAATCTGTATGACGAGAGCAAAACTCCATCTTCAAAAAAGAAAAAAAAAGACTAGACTAGAAGCCAGGATACATCATGACCATGAGGGACCACTAGGACCACCCGCGCTGACCCACCCCACAGTCACACAATTGTTGAAGGGCCCGGTTGGGGTTGGAATCCAGGGCTGCCCCACGGACTTCACACAGCCTCTTCTAGGCACAGGGAGGTTCCAGCAGCAGCCTTCCCAATGGTGGAAAAGAACCCTGTTCAGGAAGCTCCCCATGGCAGTGCTGGCTTCTCTCTGCCCTCATTATCTATTCTCTATCATCAATTTTAATCAGAATAGATGGCTGGGAGGATCGCCTGAGGCCAGGATTTCGAGACCAGCCTAGGCAACAGAGTGAGATCCTGTCTCTACAAAAAAAAATTTTAAAAATCGGCCAGGCGTGGTGGCTCACATCTATAATCCCAGCACTTTGGGAGGCCAAGGAGGGTGGATCACGAGGTCAAGAGATCGAGAACATCCTGGCCAACATGGTGAAACCCCGTCTCTACTAAAAATACAAAAATTAGCTGAGCAGAGTGGCGCGCCTGTAGTCCCAGCTACTTGGGAGGCTGGGGCAGGAGAATCGCTTGAACCCAGGAGGTGGAGGTTGCAGTGAGCTGAGATTGCGCCATCGCACTTCAGCCTGGCAACAGAGCGAGACTCCGTCTTAAACAAACAAAAAAATTAGCCAGACATGGTGGTGCACGCCCATAGTCCCAGCTACTTGCGAGGATCACTTGAGCCTGGGAGTTTGAGGCTGCAGTGAGCTACGATTACACCACTGTGCTTCAGCCTGGACGACAGAGCAAAACCCTGTCTCAAAAAAAAAAGAATAGACAGCACTTTTTTTTTTTTTTTGAAACAGAATCTCGCTGTCTCCCAGGCTTGAGTGCAGTGGCGCAGTCTCTGCTCAATGCAACCTCCACCTCCCAAGTTCAAGCAATTCTCGTGCCTCACCCTCCCAAGTAGCTGGGATTACAGGTGCATACTACCATGCCCGGCTAATTTTTGTATTTTTAGTAGAGATGGAGTTTCACCATATCGGTTGGGCTGGTTTTGAACTCCTGACCTCAGGTGATCCACCCATTTTGGTCTCCCAAAGTCCTGGGATTACAGGTGTAAGCCACAGCACCCAGCCAACAATAGACACTTCTGTAGTATTGTTTTAAGAAGTTCATGCCTATCAACTGAGGCCCAGAGAGGCTGAGTAATTTATCTGAGGCCACACAGCATTCAATCCCAGGACATCTGCATATGTGCTCTTCACTGGGGGCCACACAGGCTCCTGCTAACGGTGGTTGGTAACCACTGTCATGGACTGGGCTTCTAGTGCCCACCACCCACCACCACCTGCCTCCTCTGGGGCCCAGGCTGGGGCACTTACCGTGGCTGGCGAGGCACGGGTGGTGTGGGAGTAAGACTGGCTGGCACTGCCCAGCATGTAGCCACCTTGGATCACGTAGGTGCCTGCTCCGCTGCCGCCGCCTCCGGTGCTGCCACTGCCACCCCCGCCACCGCCTCCGCCGCCGCCGCCGCCACCACCACTGCCACCACCTCCGCTGCTGTTGCTGGCCCCAGCCCCAGTGCTGGTGGAGCTGGCGACGACCTGGCTGCCGGACACATACATGGGCATGGAGCCACTGCTGGCCACTGCCTGGGAGGTGGCAGGGGTGCTGACCTGGGCGGCCGTGCCCGCGGCCTCGTAGTAGCTGGTGCTTGCCGTCTGCGTGTACAGCGGCGTCTCAGGGTAGGGGTAGGTGCTGGAACGGCTAGGAAAGAGGTAAAGCCGGGGTAGAGTCAGGGGGATGAGAAATGGGGGGCCAAGGTGCATGACTAGGCAGGAAGGGGGGTACCAGGAGGGGACTGGGGAAGCAGCAGCCCCCCTGCAGCAAGGAGCAGATCCTAGCATTCACCTACAATGGACTGGGTACCATCCTGAGTGCCTGATGGGCAGTATTTCATGTAATCATCAAAGCAGCCAGTCCTCTGGCATTGGAGTCACTTTCCCCACTACGGAAATTAGGAAATCAAAATAGAAGGGTAAGGGAACTCAGCCGGGCATGGTGGCTCCTGCCTGTAATCCCACCACTTTGGAAAGCAGAGGCAGGAGGATCGTTGAAGGCCAGGAGTTCAAGACTAGCCTGGGCCACATAGTGAAAACCCATTTCTACAAAAAATATAAAGATTAGCCAGGCGTGGTGGTGCACACCTGCAATCCCAGCTACTTGGGAGGCTGAGGCAGGAGGATCCCTTGAGGCCAGGAGTTCAAGGCTATAGTGAGCTATAACCATACTACCACTGCACCAAAGCCTGGGTGACAGTGAGACCCTGGCTTTTAATTTTTGTTATCTTATTTATTTATTTACTTATTGAGACAGAGTCTCTCTCTGTCACCGAGGCTAGAGTGCAGTGGCACAATCTTGGCTCACTGCAACCTCCACCTCCTGGGTTCAAGTTATCCTCCCGCCTCGGCCTACCCAGGAGCTGGGAATACAGGGGCACACCACCACACCGGGTTAATTTTTGGTTTTTTTTTTAAGTAAATTCGGGGTTTCACCATGTTGCCCAGGCTGGTCTCGAACTCCTGACCTCAAGTGATAAGCCCGCCTCAGTCTCCCACAGTGCTGGAATTACAGGCATGAGCCACATGCCTGTAACCACACCTGGCTGACCCTGTCTTTTTAATTAAAAAAAAAAAAAAAAAAAAAAAAAAAAAACTTAAGGGTTAGGGAACTTGCAATGCTACACATTTCATTAAAAAAATAAATTTGGCAAGTGCTTTGAGTGCCTACTGTGTGCTAGGCACTGTTTTACACACTTTGGACACAGCAATGGACAAGAATGAAAAGCCCCGGCCCCTGGAGGAGTTGACGGTCTAGTTGGGGAGACAGGCAAGAAGCCATGTGCAAAGGTAAATGAGAGATCATAACAGAAGGTGATCAGCCAGTGAGTGAAGCAGGAAGGGGGTGGGGCTAAAGAAGGCGACGCTGTGATTGGAGGAGACCATCAGGAAAGCAGATATGTTTCCCCTGAGCCAAGCTACCTATCCCAGGATGGGAAATCCTCTCTCCTTCAGATATCCCGTGATGGGATGGGCACCGGTGACACAGGCTTGAGGCTGCAAATCGTCACAAGCATAAAAACCACCAGGGGTTCAACCTCAAGGGGCTGTTAAATAAAAGATGATGGGGCCGGGCGCGGTGGCTCAAGCCTGTAATCCCAGCACTTTGGAAGGCCGAGACGGGCGGATCACGAGGTCAGGAGATCCAGACCATCCTGGCTAGCACGGTGAAACCCCATCTCTACTAAAAAATACAAAAAACTAGCCGGGCGAGGTGGCGGGCGCCTGTAGTCCCAGCTACTCGGGAGGCTGAGGCAGGAGAATGGCATAAACCTGGGAGGCGGAGCTTGCAGTGAGCTGAGATCCGGCCACTGCACTCCAGCCTGGGCGACAGAGCGAGACTCCGTCTCAAAAAAAAAAAAAAAAAAAAAAAAAAAAAAAAGATGATGGAATCCTACGCAGGGGTGAAAGAGAAGGAGGCAGGGCTCGTCGTCCCCGGAAAGAACAAGCTCCAGAGCCTACCACAGGGCAGATAAGAGGCAGAGAAGGGTGGGGACCGTGTGACCGAACAACAGGAAAGAATGCGTTGCATGTGGTATGCATGTCTGTCATCTGTGAGCGTGGAGGGCTCCATCGAGGGGGACAGGCGAGGGGCACCTCTCACCATCTCACTAAATATCATTGGACGTAGTTTTGATCTTTGAACTCTTTCAAAGTACTAGTGATGAAAAACATAGCATTAGGCCAGGTGCAGTGGCTCACACCTGTAATCCCAGCACTTTGGGAGGACGAGGCGGGTGGATCACTTGAGGTCAGGAGTTTGAGACCAGCCTGGCCAACATGGTGAAACCATCTCTACTAAAAATACAAAAATTAGCCAGGCATGGTGGCAGGCACCTGTAGTCCCAGCTACTCAGGAGGCTGAGGCAGGAGGATCACTTGAACCCAGGAGGCGGAGGGTGTAGTGAGCTGAGATTATACCACTGCATTCCAGCCTGGGTGACAGAGTGAAACTCCACCTCAAAAAAAAAAAAAAAAAAAAAAAAAAAAAAAATAGGGGCGGGTAGGCACAGTGGCTCATACCTGTAATCCCAGCACTTTGGGAGGCCAAGGTGGGTGGATCACCTGAGGTCAGGAGTTCGAGACCAGCCTAGACAACATAATGAAATCCTGTCTTTACTAAAAATACAAAAAAGCCAGGTGTGGTGGTGGGCGTCTGTAATCCCAGCTACTCAGGAGGCTGAGGCAGGAGAATCGCTTGAACCCTGAAGGCAGAGGTTGCAGTGAGCCAAGATTGCACCATTGCACTCCAGCTGTGCAACAAGAGGGAAACTCCATCTCAAAAAAAAAAAAAAAAAAAAAATTAAACATCCAGAAAGACAGCGTGGTCAGTCAAGAGGTAGCCTGACTCAAACTCTGAAGGTGGCAGGGGAGGGAGCCATGCAGGCCCGAGTGGTTGTGGGTGAACAAAGAGAGGGAGTTGACAGTGGAAGGAGATATGGAAGCATGGTCTTTGTCAGATACCAGGTCCAGCTCTCGATCTTTCTGTCCTGCCCTATGTCTACCACACAAAATGACACCAAGAGCACATGACCTGAGCAAGTGCCCCCACTTCTCCAAGGCGGGGGCCACAGCCTGCTCACTCCTGGGCACCCAGCATGCAACGTGTGCTGCAAAAATGTTGCTTCAGTAGATGGTTGCTGAATGACTGAATAAATGAATGCATGCGGCTCTGGATGTCCCCCAGAACAGGACCAGGGATGGAGGCCCAGAGGCTGTGGCTTTGGTCTGGGTGGGGATAGGGCTGGCAAAGGGTTGGGAACTCGCAGTAATTCACTCAGAAAGAGAGACAGAAGGAGTGGGCAGTTGACAGCAGGAGTGGCCCCCAACAACTTCTTGTAGCAGAAAAATCTGATAACAACGATGAACTAGGTACAATCACACACACTACGATCACTGAGTGAGGGATTCAGACAGGCAAAGGAGAGACAGCAGAGATGCTACCAGGGATGGAGCAGGAACCCTCGGAAACCAGGCTCCTCTTTGCAATGCCCCGTCTGGCCCCTGCCAGCTTGGCTCAACCGCACAGTGAAAAGATTAGCAGCACTGGAAAGAAACGGATGGAACTGTGAGGTAGCTGGACGCCAGGGACCAAGCCTTACAATTCAGGTGCCTGGACCAGGCCCCTTGGGGTCGGTCACAGCATCATGACTCTAGGACTAAGTCAATCCATGAGCTAACCAATCCCAGCGTTGTCCCCAGAAGAACATGTGGCAGGGACGAATAAAATCACACAAATGCAAAGAAAACCAAGTGAAACCTCTAGAAACTAAACCAACGGTAACTCTAGTACTGCAGCAATTTCTGTGGAGATGGGAGAGGCAAGGTGGCATGGAGGACCCCCAGTGAGGAGCCAGAGCTGGGACTGAAGCGGGGCCAGGATGTGGCACCTGCCTGACATGGCTCATACACAGGAATGTTAGTGCTGCACCCAGGGAGGGGAAGAAGCCCCCTACGCATCACTGGGTGGGGACTGATGACATCGTGGCTGCTACATCTGTACAGGGGTTATTACACAGCAGCTAAGAGGGTGACCAGGATCCACGAGGACACGTGGGAGAAGAGCCAGGAAAGAAATAAGGTATGGATGGAATGTCCTGCCTCTATTTCTGACCAAAAAAAGCGGGTAGAGGCTGGGCACAGTGGCTCATGCCTATAATCCCAGCACTTTGGGAGGCCAAGAGGGGAGGATCACTTGAGTCCAAGAGTTCGAGGAGATGAGCCTGGGCAACATGGCAAAACCCTATCTCTCTAAAAATAAAAAATTTAGCTGAGCATGGTCGTGCACACCTGTAGTCCCAGCTACTAGGGAGGCTGAGGTAAGAGGACTGCTTGAGCCCGTGAGCTGCAGTGAGCCCTGATCGTACCACTTCTCTCTGACCTGGGTGACAGAGTGAGACCCTGTCTCAAAAAAAAGAGAAAAAAAGAGACCACTGTGGTGGCTCATGCCTGTTATCCCAGCACTTTGGGAGGTGAGGCGGGTGGATCACGAGGTCAGGAATTCAAGACCAGCCTGACCATCATGGTAAAACCCCATCTCTACTAACAATACAAAAATTAGCTGGGTGTGATGGTGTGTGCCTGTAATCCCAGCTACTTGGGAGGCTGAGGCACGAGAATCGCTTGAACCCAGGAGGCAGAGGTTGCAGTGAGCTGAGATCATGCCACTGCACTCCAGCCTGGCGACAGAGTAAGACTCCGTCTCAAAAAAAAAAAAAAAAAAAAAGGGCCGGGCGCGGTGGCTCAAGCCTGTAATCCCAGCACTTTGGGAGGCCGAGACGGGCGGATCACGAGGTCAGGAGATCGAGACCATCCTGGCTAACACGGTGAAACCCCGTCTCTACTAAAAAATACAAAAAACTAGCCGGGCGAGGTGGCGGGCGCCTGTAGTCCCAGCTACTCGGGAGGCTGAGGCAGGAGAATGGCGTAAACCCGGGAGGCGGAGCTTGCAGTGAGCTGAGATCCGGCCACTGCACCCCAGCCTGGGCGACAGAGCAAGACTCTGTCTCAAAAAAAGAAAAAAAAGAAAAAGGAAAAAAATGGGTAGAGGGCTAGAGTTTCTGTTCTTAGAATATCTCTGGAAGGAAACAAAGAAACGGGTCACAGCATCCCCTATGGGACAGGGTTGAGAGTCAAATTACTTTTTTTTTTGAGATGGAGTCTTGCTCTGTCGCCCAGGCTGGAGTTGCAGTGGCACGATCTCGGGTCACTGCAACCTCTGCCTCCTGGGTTCAATCAATTCTTCTGCCTCAGCCTACTGAGTAGCTTGAGTTACAGGTGCCTGCTACCACGCCTGGCTAACTTTTGTATTTTTAGTAGAGACAGGGTTAAATCATGTTGGCCAGGCTAGTCTTGAACTCCTGACCTCAAGTGATCCACCCACTTAGGCCTCCCAAAGTGTTGGGATTACAGATGTGAGCTACCGCGCCTGGCCATTTTTTTTTTGGTTAAAAACCAGGCTCATTTGACTCCCAAGCCCCAAGCTACGCCAGGGTGCCTTTTCCAACCTTCGAGGGTCCCTCTGCTTCGCCACTTTTTGTGACTGTGGCGGCCCCTGGGGAGTGCCCACCTGTGTGTCTGTCACCTGAGGCCTTGAAGGCCAGATGGCCTGCTGGGGGCTGGGACTGGGGCCTGGTGTCCTGGGAGCCTGGGGAGGGTCCAGGGCAGACCCGACTCCCTCACCCACCCCTCTCCCTTCACTTACATGGCACTGGCCGTATAGCTGGCATCGCCGCCCTCCACATACTGCACCTGGCTGGAGTACACGTGTGGGACGGGCACCTGCTGGAGCTGCTGCACCTGGGGCAGAGGAAGGGCACGTGGAGGGTCAGGCGTGGGCCAGCTCCTACAGTTCTGCCTCTAAAGGGCTGGTGTCCACCCAGGCTATCCCTGACGCACAGCTCCCGGACCCCAAGCGTGGCTTCCGGACTCTCAACAAACCTCCCTGGAGGAGGCCAGGGCTGGGGATCAGATCAGGAAAAGCTGTGTCAGGAGGAGAAGCCGGGACTCTCGGCTTCGACTGGGGACAGCAAGGATGGGGCCTGATGGGCAGTGGAGGGGACCCGAGACAGGGTCCTGCAGTGGGCGTGAAGGTTGGACCCCAGGCACAGGGGCAAGACTATCGCTGGAGCCAGAGCGTGGAGCCACAGAAAGGGCCTCAGGGGCGGGGCCTGGAAACAGGGCACAGGATGTGAGGGGCGGAGCCTGGGGCCCCGGTTGGTGGGACAGAACCTGGAATCACTGACAGGGCCTTAGGGGCGGGGCCTGAGTCCCCCAACCTCCATCCCCCCACCCTTGTCTGCAGGGGCGGAGCTGGGACCTGGACTGGGCTTGGGTGGGGAGTCAGAGGCGGGTCCCCAGACCGACCCGTCGGGCGGAGGTGGGGTCTACAGGGCTTGCGGGGCCTGGTGGGCGGCCCAGACCGGGCGCCCCCGCCCCCGCCCGCCCGCTGCCCCCCGCCCGTGCGTCCGCCACCTACTTTGAGGGCCGTGGCGGCCGTGCCGAACACTAGCACCTGGGGGATTCTCTGGATCCTGACCCTCTGGTCGGGGCTGGCTCGGGCCGGGAGCCGGGGCAGTGGCTCGAAGACCACTTTCTGCTGCGGCAGGAGCAGGTGTGGGGGCAGCACGCCCACCAGCTCCACCCACTGCTCGGCGCCCGGCTCGTAATGGGGCGGCGGCGGCTCGGGGCTGCCTAGCTGCGGGGCCTCGCCGCTGCACGCGGGCGGCCGGGGCGGCGGCTCCGGCGGCGGCGTGGGCCGGGGATCTCGCTGCTCTGCCTTCCTAGCGGGAAACTGACTGCCTGAGCTCTGGAGGACAAACAGAGACACTGGGGGGTCAACGGGGGCGGCCGCGGGTGGGGCTCCAGGCCTCCACCCACCGGGTTGCTGAGCGCGCACGCAGCCACCCGAGGGAAGATCCCCGCCGCCCGGGGTCTCGAAGAGGGGTTAGAACTGACCCAGGGCCACGCAAGAAAGAAGCGGGATTTGAATCCAGATCTCTCTTAGCAAAACCTGGACCCTGAGCTGCCAGGGGGCCAGGAAAGAGGAAGGATCTAGGGCAGGGTCTGCAGCTCACTGAGGCGTTTCCCTCCCTGCGGCCTCAGGGGCCTGCACTCCCCAGCCCCAGCCCGGGACCAGCCCCTTTGCCCCTGGGGTAGGAGGGGGAGACACACACCTCTTGAGCCACGTGGACTGGCTGGAGGCCCTGCACGGTCAGCGGCTGCACCGGGCCGGCTTTGGGAGCTTGTGGAGTGGCCTGGACCACAGACCTCTGGGAGGGGAAAGGCAACGTTAAGATGACCATGGCAACGATGGCCGTCAACCCACCCAGCCCCTGCACGGGCGACCTTCTGTAAAGCTCACAGCAGGCCGTAAGCAAGAGGCTGCCGTTTTCCAGCCAAGCAAGGAGGGTGCTGGATCCATTACTAATGGGTACCTACTCACAGGGGCAAAGTGAGGCTCCCAGGAAGCGGCAGGGCTGAGTTGAACCTGGGACTAACTGCGGGGTCTCTGCTCTCCGCCCCCTCTCCCTACAGGCCCCTGAAGCTGTGCCAAGAACCCGCCGGCAAGGCCTTGGGCTATCTTTCGTCCCCACCCCGCCCCCCATGTCAACTGTCTGCCCTCTTCTGTGCTGTGGTGGGGATGCGGGGATTATCCTAGGGGTGCAGAGCCAGGGACAGAGGCTGGTGGAAGAGGGTGCTGAGTGGAGAAGCTGGGGCCTGGACCCAGGTCTGGAGGTTTGGGGGGCTCTAGCGCCTGGCAGGGGAGTATCTGTGAATTCTCTGGGACAGGGTTTCTGTTTACACTTGGGAAAGGGTCCATGGATTTCATCTGTTTTCAAGGGGCTGGGAACCCCTCAACTTCGTTGGTAACAACCAGGTGGCACACAGTCCCAGTGTCTTAACCTGCGCCGGCTCAGGGCTCTGCCTCCTTGCAGAGGCTGGGTGTGGATTTGGGCACTGGGTCCCCTCCCTGAAACCCTGCCCAGAAGGAGCCAGGATGTGGCCTCAGGGCTTCCTTCAGGCAAATGGGCCCAAAGAGGCTCAGGTGGTTTCTCCAAGTGGTTCCCCTGGCCCACTATGCCCCAGTCTCCTTCCAGGAGGTCCAATTTCCTCCTCCCCACGGCTCTCCCATCCTCCAGCCCCAGGATGCTGAGTCTGGAAACAGGGAGAGATGCTTATCAAAGGCCAGGGTGGCAGGCCGGGGCTGGACCCACAGGGGCTGGGCTCTAATAGGCCAGAGGCACAGTCATGGGGGGCTGCAGAGGCTGCCTGGCCAGTACCCCTGGCCCGAGCTGCTGCCCGCCTTGGCCTGGCACCTCTTGGGTGACGGGGACACTCTGCTGGACGCCGTGGACCTGCAGCTGCTGTGGCACCGTGCCCGTGGGGGCCCCAGCCGTCTTGCTGGAAGAGCTGTTGGCCTGCACCGGCGACTGCTGTAAGGGAAGGAGACACAGGAGTGCCGCTGGGGTGCGTTTGCATCGTCTCTGGGGTGGATTCGCACTCCCTCTGGGACACCCGGGCCCTCACACACACCCTTCTCAGGAGAGCTGTCTGGGGAGGGTGGCAGCCTGTGGGGACCTATCCCAACCACCCAGGCTGCTAACTGACTGCGTCCCATGCATCCAAATGCCTACTCCCTGCAAGGGCCCCAGTCAACTCCTGGCAACGATGGGGGTTTAACCCTCCCCAGCAAGGTTGGCTGATGGTGGGTGGTGCCCCCGGCACCCCTGACGCTCTCCAGGGGCTGATCCTCAAAGGTTATAGCAATGAGAGCAGCCTCTGGTGTGATATTGGGCCAACTCCCACCAGACACTGCACTGAGTGCTCTGAATGTACTCATTGGAATCTCACGGCACTCCCACTTCCCAATGGAGGGGCAGAGGGGAAAGGACAAGCCCCAGGTCACACGGCTGTAGGCGGTGAGGCGCAGGGCTGAGCCCAGGCAGGCTGGCCATGGAGCACTGTGTTTGCTCTGAGCTCCGCTGTGCCTCAGGCTGTAATGCCCACCGCAAGCTGAGGGGTAGTTGATACCATTAGTTGTTTGACACAGAGAAAACTGGGGGCTCAGAAGGCTCAAAGGGGCTGGGCGTGGTGGCTCACGCCTGTAATCCCAGCACTTTGGGAGGCCGAGGTGGGCAGATCACCTGAGGTCAGGAGTTCAAGACCAGCCTGGCCAACATGGTGAAACCCCGTCTCTACTAAAAATACAAAAATTAGCCGGGCGTGGTGGCACACGCCTGTAATCCCAGCTACTGAGGAGGCTGAGGCAGGAGAATCGCTTGAACCTAGGAGCTGGAGGTTGCAGTGAGCTGAGATTGCGCCACTGCACTCCAGACTGGGGGACAGAGCGAGATTCTGTCTCAAAAACCAAACAAAGCTCAGAGGCCTGCCCAGAGTCCCACAGGAGAAAGCGGCCGGGCCAGCCATCTGCCCCCGAGCTCCTGATGCAGACAGCATCCACAGCCTGGCTTCAACACCCTCATTGGTGGTGGGGTCCCCAGAATCTACCCTGTGGTCCGAGGCTTCCTGGAAGAGACTGTCCCACCCTCCGGAGGGAAGAGGAACCCGCTTTGTTTCTCGAATGCAGTTCCCTGAGCTGGAGCTGCCAGGGCCATCTCAACCCAGGAAATCACCTCCTTCTCCCAGAGCAGAGCTCCACGGCCGCTTAGCTCAGAGCTGGCAGATCCAGGAATTGGGCAGCTAAGCCACCCTACCTGGGGTCAAGAAGGGCGTCGCACTGGGAGTGAAGAGGGAAGCAGGACTTTGGAGGAGCAAGTAGGCTTGGCGGGGGGCAGGGAGCCCCAAATATACTATAGGGATACATTGCTGACCTGGGGAGACATCGGGGGGAGGGCGGCTGACAGGACCACCACTTACCTCTGGGGGTGAGTGCACCTGCTGGGTACCGTGGACCGTCAGGGAGACCTGGCCACCTTTGCTGCCTGGGGCTGCGCTCTGCACCACCAGACGCTGCGTGGGAAGAGCCTGGAGCCAGGGAGGGAGAGGGAGGGCAGATCACTGATGACAGCACCGAGCATCTGCGCAGTGCCAGGCGACATTCTAAGTGCTTCACGCCTGTTAGCTCACAGAATCGCCCTGACAGCCCTGATGAAGTTCAGCTACTGCCCCCGCTTCGCAGAGGGTGACACCAAGGCTCAGGACGGCAAAGGTGCTTATCTGAGGTCCTAGAGCCAGGAAGTGGCAGAGCCGGAGTTGTTGTCAGGCCATGTGGAATGTGCTGTCATCCTTAAAACCCAACAGTACTAGGCTGGGTGCGGTGGCTCACATCTGTAATCCCAGCACTTTGGGAGGCCGAGGCAGGCGGATCACCTGAGGTCAGGAGTTCGAGACCAGCCTGACCAACATGGTGAAATCTCGTTTCTACTAATAATACAGAAATTAGTGGGGCATGGAGATGCATGCCTGTAATCCCAGCTACTCAGGAGGCTGAGGCATGAGAATTGCTTGAACCTGGGAGGCAGAGGTTGCAGCGAGCCGAGACCGAGCCATTGCAAAACCCAACAGCACTTTGTCCAGTTCTGTGCTGATCATTCAGAAACGGGTGAGCCTGGCACCTCATGTGCAGCCTTCTGGGGCAGAGACCACCCTGTGCTGGCTATGGACTCCTGACTCGAAACCTGGCCTTGGGTTCTCTGCTTCAGGACACCAGGCTGGACCCCTAAACCACCTTCCCAACTATACATCCTATTCTCTCTCCTGAGATGGCTCCTGCAGCTCCTCTGTCCCCGATGGCCCCTGCCTGATGTCTCACCCTGGGGAGGTGACTGCCCAGAGCCAGGAGGTAGGGCAGCCCCTGGATGGGGCGTCTTCCTCCGATCCTGGTGAGGACAGATCCTGGTTTGCCACAGGGGTTGGTCCTCCACCCTGAGGGAGCCTTCCAGGGTGGGGGCCAGGTACACCAGCCTTACCTGCTGGGGCACTTGGATGTTGGTCAGCTGGAGGGGCGACACGTGGCCCGGCTTGGCCTGCACGCTCGTCTGGACCAGCAGCCGCTGTGGAGACAAGGCAGGAGGAGCTGAGCTGCCGCTTCCCCCAGGGAGGCCTGGTGCGGCTGGGTGGCAGGCGGCTGCTGTGCACATCTTGATAAGAACAGGTGAGCAGATGGCTCCAGCAGGAAGCAGGGAGGGGAGGCGAGGCCCCCAAGGCCGCAACCTGCACTGCCCCCCTCACAGGCCCTCCCCCGCCCCCTGGGAGGGCCACATCCTACCTGCTGGGTGCCCTGCACCTGCTGAACCACCTGAGTAGGAACACCGGTCTGGCTGGCAGTGGAGCCGGGGCTGGCCTCCGACACCGTCTCGCTGGCCCGCATGGCACCTTCTGTGGGGAGGGGCCACCAGGTCAGCTCTGCCTGCTGTCCCCGCCCCCAGCCTAAGCCTGAGCCCACCTGGAGGGGAAGATGCAGCCTGAAGCCAACCCCCAGCAAGGTCAGGCCCCTCCAAGCCCTGCTTACCCCCAGCCAGCCCTGACTGCACCCATCAGGGGCCCACGTGGCAGAGTGGGCTGGGGCCTGCAGGACCGAGGATCCTTAATACCTGGAAGCAGCCCTCATCAGCTTTCCTCATCCTGAAGCCAGACCAGATAGGGTGACTGAAGAGCTATGATGCTCAAGACCCGGAAGGCTGGGCCCTTCCCAGCAGACGGGACTTGTGGATAGGCAGGGAACTGACTGTCCACTCCAGGGTCCTGGCAGTGCTGGAAGGACCGAGGCGCTGGGGCCACATTCTCTGGGGTGACCCCTGACTTCCCAGGAGTGGAAGCTGCTTGGAGGAGCGGTCCCTGGAAGGTCTTGCTAGCCTGTGGCCAAGTCCTCCCTCCCCGACCCTCTGTCCTCAGTGGGGTGGGGACCACAAGGGGCTTGGAGTCAGGGAGGCAGGTACTCACGCTGACAGGCAGCTGAGAAGAGGCAATCATAGAACATGGTGCTCGTCCCCCACCGCCCCACCCGCCCCCTGTCCGTCTGTCCGTCCAGGGGGCCTGCCTGCTCCTCTTTGCTCCTTGCCCGCCTCTATAGAACAGCAGGGTGTGCAGGTGGCTTTATACCCACAACCTTGGGGCGCTAATCCCCCCGGTGGATGCGGAGAGCCTGCCTGCCCTCTTGGGAAAACACGCCCCTCCCCAGCAGAGCAGGGCCTTCGCGGGGCTGGGGCAGCGCTGCGGGCTGAGGAGGGAGGTTGGTACCCGGAGACGCTATCGGGCAGGCACAGGTCAAATTTCATGCACATCTTGCTAAGTGATTAGCAGGGGTGCTGGGGGTAGAGGCAAGTGTCCCCAAGAGGTGCTGGCTAGAAGACCCTCACCCCAGCTGGGACGCCATCCATCCCATCCCCTCCATGTGACCTGGTTTACCCCCAGCAGCTCCAGAGGCCGAGGTGGGGCTGGGGGTGGACATGTACCTGCCCTTCCTCCACTGCCAAGGAGCCAAGGTCCCAGGCGCATTTTTCTTGTGGATTTAGAGGGGTTTATCCAACCCCCGGCAGCACTGAAGGGCCACGGGCAAGGAGTTATCACTGCACACGCTAGTGTTGCTTCTGGCACGCTAGGTGTTATGTTAGACTCTGGACAGCCAGAGACAGTAAGAGCTTTTTTGTATTTTGAGACAGGGTGTCGCTCTGTCACCCAGGCTGGAGTGCAGTAGCATGATCTTAGCTCACTGCAACCTCTGTCCCCTGGGGTTCAAGCAATTATCCTGCCTCAGCCTCCCAAATAGCTGGGACTACAGGTATGCACCACCATGTCCGGCTAATTTTTGTATTTTTAGTAGAGATGGGGGTCTCGCTATATTGCCCAGGCTGGTCTCGAACTCTTGGACTCAAGCATGTCCACCTGCTTCTGTCTCCCGAAGTGCTGAAATTATAGGCGTGAGCCACTGTGCCCGGCTGACGTTAAGAGCTTTTCATTTTTTTTTTTTTTTTTTTGAGACAGGGTCTCACAGTCACCCAGGCTGGAATGCAGTGGCGCAATCTTGGCTCACTGAAATCTCCACCTCCTGGTTCAAGTGATTCTCCTGCCTCAGCCCACTGAGTAGCTAGGACTACAGGCACCCTCCACCATGCCCAGCTAATTTTTGTGGTTTTAGTAGAGATGGGGTTTTGCCATGTTGGCCAGGCTGCTCTTGAACTCCTGGCTTCAAGTGATCCGCCCGCCTCGGTCTTTCAAAGTGCTGGGATTACAGGCGTGAGCAACTGCGCCCAGCTGACAGTAAGAGCTTTTATAACCCATTTTCAGACAAGGCAACAGAGACCAGAAGCAAGGACGTGATCTGTCCAAGGTCAAATGCACCATCCACCGTGCAGGCCACGACACAGGTTCCCCTCTGGGCCCACACAAACCTCATACCACACATGGAACCTGGAGTCACTGGTTCTGCCTGGGCTGAGCCCCAAGGGCAGGGATGTGTGGACTTGGGTATATGGGCACAGGAAAGAAAGTAAGCTGGGGGTCTACGGGGACCCAGGTATCCAGACTTGGTCTCGGGTGTCCAGGCAGGGCACAGGAAGGAGAGGGGCCTGGACAGGACAGCAAGGTTGTCCAGGGCAGATGCAAAGGCCAAGTCAAGGACAGAGGGCATGAGTGTGTGTTAGGGGCGGGGGTTGCAAGATGTGGGAGGAGGTGGCAGGGGAGGCCTCTGCGTGGCCACATGTGGGCTGTGGGGCATTTGGTCGATCCCAGGCCTGCCTGACCAGCTGCCTGTGCAGCCAATTCCACAGGCCCCTATGTTTTGCTGAATCTTCCCTGGTATCTTTAGGCTTCCCTGGGCCATAAGGGAGGAGGCCCTCACTGAGAGGGCCCCTCCTGAGAGAAACCCGAGACAGCCCCAAGTCACGTGACCGGCCCTGCACACCTGGGTCCGTGGGGCCCAAGGACTCAGGCCCAGCCTAAGGGATAGTGTCTCACCCAGGAAGCTCAAGGTGGGCAGGGAGTGGTGGGCTGGCCCCCACCACCTCCGGGGCTCAGGGACTGGTCCCTGAGCAGGACCCACAGCAGGAGGAGGCCTGGGGACCTGCTGGGACCAGGTGGCTATCTCCAGGAAGCAGCCTTGCCCGTCTCCTGCCTCTGGGGTGGCCCTCAAGGCTGGGACCCCGTGCCTGCCAGCCCAGGAGGGCACCAGGGGATGCGCCACGAGGCTGAACAGGTGAGCCTGAGCGACTCGTGCGGATGAGGGCTTCCTGTGCAGCTGTCCCCGTCTGCCTGCGGCCGGGGCAGGGCCCCTCCACTGCTGGGTCTGGCTCTCTCTGTGTTTCAGCGAAGGGAAGCCTGGAGGGGAAGTGGGGGGTGGCACTGAGTCTGCGAGCGAGCGTCTGCATCTCTCTGCCGGAGATCGCCACTCTGGGCATGTGCAGGAGGCCAGGGAGGCCCCCACTGTCTCAGGAAACGGCGGCCGATTTCCTGTCCCTGAATCTAACACATCAACATCTCTGAGCAGTGGAATGACCCTGACAAGTGGGCACCTGTCCTCCCCAAGCCCCGCACTTCCCCATCTAGACCTACTCAAACATTAAATGAGCTACTTGGGGGAGCCCAGGGGAGACCCGAGAGGCTGGGCTCCTGGCATCCACTGTGGGGGCCTGGCCCCCTTCCCCATGGACAAATGAGGCCACCTGACTCTCTGCCTCCTGCCCCAGGGGCTCCTGGAGGGGCCCCTGTTGCCCCTAGTGTCCTCTGTCCTGTGTCTGCTCCAACCTCAGTTTCCCCATCTGTGCTTGAGAATGCTGACAAACGCCCTCCACTTCCCTGTCTGGACACAACTCTTCTTGGACCCCCCAAACCCCAAGTGAGAGAGAAGCGGGGAAGAAGGGCTGGACTCGGCCCCTCCTTCAGGGCGGCCCTGTTCCCTGTAGGCCAGCTCAGTTTCACCTTCCGGGGAGTGGCTGCCAGAGCCCACAGCACGCTCCTCCCGCCTTGGGTTCTGGGAGAGTCTGATGGCCTCTGAGGACAGGGATTTATGGATCTAGTATTGTTCCTGACCAGGGAAACTTGATCTTCCTTCCTACCACCTCCAAAGTCACCTTTAGGCAGGGCAGGCGTGGACTGGGGCTGGGTGAGCTGTGTCTGGTGTTGGTGTCGGCTGGCGTCCAGCCCCAGGCTCCAAGTCTGGGTCCAGGCCCCTCCCTTCCTCTTCCCTGCCGACTCCCTGGGTCTCTGGTCAGCTCCGATTGCTCCTGGCTTGGGAGAAGTCCCAGGTGCCTTATGGCAGCCTTCACTGGTGTCAGTTACTCCCGCTTCCCCGGCGCTCACGTGGCCCCGGCCACCCTTAGATGAGGAGGGGCGCTAACCTGGCAGAGGCTCAGGGAGGAAGGCTGGGGAGTTACTGCAAGGGGTGGGGGAGGGGACAGCTGGCAGGGCACAAGCCAACCTCCTCTTCCTCAGAACAAATCCAGGAAGCACTGCCCAGTGACCCTTCTGGGGACAGGCTGGCAACTGCCAGAATGTAGATGGCAGGGAAATGAAATTCCCTGGGACCACTGTGAAAGGCGACTAAGCCACCACCTGACCAAGTGAGCCCCAGAGAGTTCTGGGGACAGCAGGGTTGCTGCAGCCGGCCCTCCTGGGTACAGAGTACCCTCCTGGGAGCACTACCAAGATGGCGGAGACAGAGGTCACCTCTCCATGCCCCACAGCTACTTAGAGTCCCGCCTGGCTCTGTCTGACCCAAAGACCATGCCTTGCTCTTGACTTCTTGCTCTTGTTCATGCAATGGCACGATCTCAGCTCGCTGCAACCTCCACCTCCCAGGTTCAAGCGATTCTCCTGCCTCAGCCTCCCCAGTAGCTGGTACTACAGGCACACGCCAACACGCCAGGCTAATTTTTGTATTTTTATTAGAGATGGGGTTTCACCATGTTGGCCAGGCTGGTCTTGAACTCCTGACCTCAGCTGATCTGCCTGCCTCAGCTTCCCAAAGTGCAGGGACTTGGTCTTGACTTTGAAGCACCAGGGCCTCCCTGGGGGAGTGCGGGAAGAGCTGGAGAAGCCAAGGCCAAGAGTGGAAGGACTTGGGGAGTGGTGGAGCCTGGAGCTGTGTGCCCACTCCAGACCCTGGCTCTAGGGAGCCTGGACCCTGAAGCAGGTAAGACCCACACCTAGGGCGTGGATCAGGACCCATCAGACACTCTGGGGGGGCAAGCAGAGTCATCCACTGGTGACATGCGAGGCCTCTTGCAAACAGTCAGCCATGCAGGAGCTGACAGGACATGATGGCTATGCTAGGTGCTCCTCTAGGCTGTTCTGGGTCAGGCTGGTGCTCCTCAGTCATTCCACAGAGACTGAGCACTGACAGAGCCCTGCCTGCAGGTGGGCACCCCCACCCTCCCATTATCATAACTTCAAGTGGTGATAAGTGTTAAGAAGACCAGCGGGCCGCAGTGGTTCATGCCTGTAATCCCAGCACTTTGGGAGGCCGAGGCGGGCAGATTACTTGAGGTAGGGAGTTCGAGACCAGCCTGGCCAACATGGCAAAACGCCATCTCTACCAAAAAATACAAAAATTAGCCTGGCGTGGTGGTGTCCCCTGTAATCCCAGCTACTCAGGAGGCTGAGGCAGAAGAATCGCTTGAACCTGGGAGGCAGAGGTTGCAGTGAACTGAGATCGCACCACTGCATCCAGCCTGGGTGACACAGTGAGACTTTGTCTCAAAAACAAACAAACAAGAAGACAGAGAGTGAGCAGTGGGGGCAGGGGCAGGGAGGTGTGGGAGTCAGAAAGGTGGTGTCTGAGCAGAGACCTGAGGGAGACAAGAGGCAAGCTCCCAGAGGGTCTGGGGCAGGGAGTGCTCCTGGCAGAGGGTACCGAGTGCAAAAGTCAGGAGGCAGGACTGAGCCTGGCGGGTTTGTGGAGCTGTAGGAAGGCCAGGGGGGCTGGACCAGGTATGTGAGGGGATGGGTGGAAGTGGGCGAGGCTGGGAGGCTGGCAGGCCAGAGTTGAAGGGGCTTGGCATTTGCTAGTAGGGGCACAGGGTGTGTGGAGCGGTTTTTTTTTTTTTGAGAGGGAGTTTCACTCTTGTTGCCCAGGCTGGAGTGCAATGGCACAATCTTGGCTCACTGCAACCTCCACCTCCCAGGTTCAAGCAGTTCTCCTGCCTCGACCTCCCAAGTAGCTGGGATTACGGTGCCCGCCACCATGCCCAGCTTATTTTTTTATATATGTGTATATATATATATACACACACACACACACACACACACACACACACATATATATATATATAGAGAGAGAGAGAGTGTGTGTGTGTGTGTGTGTGTAGCTTTTAAAGCCCTTTTTTTGTCAGGTATCAGGGGAAGGAGCCTGCTCTCCCAGAGTGAGAAAGCCTAGGCTGGGGTTTCTCAAAGAGGGCCCATGGAACCACCTGGCTTGGAGCCATCAGGGTCGAGCTAGGATGTGACGGGACCTAATGGGCAGTTGTGAACCAGCTCCCTCTGGCTGCTGGGAGGGGTCAGACTGTGAGGGCAGAAGCTGGACCAGGATTGGGGTCGTAGAAGTGGAAGAGGCAGGTGGGTTCTGGAAGAGTTTAGGAGGTGGAGCCAAGAGGTCTTACTCAAGGAGGAGTAGGACAGAAACAAGACTGACCGTGGGCCTGGGAGGATAAGAAAGTCTTGAAGGAGAGAAGATTTGAAGAGGGAAAAATGCAGAATTCAATTTGGCTGCACTGGCCTGCAGCGAGTTCAACACCGAGTGGATGAGTCAAGAGTGGCTAGATGTGGGGTCCTGGGGTTCAGGGTTGCAGCCCAGGCTGGAGACCTCGGTGTGGGCATTGAGAGCTGGGACACAGGATGAGGCCATTATGAAAGGAGAACTACAGGAGCTAAGAGAGGTTCCCAGGCCTGAGTCTGGGGCTCTCCCTCCTTTGCCGACAAGGTCAGGGAGATGAGGAGAAGCAGCAGAGGGGACCACGGAGGGGCTGCAGGGGGGTGGGCGGAGACCAGGGCAGAGGGCTCCTGGAGGCCTCACAGGAGGGGATCTTTGGGGAAAAGGGGGCCAGCGGCAGGGGGTCCAGGAGCTGGAGGTTCCTGGATAAAATGGGGGCTTGGCTGGGCGTGGTGGCTCACACTTGTAATTCCAGCACTTTGGGAGGCTGAAGTGGGAGGATTGTTTGAGGCCAGGAGTTCAAGACCAGCCTGGGCAACATAGTGAGACTGTTGCTACAAAAAAATTAAAAGATTAGGCTGGGCGTGGTGGCTCATGTCTGTAATCCCAGCACTTTGGGAGGCCGAGGCGGGCGGATCACGAGGTCAGGAGATCGAGACCATCCTGGCTAACACAGTGAAACCCCGTCTCTGCTAAAAATACAAAAAATTAGCTGGGCCTGGTGGCGGGCGCCTGTAGTCCCAGCTACTTGGGAGGCTGAGGCAGGAGAATGGCGTGAACCCGGGAGGCAGAGCTTGCAGTGAGCTGAGATCGCGCCACTGTACTCCAGCCTGGGTGACAGAGCGAGACTTTGTTTCACAAAAAAAAAAAAAATTGCCTATAGTCCCAGCTACTTGGGAGGCTAAGGTGAGAGTATCACTGAGCCCAGGAGTTGGAGGTTACAGTGAGCCATGATTGCACCACTGCACTCCAGCCTGGGCGACAGAGCAAGACCCTGTCTCAAAAAATAAATACATAAAAAATAAGCAAAATGGGTGCTCTTCCACCTTGATGGGTGGATCGGAAGATCTGCAAGAGGGGGATTAAGTCATGCGGAAGGGACTAGAAGGAGCAATGGCAGAAGCGTGTCCTGGATATGGGCGATGCTGCTTCATCCAAGGAGAAGGCAGAGGTGGTGGGTGCAGATGCACCCCAGGAGTTGGGCGGGAGAAGGGGTCCCTGTGGTTGCCTGATGGTACTCTGTCCCCAGTAATGTTGCCTGCAGGGTCAGGAACCAGAAGCATAATATGAGACAGAGGTGATGGAGGTGAAGGCGGGGTAGAGGAAGAATGGGTTTCTTGGAGCATGAAGTTCACTGTTAAGGAAATGTTGCAGGATTTCTGAGCAGCGCTGAGACCCACCAGAGGCTCACCAGTCCGCAGCCCGACCTCAACCAGGGCAGGGCTGTGTCTACACAGGCAGGAGGGCACTAAGTGTGGCGCTCATGTGGACATCTCCACTCCGTCCATACAGTAAAGAATCACTGCCCTGAGTCCCTGCATGTCCCCATCCCAAACCTCTCCCAGAGGCCCTGGACCTCTCATGTGGACACTGCCAGAAGCCTCTGGGACACTGCCCAGGGTCCCAGCCCCATCTGCTCTGTTCCACGACGGGGCCAATTGCTACACTTTTCGTTATTTTTTTTTTTTTTTTAGATGGATTCTCGCTCCATCACCCAGGCTGGAGTGCAGTGGCGCAATCTCAGCTCACTGCAATCTCTGCCTCCCGGGTTTAAGTGATTTTTCCTGCCTCAGCCTCCTGAGTAGCTGGGATTACAGGCTCGTGCCACCACACCCAGCTAATTTTTATATTTTAGTAGAGACGGGGTTTCACCATGTTGGCCAGGCGGGTCTCGAACTCCTGACCTCAAGTGATCCGCCCATCTCGGCCTCCCAAAGTGCTGGGATTACAGACGTGTGCCACTGCACTTGGCGAATTGCTACATATTTTGATGACTCTTTATGACCTTATGGTCCCCAATCACATCTTCACCCACCCCTTCCATAGCCCCTCAGGATGCCCTGATGGTCTCACCCCTTCCATTCCCATTCTGAGAAGGACCAGAGCGAGCTGTGATCCAGGCTCCCACTGAGGCCTCCGTCCTCCACAGAGCACATTAAAAACACACCAGCTGGGCACAGTCGCAGGAGCCTGTAGTCCCAGCTACCCACGATGCTGAGGCAGGAGAATCACTTGAGCCCAAGAGTTTGAGGTCAGTCTGGACAGCATAGCAAGACCCCATCTCTAAACCAAAAAAACACACAAATCTAGCCCAATGCCCAGGCTGTGCTGCCATTCCCATCAGAGCACTGAGTCAGTCGAGACAGACACCCAGCCCTCAGGCAGACCCTAAACAAGCCAAAACATCATCACTACGTTTACTGTGGGAAATGCTCAGAGGGCAACAGGTCTGTCCAAGATGGCCTGCTCTCAACGCAGGTCCTGTGTGCCTTAGCCTATGTCATGAGAAAGAAAAGCAAAAACAAAGAAAAGGGCCGGAGCCTGGATCCTGCCCAAAATAACAGCGTGGCTCCTCCAGGAAGGGGAGGTGACATGTACAGGCCCCCCACAGCTGACCTCCCTGAAGTGCCCACTCGAGGCCATCCTGGCTATTAGACCCTCGCATGTGTCCCCTGAGAGCGAGGAGCTATGATGATTCCACCACAAATGAGGAAACCAGAGCAGGGAGATCAAAAGACTGGTGTGTAGACAGGCCAGGCCTGGACCGCACCCTCTGTCTCCCACAGGTCCATGCAAATTTTGATGCCACTGCCCAAACCCTTCTTCCAGGGACATCTTACTTGCAAAGAGAGGTCAGAGCAGCTCTAAGAGGCTGAGCATGGTGGCTCATGCCTGTATTCCCAGCATTTTGGGAGGCTGTGGCAGGAGGATCGCTTGAGCCCAGGAGTTTGAGACCAGCCTAGGCAATATGGCAAGACCTCATCTCTACAAAAAACACAAAAACAAAACAAAACAAAACAAAAAAAAACGTTAGCTGGGCACAGCTGCACACCTGTAGTCCCAGCAACTCAGGAGACTGAGGTGGGAGGATCATTTGAGGCCAGGAGTTTCAGACCTGCCTGAGCGACATGGGGAGACCCCATCACTACAAAAAATTTAAAAAATTATCCAGGCATGGTGGTGGGCACCTGTGTCTCAGCTACTTGGGAGGCTGAGGTGGGAGGATTGCTTGAGCCTGGAAGGTGGAGGCTGCAGTGAACTGTGATTGCACCACTGCACTCCAGCCTGGGCAACAGAATGAGACTCTGTCTCAAAAAACAAAATAAAACCAAAAACAGAAGCTCTAAGATCTGCTCTGCTGGGAAGGAGTTTGGGGGGACAGAGGCCTCCTTGTATGGCTTGAGCACCCCTGCCCTAGTGATGCCCCAAGTCCCATCCAGAAACCTTGGGGGGCATAGCAGCCCTGTGCCTTCACACCTGGGGGCTAGGCTACCTGAACAACTCTGAGAGGAGTTTTCGGGACACACGAGCGCGCAGCACTTACCAGAGACAGTGACCACGATGTACTGCTGGGGTGCAGGCGACGGGGTGGGTGCACCAGTCGGCTGTGAGGGTGCGGGTACAGCCGGGAGCTCTGTCACGTACTGCTTCTGGCTGCCCGGTGGCTGTGCCTGGGGTTGGGGGCTCTGCAGCTCGGTGACATATTGGGGCTGAGGGGTGGCAGCAGCGGTGGGCGGCTGTGGGGGCTGGGGTGCCGCTGGGGGTGGTGGCGGTGGCGGCTGAGGCTGGGCTTGTGGCGGGGCCTGTGGCGGCTGGGATGGTGGCGGGGCTGCCTGTAGCTCAGTATACGCCTGTGTTGCCATGCCAACGGTGGGGAAAATGATAATAAATAAGGCTTTTTTTTTTTTTTTATTCCTTGGGAAGAAAGACGGGGAGGGGGGAGAGAAAAACAAAACAAAACAAAAGAAGGAAAAACAGGAATTAATCCACAGGCAGAGAAAGCAGGGACAGCTCTGGGCTCCCTGGAGATGTGCTTGGGTTCATCACTAACTTAATTAAATCCCCAGGCTGGTGGCCAGAAATATCCAACCCGTCACTGCAGGGGGACCGGCTGTAAACCAGGGCTGGATCCCCACTCCGCACCCCCGACTCACCCCAAGCCAGGACTCCTGCCTTCCCAGTCCCTGGTACCCAGAGACCCCCACATCCATGTAGGATCACATTTCCCCACACTGCGGGGGAACTTGGGCCCGTGTGGTTGCTCTGTGCCCTCACCCAGAGAAAAATGGTACAGTTCTCACTGGTTCAGTCTCAAATGCCAGGGGCTGCCCCCTGCCTTGCCTCCATCTCCTTAGCTGAGGACCCCAAGTGGGTACTTCCTGAGGGCTTCTGCAGGCCAGGCATGGGGCTGGGCACTTTCCCTATGTTAGTTCACCTTTTAAAAATATACATTAGGCCGGGCGCAGTGGCTCACGCCTGTAATCCCAGCACTTTGGGAGGCCGAGGTGGGCGTCAGGAGATCCAGACCATCCTGGCGAACACGGTAAAACCCCATCTCTACTAAAAATACAAAAAATTAGCCGGGCATGGTGGCGGGCGCCTGTAGTCCCAGCTACTCGGGAGGCTGAGGCAGGAGAATGGCATGAACCCAGGAGGCGGAGCTTGCAGTGAGCCAAGATCACACCACTGCACTCCAGCCTGAGCAGCAGAGTGAGACTGTCTCAAAAAAATAAAATAAAATAATAAAATAAAATATATATTAGGCCAGGCACAGTGGCTCACACACGTAATTCCAGCACTTTGGGAGGCTGAGGCAAGCAGATCGCTTGAGGTCAGGAGTTTGAGACCAGCCTGGCCAACATGGTGAAACCGCATCTCTACTAAAAATACAAAATTTAGCCGGGCGTAGTGGTGCATACCTGTAGTCTCAGCTACTCCGGAGGCTGAGGCAGGAGAATCACTTGAACCTGGGAGGCGGAGGTTGCAATGAGCCAAGATTGCACCACTGCACTCCAGCCTGGGTAACACAGCAAGACTCTGTCTAAATATATATATATGTGTGTGTGTGTGTGTGTATATACATATTTTTATTTATATGTTGAAACATACATATACATATATAAATATACATATATGTGTGTATATAGTATGCGTATATTGAAATATGCATATGTGTGTATATATGTATATTATATTATATATGTAATGTAAATATCTATACATATATACATTATGTGTATATGTATATTTGTATATCTACATATTTATATGTATATTTATATACACATAGAGAGATATATACATATAATTATTTTTTTCAGAGACAGGAGTTTCATTACCATGCACAGACTGGTCTTGAACCCCTGGGCTCAAGCGATTCTCCTGCCTTAGCCTCCCAAAAAGTGCTGGGATTCTAGGTGTGAACCACCACGCCCGGCCTATTTCATTTTAAACTTTCCAACAACCATGTCCGGGTTTGGGTTCTGTCTGCTAGATAGGGAGCTGAGGCTCAGAGAGGTTAAGGTGCTTGCCCCAGGCCACACAGCCGGGAAGTGGCAGGGCTGCGTTTGAACTCTGGTGTTCTGCACTCCTGACTCATCAGTTTATTGCCGGGAAGCAGAGTCATGGGGAAAGCTGTCTCCGGGGACCCGTGCCAGTTCCCTGCGTGCCTGCCATCTGGACTTGGGATTCTGATCATCATTCCCAGTGGGAAGGTGTTTTGAGTCCAAAAAGCTGTGAGCTGCATGAGGCCACAGGGGCTTTTTGGGCCCTGTGCCCGGGGGCAGTTATGGGTCTTGACACCAGATGTAAGCTCATCAGTGGGACAGTACCCTTCTGTGGCCAGGGGCGACGGGGCTGGGAGCAGGCCCAGGCTGCACTGAGAACCTGGCAGCTGTGGCTGACCTCAGAACAGGGCTGGCCTTGGCCGAGCTCGGTGGCTCACGTCTGTAATCCCAACACTTTGGAAGGCCGGGGCGGCTGTATCACCTGAAGTCAGGCGTTCAAGACCAGCCTGGTCAACATGGTGAAACCCCGTCTCTACTAAAAATACAAAAATCAGCTGGGTATGATGGCACGTGCCTGTAATCCCAGCTACTTAGGAGGCTGAGGCAGGAGAATCGCTTGAAACTGGGAGGCAGAAGTTGCAATGAGCTGAGATCTTGTCACTGCACTCCAGCCTGGGCAACAGAGTGACACTCTGTCTCAAAAAAAAAAAAAAAAAAATTAAACGGGAGTAGTGGTGCGCGCCTGTAATCCCAGCTACTCAGGAGGCTGAGGTGGGAGAATCGCTTGAACCTGGGACGTGGAAGTTGCAGTGAGCTGAGATTGTGAGATTGCTCCACTGCACTCCAGCCTCAGTGACAGAGCAACACCCTGTCTCAGAGCAAAACAAAACAAAAGGAAAGAACAGGGCGGGCCTGGCTGCTAAAGGGCGTGTCCCTCTCCTAGGTGCTGGGCTGGGCATGGCCTCCCTCCGTCTCAGCCCTGCTGCAGCAGGGGATCGGCAGATGGTGTGGGGACCCTTGTACTTATGAGCCCTATCCCCAGCTCCGAAGCATTTGAGAGACAATGGGACAGAGGCATGAGTGGTTAAGAGGAAAGGCTCCAGCTCCATGCTTTTGTGGCTCCTGCCTGGCCCCGGAAGGCATTTGGGTCTGAGAGCCCTGCCTGCAGCTGGCTGTGACACCGGGCAGTACTGCATCCTGGCTGGCAACTGGACCAGAGCCTCTTCTGCACTAACACTCAGCACCTGTGTGTCACGATGATCCCAGGTGGCCCTCCAGCTGTAGGGTGACCCTCAAAGGAAGGAGGAGGTAAAAAACAACAACTGTTGTTGGTTGACCAGGAGCCCCCAGAACCCTCCACTGAGGTCACCTCCTCCCAGCAGCCGTGTGAGGGAGGCACCATCATGCCCATTTTACAGACAAGTTGAGCGAGGCTGAGGGGTAGGCTGCTGAAAGCCTTGAGCAACTGGTGACGGGGGAATTGAACGCAGGTCTTTCTGACCCCCAGATACATATGTCAGCCTCCATCCCCACTCAGGATGCCAGGCACAGGGCTCATTTGCTTTTTTTTTTTGAGACGGAGTATCACTGTCATCCAGGCTGGAGTACAGTGGTGCGATCTCGGCTCACTGCAACCTCTGCCCCCACAGGTTCAAGCGATTCTCCTGCCTCAGCCTCCCGAGTAGCTGGGACTACAGGCACCTGCCACCACACCCGGCTAATTTTTGTGTTTTTAGTGGAGACAGGGTTTCACCATGTTGGCTGGGCAGGTCTCGAACTCCTGACCTCAAGTAATCCACCTGCCTTGGCCTCCCAAAGTGCTGGGATTACAGGCATGAGCCACTACACCCAATCTTCATTTGTTTCTTAAAGTCAGTACATGGCATCTTGCCAGTTCTTCCAACAGGGAGACCCAAGCGTCACCTGCAGAGGTTACACCCCCTTCCAAAGGCCGCAGTTAAGGGCAGCAGAACTGGCGAGGGGGAAGTCAGCCCGAGCAGCCCACAGGAGGCCGGGCAGTGCAGTGGTTCCCATCCTTCACGCCTCTCTGTGCCTCCCTCCCCCTGGGTTCCAGGTTCTGCCCTTGGATGCCAAACTCAAGAGGTGTCGGAGTTAGCAGTGGGGCAAGGCAGGTGAGAAGCCCTGGACAGGGATGGATGTGCCATGATTTGAACTTGGCTTCCTCCTAGCTGTGTGACTTTTGAGGGGAGTCTCTACGGCTCCACCTGTGAAATGGGAGGACGGCTGGCCCTAAAAGGCGGGGCCTCTGAGGAGTTCCACCTGATCCTGTGGGCAGCGCGTGGCCAGGCATCTGGCATGCTATAAGCACGCAGGAAATGGCTCTGGCTCCCTTCACTGCCCAGGGCCCTTTAACACAGTTCCAGGAAAGATGAAAGTACCTCCTGGCCCTGCCTCCCTTCCAGCGTCCAGAGCTTTGGGCTGCTGAGGATGAAGGAAACAGGATCTTACACTCGCCTCTTGGGTGTGCCCTCCGGGCTTGTGGCAGGCTGGGAAGGGACCCCAGGACCCTCCTGGCTGGCGGGAACTGAGCTGACAGGGCCCTGGGGCCACGCTTCCTGCCAGGTGAGGTCACTCTGGTAGGAGGAGTGGAGGCAGGCAGGATGTGAAGCCGTTTGGGGCCTTCCCACCTAGCAGGTGGCCAGCCTTAGTGCTCCGAGGCCCAGGGACTCGGGCAGCAGGGAACCTTGCCCACCGTGAGAGAGAAAAGGCTACTGCCTGCCTTGAACAGGGCGAAGACCATCTTCCTCCAGTCCCTGCCCTCCCCAAACTCCTTCTGCCAGAGTTAGACGGGAGGAGGTTCCTCACACCACCGGGTCCAAATCTGGCCCAGCTCGGGTACTCAAGTCACTGTAGCCAATGACTCTTCATCTGCCTGGTGTCAGACCCTCACCCACATGAACCCTGGCGCTGTGTCTTAACTCATGAACATATTACCAACCTTCTTCTGGGCCTCAGTTTGCCTGTCACCTGGGGATAACGAGAACACCCAATTCATCAAATTCCTACAAAGATCCAATGAGATCAGGCCGGGTGCGGTGGCTCACACCTATAATCCCAGCACTTTGGGAGGCCGAGGCAGGTGGATCACCTGAGGTCAGGAGTTTGAGACCAGCCTGGCCAACATGGCGAAAACCCATCTCTACTAAAAATACAAAAATTGGCCAGGTATGGTGGCTTGTGCCTGTAGTCCCAGCTATTCAGGAGGCTGAGGCAGGAGAATCACTTGAACCCGGGAGGCAGAGGGTGCAGTGAGCAGAGATCACACCACTGCAATCCAGCCTGGGTGACTGGGTGACAGAGCAAGACTCTGTTTCAAGAAAAAAAAAAACAAAGATCCAGTGAGATCAGCTCAGCACCCAATAAACACTGATAAGTGGCAGGTGTTATTATTCATTCAACAAATATCCAAGCCAGGTTGGGATAGAGGAGGAAGGAGAGAGGATCTTCAAGCTCTTGGGAGGGGACACCAAGAGGAAATCCAACCTAAGCTTTCATTGGCAATATCATGCAGATTCCTGGGCTCTGCTGCCCAGTGAGTCTGAAATGGCCCCAGAGTCTGTTTCAGCTAGTCCCTTAGATGATTCTGAGGCAGCCAGTCCTGACAGCACTCTGAGAAATGCTGGCCTTGGCTTTCTCAGCCCTAAGAGAGCTGGCCCCTTGTGGCCCCTCCCACAAAGAAAGGGCTTTAAAAGCTCCTCACTTACTGGCTCTTTCTCCTCCTAGGGACAAAGCCCATGAGCCTCATCCCTGCCACTCAGGGGCAAGAAGAGGAGGTGATTAATTTCTAAAAGGCGGCCGGGCGCGGTGGCTCACGCCTGTAATCCCAGCACTTTGGGAGGCCGAGGCGGGCGGATCACAAGGTCAGGAGATCGAGACCACGGTGAAACCCCGTCTCTACTAAAAATACAAAAAATTAGCCGGGCGCAGTGGCGGGCGCCTGTAGTCCCAGCTACTCAGGAGGCTGAGGCAGGAGAATGGCGTAAACCCAGGAGGCGGAGCTTGCAGTGAGCCGAGATCACGCCACTGCACTCCAGCCTGGGCGACAGAGCGAGACTCCGTCTCAAAAAAAAAAAAAAAAAAAAAAAAAAAAATTTCTAAAAGGCTAAGCTCAAAAGGAGGAGGTGGGAGATCAAGGAACAACCAAACCAACTTCTCTATTGGAGGCCTTCTCAGCACTGTGATTGTCAATCTTTTTCCTACAATTATTTGACCAAAGAGCCCTTTTCTACCTTTTAAGGAGCCTATATTAAGCAATTATGCAGGTTTGTTCCCTAGAGAGAAATAAATCACATACATAGCATGAGGTATTGTCCATATATTTGAGCATGAGAACCCTTTCTTTATGGAGCCTGGTACATAAAACGAGGGCATTACTGAACAAACTGTTCTTTGGCAATGAATCTGCCAAGAAAAGCACTAGTGGCTGCACCTATCTTCAAAGCCAGCAGCTGTTTATGGAGACTGTTTAAATCTATTACTTTAAATGAGGGCTTGGCAAAGTTCTGTAAAGGGCCAAGCAGTAAACATTTTCAGTTTTGTGGCTAGTCTTTGCAGCAGTTGTTCAACTCTGCCACTGTAATGTGAAAGTGGCCATGCACAATAGGTAAACAAATGAGCAGGCTGTGTGCGAATAAAACTTTATTTCTAGACACTGAGATTTTAACTTCATGTAATTTTCACATATCATGAAATATAATTCCAGTTTTGATATTTCCAATAATTTTAAAATATAAAAATCATTCTTCACTCACCAGCCAAACAAAAATAGGCAGCAGGCCATAGTTTGTTGACCCCTGTGTTGGTTTTTTTTTTTTTTTTTTTGAGGCAAAGTTTCGCTCTTGTTGCCCAGGCTGGAGTGCAATGGCACAGTCTCTGCTTACTGCAACCTCTGCCTCCCAGGTTCAAGCGATTCTCCTGCCTCAGCCTCCTGAGGAACTGGGATTACAGATGCCCGCCACCATACCTGGCTAGCTTTTGTATTTTTAGTACAGATGGGGTTTCACCATGTTGGCCAGGCTGGTCTTGAACTCCTGACCTCAGGTGATCCTCCCACCTTGGCCTCCCACAGTGCTGGGATTACAGGCATGAGCCACAGCGCCTGGTCTGACCCCTGTTTTGAATGCCAGATTCTCTAATTAAATGGTTTACATATTCAGCAAGGCCCTCCCAAAGACATAGAAAGAAAACTCACTCTCTTCATCTGTAGAATGGCTTCAATAATGAACTTGCAGAAGAATGGTAAAATTAAATGGGATGATGTGTGTTTCTCTCATCCTTTATATTCAATTCATTTAGAAGATTTGTCAATTACTCCTCCAAAATATATCCTAGAGGCCGGGTGTGGTGGCTCATGCCTGTGATCCCAGTACTTTGGAAGGCCGAGGTGGGTGGATCATTTGAGGTCAGGAGTTTGAAGCCAGTCTAGCCAACATGGGGAAACCCCGTCTCTACTAAAAATACAAAAATTAGCTGGGCATGGTGGTGTGTGGCTGTAATCCCAGCTACTCAGGAGGCTTAGGCAGGAGGATTGCTTGCATCTGGTGGGGCAGAGGTTGCAGTGAGATGAGATTGTGCCACTGCATGCAAACAAATACACACACACACAACACACACACACACACACACACATCTCCTAATGACTGGGCACAGTGCTCACATCTATAATCCCACCACTTTGGGAGGCCAAGATTGGAGGATCACTTGAGCCCAGGAGTTCAAGACCAGCCTAAGCAACGAAGTGATGCCTTATCTCTATAAAAAACTGCAAAAATCACTTAGGCATAGTACCCCTCACCTGAAGTCCCCGCTGCTTGGGAGGCTAGGGTGGGAGAATCATTTGAGCCTAGGAGTTCCAGGCTTCAGTGAGCTATGATCACACCACCGCACTCCAGTCTGGGCAACAGAACAAGACCCCGTCACTTTAAAATATATCCTGGACAGGCATGGCGGCTCACGCCTGTCATCTCAGCACTTTGAGAGCCCAGGGCAGGAAGATTGCTTGAGCCCAGAAGTTTGAGACCAGTCTTAGCAGCATAGCTGAGACTCCATCTCGACAAAAAAATTTTAAAAAGCAGGAGGCCGAGGTAGAAGAATTGCTTGAACCCAGGAGGCAGAGGTTACAGTGAGCCTCTCTGCAAAAAAAAAAAAAAAAAAAAAAAAAGAATGCTGCAGATCCATTCCTGCCTCACGGCCTCGGCCCCACCTCTTTCTCCCACCTGGCATGCTGTCCCCACCGCCACCTTCACGGCTGGCTTCTCCTCCTTATTCAGGTCTCAGTTCATACACATTTCCTTGGGTCTAAAGCACATAGTACTATTTTATTTGCTTACTGACACTGTGTTTCCCTGTTGAGTTTATTTTCTTTCTTTTTCGTTTTTTAGAGACAGGGTCTTGCTCTGTTGCCCAGGTTGGAGTGCAGTGGCACAATCACAGCTCACTGTAACCTTGAATTCCCGGTCACAAGTGATCCTCTGGCCTCAGCCTCCAGAGTATATGGGACCACAGGCCTGTGCCATGACACCTGGCTAAGTTTTTAATCTTTTTAAGAAACGGGGTCTCGCTATGTTGCCCAGGCTGGTCTCAAACTCCTGAGCTTAAGTGATCCTCGTGTCTCAGCCTCCCAAAGTGCTGGGATTACAGGCATGAGCCACTGCGTCTGGCTGGATTTATTTAGTTCCTCCTAGTTCCTCTTCCCTCCATGACTGGAAAGGTAAGTTCCCCAACGGCAGAGACCTGGTGGGCCTTGCCCCTCACTCTGTCTCAGCTCCTAGAAAACTGACAGACAAGGCTGGGAGCAGTGGCTCACACCTGTAATCCCAACATTTTGGGAGGCCGAGGCAGGCAGATCACCTGAAGTCAGAATTCAAGTCTAACCTGGCCAACCTGGTGAAACCCTGTCTCTACTAAAAATACAGAAATTAGGCTGCTGCGGTGGCTCACACCTGTAGTTCCAGCACTTTGGGAGGCCAAAGCGGGTGGATCACCTGAGGTCAGGAGTTCAAGACCAGCCTGGCCAACATGGTGAAACCCTGTCTGTACTAAAAATACAAAAATTAGCTGGGCATGGTGGCAGGCACCTGTAATCCCAGCTACTTGGGAGGCTGAGGCAGGAGAATCTCTTGAACCTGTGAGGCGGAGGTTGCAATGCAATCACGCCATTGCACTCCAGCCTGGGCAACAAGAGAGAAATTCCGTCTCAAAAAAACCATACCAAAACAAAACAAAAATTAGCTGGGCATGGTGGCGGGCATCTGTATTCCCAGCTACTTGGGGGGCTGAGGCAGGAGAATTGCTTGAACCCGGGAGGTGGAGGTTGTGGTGAGCTGAGATCATGCCACTGCACTCCATCCTGGGCGACAGAGCAGGACTCTGTCTCAAAAAAAAAAAAAAGAAAAGAAAACTAGCAGGCACATGGGGGGGTTTCGACTCTTACTGTCCAGGCAGCATAAACGATGCACTAAAACACACTGCTAGTGAGCAGCAAAGGCAGGTTCCAGTCTACCGGCTGCTGAGACCTTGTGAGAAAGTTACTTCCTCCTGCCAGTAACCGGCTTGTGCGACAGAGCCAGGCAATGCCTTCTGGTCCAGAACAGGCCTGGGGAGTACGTGGGAGTCTCTCTAGCCTAGGAAGACCACGTCCTGCGCAGCTGCTATCGAAGGCAGCATCTCTGGGAGGGGCAGCCTGACCATCCCCTTCCCCGAGATGCTCAGGTACATGACAGAGGAGAAGGGTGAGGACCTCAGCTCCAGAGACACCATTTCCAGCTCCCCACCTTTCCCACAATGTCCACATCCCCACTCACCCAGCTGCCTCCTGGAAGGCTTGGGACTGAGTCTAGGCCTGAGCCCAAGTAGCATTTTGTTTGTTTGTTTTGAGACAGAGTCTTGCTCTGTCACCCAGGCTTGAGTGCAGTGGCACGGTCTTGGCTCACTGCAACTTCCGTCTCCCCGGTTCGAGGGATTCTCCTGCCTCAGCCTCCTAAGTAGCTGGGACTGCAGTCATGTGCTACCATGCCCGGCTACTTTTTGTATTTTTAGTAGAGCTAGGGTTTCATCATGTTGGCGAGGCTGGTCTCGAACTCTTTACCTCAAGTGATCCACCCGCTTTGGCCTCCCAAAGTACTAGGGGAGTGAGCACCCAAATTGAGACACTGTACCTGGCCAGGATTTTTCTTTCTAGTGACTCTCCTAAAGCCGGAGAACGGCCATTCAGCAGCAAGGGGAGTGACTTTCCCACTACAAACTGGATTCCTGGTAGCCAGCTTCCTGGCTCCCTGTCATCGACCCACACAGTCCAGCAAGCGAGACGCGGGTCAACCTTTAAAGCCACGAGGGCTCTCACTGGATTCAAAATGATAAAAATAAAAGCCAACTGTGTATTTCCGAGGGTTGAACAGGAAGTGACAATCACCATAACAGCAGAGGCTAACGTTAACATAACTACGTTAGCAATTACTTTGTATTTAGTTAGTTTCAGCAATTCCTATGTATTTGAGATTCCACAGGTATTATTTTCCGGGATCCATAGCACAGAAACATGAGATTGAAAGGATTACCAAGGACTACTGCCCCTAGATGAAAGGAGGGAAAACCGAGGCCCAGAGAACTTAAGTAACTCGCCTAAGAGCACACAGCTAGAAAAGCTGACTGTTTCAAGTCTGCTTCAAACCAACCTAGTGTTCTCTTCCTAGTCAAATGACTCCTCAGGCCCTTCACCTGTAAATGGAACTAGTGACTGAGGCAGTCAACAAGACCACATAATTGGTAACATCACTTTCTGCTCAGTTAGCTTTTTCTTTTTCTTTTTCTTTTTGTGACAAGAGTCTCACTCTCTGTTGCCCAGACTGGAGTGCAGTGGCCCGCGATCTCGGCTCACTGCAACTTCCGCCTCCCAGGCTCAAAAAATTCTCGTGCCTCAGCCTCCTGAGTAGCTAGGATTACAGGCATGTGCCACCATGCCTGGCTAATTTTTTGTAGAGATAGGGTTTAACCATGCTGGCCAGGCTGGTCTCAAACTCCTGACCTCCAGGTGATCCACCCATCTCGGCCTCCCAAAGTGCTGGGATTACAGGCGTGAGCCACCACGCCCAGCCTGCTCAGTTAGCCTTTCTAAGAAGTACTAGCCGGGCGTGGTGGCTCACGCCTGTAATCCCAGCACTTTGGGAGGCTGAGGCGGGTGGATCACGAGGTCAAGAGATAAAGACCATCCTGACCAACATGGTGAAACCCCGTCTCTACTAAAAATACAAAAATTAGCCAGGCATGATGGCGCTCGCCTGTAGTCCCAGCTACTCAGGAGGCTGAGGCAGGAGAATCGCTTGAACCTGGGAGGCAGAGGCTGCAGTGAGCCGAGATCAAGCCACTGCGCTCCAGCCTGGCAACAGAGCGAGACTCTGTCTCCAAAAAAAAAAAAACAAAAGTGCTGATGATCCTTCTAGCAACTTGGCATTTCTAGCTTTCTTGTTTGCTTGTTTGTTTTACTGAAAATTAATCTCCACCTGTCCTAACTTTCAAAGAGTCCCTGCCTCCTCTAAAAAGGGCCTGGGCTAGAAAAAGTACCTGGAGAAGTGAGGACCCGCCAACCCCCACCAGACTAATCTCAAACTCTTGGGGAAAAGCCTGAAATGATCCTTTTCCTTGGAATTTATTGACTAATTTAAAAGGAAACCGCTGCAGTTTGCACACCGATACTAAGCTCAAAAGCAAGACGGAGAATAACCCAAGGAGACTTGGCCTGGCTGGCTACTTTAAAAAAAAAAATTTTTTTTCCCCGAGCTGGCAGGATATTGTCACCCTAAAAAGCAGTGGCAAAGATTCTCCTCTCACAAATATGGATAGCTTCCCCTTTCCTCTGACCGCTCCTGCCCACGTGGCCCTAGAGGCTGGGACCTTGTCAGTGACATGTGACTCGGTTGACACTCATTTGACACAAAAACATGTGTCTGGCCAAGAGAAGCGGCTTTAAAAAAATCTAAGAAATTTCCTCAGGCGCCATTTGCTCCCCCGTTCCCAGTAGGGGAGACCTCAGTGGGGAGGACCCAGAAACGTCCCATCACCAGGAACAAACCCCTGCAACCCCAAACCAGGAAACATCAGGTCTCAAACAGCAGCCCAGAGAAAAGCACTCAGGTTTCTGTTCCTCTAAAGCAGTCCCTCATGATCACTCCTCCCTGCCATGAACTTTGATTTCTGCAAACCAAATCCTCCACGCTAAAGCCAAATCGATTCCTAGCTCCTCCATGAAACTCCTCCCAGAGAGAAGGTGGCAGGTTTAGGAGTGGGCTGCAGTGTTGAAATCAGGACTAGCTGACAGTTATTTTATCAAACCAAATTCAGAAACAGTAGATAGAAGGAAAAAGTTCAAAGATAAGCCATAAGCGAAATTCCTGGAAGGAATGAGGAGTCCCCGTACTGCAGGAAAAGGGCGATGTCAATGATTCTCCCCATTTTATAGGATGGAAAACCGAGGCCTCAGATGGACAGGCACTTGTCCAAGCTCTGAGTCCTGGGGACAACTGCAAGGCTCTTAAGGAAGAAGACAATCGCTTAAGGATCTGGAAGGAGGCCCGGGTGGTGGTTGCCCCACCTGGTTCCGGAGGTGGAGGTTGGGGAGACCCAGCGGGCCCCGCCCATACTTTCCCTGCTGGTCCCGCCCACCCACCTTGGCCCCGCCTCGTCCCTCCCTCGCTCCCATTGGCCCAGCCTCCCCAGGCCCGCCCCTTCGCGCCTCCCGACATATAAAAGCCCCCCGCCCCGGCCAGCCGACCTCCACTAGCCGCCGGCCTGCGAGCGCCCGCCCCTCGCGGGGGCCGGGCCGCGGGGACGGGGGCGGGTGGTGTCGTTCCAGCCGGGCCCCGGCCCCCTCCCCCACGGTCCAGACAGTCGCCGCCGCCATTTTGACCGCCCGCCCCTTCCCCCCGGACTGTGATTACAGAGACATCCACCGCCCCGGCCCCGCCGCCCGCCTCGGCCCGGCCAGCCACCCCGGGGCCGCCCCGGTTACCTCCGCTTCTCCCCACTGCTCTCTCGGAAAGGCTTTTCGGAGGTCTCGGAGTCGATGTTGGGAAGGGGACTGGACGTGCTGGGGTCCCCGGGCCAGGCCGGGGGGGTGGGGGTGGGGGTCGGCCGGGCGGTTGTTGTTGTTGACTCGCGTTGCCGGGTTGCTTGGTCGCCACGACTACCGTGGCTATGGCGCCTCCGTTTCCCTCACCGGGGCAACTGTTGCTACCCACCCTACTTACGTCACGCGCTGGGGGCGGGGCCCCGGGTGATTGGCGGCGCCAGGAAAAGTGATTGGACGGCGCCAGGCCTTGCAGATAAACTATTGGTCCCAATGCATGCTTTTCAACACCCTCTGGACTTCCCAGCGATGTGATTCATCGGTATGAATGTCTATCAAAAGAAACTGAACCCTCAAAGGCAGCCGGGCCCGTCACTCCCGCAGGGAAGCAGCTGGCTAAGAATAAAGGGGTGGGACTTGTGAGGACGGGATTGGTTTGCCGCTGTAAAATCGACCTCCTGGTTCGACTAAAAGGACGTCAATCTACCAAAGGTTTGCCGCGCTCTCTAGCTGGAGGTCGTGCGCATGCTTGGCACGCAAGGCAGATTGGGAGTTGTAGTTCACTCCTGCGTATCCTTTACATGTCTTACCAAATTAAAAAGGCGAGAAAGGAAGGCTCCGCTCCAGATTTCTCTCTCGCTCGGTGGGCCAGTTTCTGGCCTCTTGCGCTGACGTCAAGGGAGGAATGCGGTGACGCAGCGCAGACCCTCTGTGACGACAGCAGCGAAGGCCGGGCTCGGGGTTCTATTACGTCACTGGGCGCGCATTACCCCGCCTCCACTGCCCGTGGCCGCGTCGGGGCTGGGTGGACGCGGGAGGCCGGGGCGGGGTTCGATCCCAGCTCCCACCCGCTGGGGCGACATCCTCCTCCACCCAAGCCGGCCAGACAGCGCGGCCGCCGCGCCCTCTGCCGCCTCCCGGTCCCCTCCAGCCGGAAAAGGTCACCGCTGCCTGGGTGATCGCGGCTATCTCTGCCCTGCAGGCGGTGCGGCCGCCCTGGGAAAGGTCTCTGCAAGGCGGGGGACTTCATTAGCGGCTTCAACCGCGGTAGATAAGCAAAGGTCAGCTCCCGGCCCAGCCCAGGGAGCTCGGTCCGCCCAGGAGAGCTCACCACAGTCCCCGCCACACACACACCTCCCACACATACGCTCCTCCGTGCCTCAGTTTCCTCAAGTGACTGTCCGGGTGCTGCAGGACGAGAAGAGACAGAAACAGAGCCCGGACTAGGGTGAGCATCTTGGGCGCAAAAACTCAGTCATCAAGATAATCTTCTAATTCAGTATTTGTTAAATATCCAAATTAATGGGAAAAAATCTATGATGAACAAAACATCACATCACAATTTTAAATAAAGACAGGATCCGCCAACACAGGGATTAAGGTGAGATGCGTTGTGCAAGCTCAGAGTCAGATCTTGTGTTTAAAATAATTTTTTTTTTTTTGAGACGGAGTCTCGCTCTGGTGCCCAGGCTGGAGTGCAGTGGCGCAATATCGGATCACTGCAAGCTCCGCCTCCCGGGTTCACGTCATTCTCCAGCTTCACCCTCCTGAGTAGCTGGGACTACAGGCGCCCACCACCATGCCCGGCTAATTTTTTGTATGTTTAGTAGAGACGCGTTTTCACTGTGTTAGAGCCAGGATGGTCTCGATCTCCTGACTTCGTGATCCGCCTGCCTCGGCCTCCCAAAGTGCTGGGATTACAGGCATGAGCCACCGCGCCCAGCTAAAATAACATTAAAAATATATATATATTTGTCATTGATTTCGTTTTTATATTAAATTTTAGGTTTTAACTTTTTATTTTATTTTTATTTATTTATTTATTTATTTATTTTTGAGACAGAGTCTGGCTCTGTCGCCCGGGCTGGAGTGCAGTGGCGCAGACTCTGCTCACTGCAAGCTCCGCCTCCCAGGTTCAGGCCATTTTCCTGCCTCAGCCTCCCTAGTAGCTGTGACTACAGGCGCAGGCCACCACGCCCGGCTAATTTTGTTTTTGTGTTTTTAGTAGAGATGAGGTTTCACCGTGTAAGCCAGGATGGTCTCGATCTCCTGACCTTGTGATCTGCCCGCCTCGGCCTCCCAAAGTGCTGAGATTACAGGTGTGAGCCACCGCGCCTGGCCAACTTTTTATGTTTTAAGTATCAATTATGACTGAGCTCTTTGGCCTTCTCTGAAATTTTGCACTCTCATCCCAGGTAGGCCCTAGAACAGCAAGAGGAAAAGAAAACAGGCTCAGAGAGCCCTGAAGTCTAATGGCAGCCCAGCTGTGTGGCATTCAGAAAGTGACTCCACCTGGGTTTGTTCCCTAATGCAACCAACATTATTTCCTCGGTGCAAGGCCCTGGGCTGTAAAAGTGAAAAAAGGTGACTTCATTTATGGTGGCTCACACCTGTAATCCCAGCACTTTGGGAGGTCAAGCTAGGAGGATCGCTTGAGCCAAGGAGTTCAAGACCAGCCTTGGCAACAAAGTAAGACACCTGTCTCCACAAAAATTAGCCAGGCATGGTGGTGTATGCTTGTAATCCCAGCTACTCCAGAGGCTGAAGTAGGAGGATTGCTTGAACTTGGGAGGTGCAGGTTGCAGTGAACCAAGATTCTGCCACTGCACTCCAGCCTGGGCGACAGAGCGAGACTCTGTCTCAAAAAAAAAAAAAAAAAAAAAAAGCAATTAGCTAAGCATGGTGGTATGCGCCTGTGGTCCCAGCTACTCTGGAGGCTGAGGCTGGGAGGATTGGTTCAGCTGCAGAGGTGGAGGCTGCAGTGAGCAATGATTGTGTGGCCCAGCCTGAGTCTCAGAAAAAAAAAAAAGGAAAAAAGAAAAGAAAACAACAGAAAGCAAACAACTCCCTTGACTTTGCATTCTAGAACAGGATACAAAATAAACTGTGAGATAAATATATAAGATAGGCTGGCCAGGCGCAGTGGCTCACACCTGTAATCCCAGCACTCTGGGAGGCCGAGGCAGGCGGATCACAAGGTCAGGAGATCGAGACCATCCTGGCTAACACGATGAAACCCCATCTCTACTAAAAATACAAAAAATTAACCGGGCATGGTGGCGGGCGCCTGTAGTCCCAGCTACTCGGAGGCTGAGGCAGGAGAATTACTCAAACCCAGGAGGTGGAGAGTGCAGTGTGCCAGGATCACGCCACTGCACTCCAGCCTGGGCGATGTTGCGAGACTTTATTTCAAAAAAGATAAAAAATTAACAAATAATACATAAATAAAGACCTTGCTGATAAAACAGGTTGCAGTAAAGAAGCTGTCTCAAACCCACCAAAACCGAGATGGCCACAAGTAACCTCTGGTCCTCACTGCTACACTGCCACCAGCACCATTACAGTTTACAAATGCCATGGCAACGCCAGGAAGTTACTTTGTATGGACTAAAAAGGAGAGGCATGGAATAATCCACCCCTTGTTTAGCATATCATCAAGAAATAATAAGGCTGGGCGTGGTGGTTCACGCCTGTCATCCCAACACTTTGGGAGGCTGAAGCTGGCAGATCACTTGAGGTCAGGAGTTCAAGAACAGCCTGGCCAGCATGGCGAAACCCCGTCTCTACTTAAAATACACAAAAGAAAAAGAAAAAGAAATACAGCCCTTGAGACTGCTCTATGGAGTAGCCATTCTTTTATTCCTTACACATTTGCTCCCACTTTACAGACTCACCCGGAATCCTTTTTTTTTTTTTTTTTTTGAGATGGAGTCTCACTCTGACGCCCAGGCTGGAGTGCAGTGGCACGACCTTGACTGACTGCATCCTCCGCCTCCCAGGCTCAAGCGATTCTTCTGCCTCAGCCTCCCGAGTAGCTGCGACTACAGGCGAGCACCACCACACCTGGCTAATTTTGGTATTTTTAGTAAAGATGGGGTTTCACCATATTGGCCAAGCTGGTCTTGAACTGAGCCACCGTGCCAGGCCCTGAATTCTTTCTTGCGTGAGATCCAGGAACCCTCTCTTGGAGTCTGGATCAGGACCCCTTTCCTGTAACATCTTCACCCCAGGATCACGAAGCTGGAGGAACCAGAGCCCATCTCTTTTCATGGGATTTTCCAGTGCCCTGGGTGTGACCCTGGATGGGAGAAGAGGAGAAGCAGCAGCTCCAGTCTGCCTGGAATTGCCAGCTGAGCCCCAGCCCTGACATATCCCCAAGAATTAACGAGACTTCCAGGCAGGCAGTGCCTAAGAATGAATCCCAGCTGGCAATACAAGTCACATCAGGGCCCCAGGACTAGCCATGGGGTCTTCATTGTGGGGAGGGAACTTAGAAGCCCTATTTCCACCTCCTACCCATTTCTCCAATGCCCACAAGTAGCTGGACCAAGCCCGGAGACCATGTCGTCCATCAAAAATATTCAGCTGGACGCGGTGGCTCACACCTGTAATCCCAGCACTTTGGAAGGCCTAGACTGGCGGATCACCTGAGGTCAGCAGTTTGAGACCAGCCTGTCTAACATAGTGAAACTCCATCTCTACACACAAAAGTTAGCTGGGCATGGTTGTGTGCACCCTTAATCCCACCTACTTGGGAGGCTGAGGCAGAAGAATGGCTTGAACCTGGAAGGTGGAGGTTGCAGTGAGCCGAGATCATGCCACTGCAATCCAGGCTGGGAAACAGAGCGAGACTCCATCTCAAAAAAAATTCATTATAAGACTTTGTGACTGGAAATGCAAGGTGGAGGCTGAAATGTTCTATATTTTTATCTGCTGGAGATTGTACAGCATATAGTCGGCCCTCCCTGTATCCACAGATTACACATTGGAAGATTCAACTAACTGCAAATCAAACATTCGAATAGGCCGTGCTCTGGTACTGGTATAAAAATAGGTACATAGGCCGGGTGTGGTGAGTCAAGCCTGTAATCCCAGCACTTTGGGAGGCCAAGGTGGGTGGGTCACCTGAGGTCAGGAGTTCAAGACCGGTCTGGCCAACATGGTGAAACCCTGTCTCTACTAAAAATACAAAAATTAGCTGGGTGCAGTGGTGGGCGCGTGTAATCTCAGCTACTAGGGAGGCTGAAGCAGGAGAATCGCTTGAACCTGGGAGGTGGAGGTGAGCCGAGATCGTGCCACTGCACTTCAGTCTGGGCAACAGAGTAAGACCCTGTCTAAAAGAAAAAAAAGCACATAGACCAATGGAACAGAATAGAGAACTCAGAAATAAACCCAAATACTTGCAGCCAACTGATCTTCAACAAAGCAAACAAAAACATAAAAGTGGGGAAAGGACACCCGTTTCAACAGTAATGCCGGGATAATTGGCTAGCCACATGTAAGCGAATGAAACTGGATCCTCATCTCTCACCTTATACAAAAATCAACTCAAGATGGGTGAAGGACTTAAATCTAAGACTGGAAACTATAAAAATTCTGGAAGATAACATTGGAAAAACCCTTCTAGACATTGGTTTAGGCAAGGATTTTATGACCAAGAGCCCAAAGACAAATGCAGTAAAAACAAAGATAAATTCCTGGGACTTAATTAGACTAAAGAGCTAAGTAACAGTCAGCAGAGTAAACAGACAACCTACAGAGTGGGAAAAAAGTCTTCACAATCTAAACATCTGACAAAGGACTAATATCCAGAATTACAGTAAACTCAAACAAATCAACAAGAAGAAAACAAATAATCCCATCAAAAAGTGGGTTTACAGGGCCGGGCGCGGTGGCTCAAGCCTGTAATCCCAGCACTTTGGGAGGCCGAGACGGGCGGATCACGAGGTCAGGAGATCGAGACCATCCTGGCTAACACAATGAAACCCCGTCTCCACTAAAAATACAAAAAAATTAGCCGGGCGTGGTGGCGGCGCCTGTAGTCCCAGCTACTCGGGAGGCTGAGGCAGGAGAATGGCGTGAACCCGGGGGGCGGAGCTTGCAGTGAGCCGAGATCGCGCCACTGCACTCCAGCCTGGGCGACAGAGCGAGACTCCGCCTCAAAAAAAAAAAAAAAAAAAAAAAAAAAAAAGTGGGTTTACGACATGAATAGACAAGTCTCAAAAGAACATATACGAATGACCAGCAGACATACGAAAAAATGCTCAACATCACTAATGATCAGGGAGATGCAAATCAAAACCACAATGTGATACCACCTTAAACTCCTGGAATAATGGCCATAATCAAAAAATCAAAAAAAAACAGTAGATGTTGGCGTGGATGCAGTGATCAGGGAACGCTTCTACACAGCTGATGGGAATGTAAACTAGTACAACCACGATGGAAAACAGTGTGGAGATTCCCCAAGGAACTAAAAGTAGAACTACCATTTGATCCAGCAATCCCATTACTGGGTATCTACCCAGAGGAAAAGGAGTCATTCTGCAAAAAAGATACTTGCACATACATGTTTATAGTAGCACAATTTGCCATTGTAAAAACATGGACCCAATCCAAATGTCCATCAATCAGCGAGTGGATAAAGAAACTGTGGTGGCTATATATTCAATGGAATACTACTCAGTCATAAAAAGAATGAATTAATGGCATTCTCAGCAACCTGGATGGACTTGGAGACTCTTATTCTAAGTGAAGTAATTCAGGAATGGAAAACCAAACCTTTTATGTTCTCACTCATAAGTGGGAGCTAAGCTGTGAGGATGCAAAGGCATAAGAATGACACAATAGGCTTTGGGGACTCAGGGAGGGAAGGGTGGGAAGGGGGTGAGGGATAAAAGACTACAAATAGGGTGCAGTGTATACTGCTCAGGTGATGGGTGCACCAAAATCTCACAAATCACCACTAAAAACTTCCTCGTGTAACCAGACACCACCTGTTCCCGAATAACCTACGGAAGAAAAAAAAAAGTTTTTTTTAAAAAAAAGAAAAATAGTCCCTACTTGGTGGCTCATGCCTGTAATCCCAGCACTTTGGGAGACCAAAGTGGGAGGATTACTTGAACCCAGAAGTTCAAGACCAGCCTGGACAACATAGCAAAACTCCATCTCTACAAAGAAAAAAAAGTAATGGAAAAAAGTTTGAATAAATAATAACAGGCCAGGCGTGCTGGCTTACGCCTATAATCCCAGCACTTTGGGGGCCCAGGTAGGAGGATCACTTAGGTTGAGATTCAAGACCAGCTGGCCAACATGATGAAACCCCGTCTCTACTAAAAATACAAAAATTATCTGGGCGTGGTAGCTCATGCTTATAATCCCAGCACTTTGGGAGGCTGAGGCAGGTGGATTACCTGAGGTCAGGGATTTGATACCAGCCTGGGCAACATGGTGAAACCCCGTCTCTACTAAAAATACAAAAATTAGCCGGGTGTGGTGGCACACCCCTGTAATCCCAGCTACTTGAGAGGCTGAGGCAGGAGAATAGCTTGAACCCAGGAGGCAGAGGCTGCAGTGAGCCGAGATCACGCCACTGGACTCCAGCCTGGGCAACTGGGCAACAGAGTGAGACTCCGTCTCAAAAAAAAAAAAAAAAAAAAAAAAAGACCAGGTGAGGTAGCTTACGCCTGTAATTCCAGCACTGTGGGAGGCCAAAGTGAGTGGATCACTTGAGGTCAGGAGTTCGAGATCAGCCTGACCAACATGGTGAAACCCCGTCTCTACTAACATTACAAAAATCAGCCTGGCGTGGTGGTATGCGCCTGTAATCCCAGCTATTCGGGAGGCTGAGGCAGGAGAATCGCTTGAACCCAGGAGGCGGAGGCTGCAATGAGCCAAGATCACGCTGCTGCACCCTAGCCTGGGTGACAAGAGCGAAACTGTCTCAAAAAAAAAAAAAAAAAAAAAAGAGAGAGAAGGAAAGAATTATAAAATCACCATGTTGCAAAAGTCAGCAAAATCATTGATGCAGACAGCAATTATCTACAGGTGCTATAAAAAGTAGATGAGGCCAGGTGCGGTGGCTTGTGCCTATAATCCCAGCACTTTTGGAGGCCAAGGTGGGTGGGTCATATAAGGTCAGGAGTTCGAGACCAGCCTGGCTAACATGGTGAAACCCCAGTCTCTACTAAAAATACAAAAATTAGCCGGGCCAGGTGGCGGGCTCCTGTAATCTCAGCTACTCAGGAGGCTGAGGCATGACAATGGCTTGAACCCAGGAGGTGGAGGTTGCAGTGAGCCGAGATTGCATCACTGTACTCCAGCCTGGACAACAGAGCAAGACTCCACGTCAAAAAAAAAAAAAAATTGGCCAGACGCAGTGGCTCACGCCTGTAATCCCAGCACTTTGGGAGGCCAAGGTGAGCAGATCACCTGAGGTCAAGAGTTGGAGACCAGCCTGACCAACATGGTGAAACCCTGTCTCTATTAAAAATACCAAAAAAAAAAAAAAAAATTAGCTGGGCGTGGTGGCGGTCGCCTGTAATCCCAGCTACTCGGGAGGCTGAGGCAAGAGAATTGCTTAAACCTGGGAGTCAGAGGTTGCAGTGAGCGAGACCATGCCATTGCACTCCAGCCTGGGCAACAGAGCGGGACTCTGTTTCAAAAAAAAAGGAAAAAATTTTAAAAAGAAGAAAGCAGATCAATAATCCAAGAGTATGATAGGCAAGGGAGGTTACCAGAAAGTAAAGAGGAAGCTAATGGTCCTTAAACACATGGGACTTTGCTCTGCCTCACTCGTGGTCAGGAAAATGCAAATTTTCTCTACTCTGAGATACTATTTTTCACATGTCGTGTTGTCAGGAAACCAAAGTTCAGTAACACACTCCATTGGTAAGGTTATAAGGCAACAGAACTCTTACCCATTGCTAGAGAGAGTGTAATCGCTCTAACACCTGAGGGGGAATATTTGGCAATATGTGTAAAAATTACAAATGCACACAGTCTTTGAGCCAGAAATCCCACTTCGGGGAATTTATCCACAGAGACACTTACATATATGTAAAATGACGTTTTGTACAAGGTTCTATATGGCGATATCAGCCTGAGAACAAACGAATGGAAAAAGTGTCCATCTCCGAGAGTGAAATTAACTATAAAGCATTCACACAGCAGCATGCTATGCGGCTGTGAAAAAATAAATATAAAAAATAACAAGGATGCGGCCAGGCATGGTGGCTCACGCCTATAATCCCAGCACTTTGGGAGGCCAAAGCCGGCTGATCACTTGAGGTCAGGAGTTCGAGACCAACCTGGTCAACATGGTGAAACCCAGTCTCTACTAAAAATATTTTAAAAATTAGCTGGGCATGGTGGCAGGCACCTGTAGTCCCAGCTACTTCGGAGGCTGAGGCACGAGAATTCCTTGAACCTGGGCGGCAGAGGTTGCAATGAGCCAAGATGGCCCAAGATGGCGCCACTGCACTCCAACGTCAGCAAGAGCGAGAATCTGTCTCAATAAAAAATAAAATAAAATAACAAGGATGCAGGCCGGGCGCGGTGGCTCAAGCCTGTAATCCCAGCACTTTGGGAGGCCGAGACGGGCAGATCACGAAGTCAGGAGATCGAGACCATCCTGGCTAACCCGGTGAAACACCGTCTCTACTAAAAAAAAACAAAAAATACTAGCCGGGCGAGGTGGCGGGCGCCTGTAGTCCCAGCTACTCGGGAGGCTGAGGCAGGAGAATGGCATAAACCCGGGAGGCGGAGCTTGCAGTGAGCCGAGATCCGGCCACTGCACTCCAGCCTGGGTGACAGAGCGAGACTCTGTCTCTAAATAAATAAATAAATAAATAAATAAATAACAAGGATGCAAAATGAGAGTTTTGTTAAGAGGAGATCTCCAACACTTGTTAAGTCATGTGGGAGAAGCAACATTCAGAAGAATGTGTAGAACATGCTACTTTTTTTTTTTTGAGACGGAGTCTCGCTCTGTCACCCAGGCTGGAGTACAGTGGCCGGATCTCAGCTCACTGCAAGCTCTGCCTCCTGGGTTCAGGCCATTCTCCTGCCTCAGTCTCCCAAGTAGCCGCCACCTCGCCCGGCGAGTTTTTTGTACTTTTTTAGTAGAGACGGGGTTTCACCGGGTTAGCCAGGATGGTCTCGATCTCCTGACCTCGTGATCCGCCCGTCTCGGCCTCAGAACATGCTACTTTTTAATGAAATTCTGGGTCAGGCATGCTGGCTCATGCCTGTAATCCTAGCACTTTGGGAGGCCGAGGCGAGTGGATAGCCTGAGGTCAGGAGTTCAAGACCAGCCTAGCAAACTTGGTGAAATGCCATCTCTACTAAAAATACAAAACTTAGTCCAGGCGCAGTGGCTCACGCCTGTAATCCCAGCACTTTGGGAGGCCGAGGCGGGTGGACCACGAGGTCAGGAGATCGAGACTATCCTGGCCAACATGGTGAAACCCCGTCTCTACTAAAATACAAAAAAATTAGCTGGGTATGGTGGTGCGTGCCTGTAGTCCCAGCTACTCGGGAGGCTGAGGCAGAGGAATTGCTTGAACCCAGGAGACAGAGGTTGCAGTGAGCTGAGGTCATGCCACTGCATTCCAGCCTGGCGACAGAGCGAGACTCCGTCTCAAAAAAAATTTTTTTTTAAATTACCTGGGTGCAGCTGGGCGCGGTGGCTCACGCCTGTAATCCCAGCACTTTGAGAGGCAGAGGCAGGTGGATCACGAGGTCAGGAGTTCGAGACCAGCCTGGCCAATGTGGTGAAACCCCGTCTCTGCTAAAAATACAAAAATTAGCCGGGTGTGGTGATTCGTGCCTGTAGTCCCAGCTACTCGGGAGGCTGAGGCAGGAGAATGGCATGAACCAGGGAGACGGTGCTTGCAGTGAGCAGAGATCACACCACTGCACTCCAGCCTAGGCGACACAGCAAGACTCCGTCTCAAAAAAAAAAAAAAAATTACCTGGGTGCGGTGGTGGGTGCCTGTAATCCCAGCTACTCAAGAGGCTGAGGGAAAATCACTTTAACCCAGGAGGTGCAGGTTGCAGTGAGCCGAGATGGTGCCACTGCACTCCAGTCTGTGCAATGGGAGGGAGACTCCACTTCAAGGAAAAAAAAAAAAAATAGAGGTAGAAAGTAGTATGGTCATTGCCGGGGGTAGAAGGAGGAAGGATGGAGAGATAGTGTTTAATGGGGACACAGTTTTGGTTGGGGAAGACGAAATGTTCTGGAGATGGATGATTGCACAATAATGTAAACATGGGTAATGCCACTGAACCATACACTTAAAAATAGTTTAGGCCGGGCGCGGTGGCTCAAGCCTGTAATCCCAGCACTTTGGGAGGCCGAGACGGGCGGATCATGAGGTCAGGAGATCGAGACCATCCTGGTTAATACGGTGAAACCCCGTCTCTACTAAAAAGTACAAAAAACTAGCCGGGCGAGGTGGCGGGCGCCTGTAGTCCCAGCTACTGGGGAGGCTGAGGCAGGAGAATGGCGTGAACCCGGGAGGCGGAGCTTGCAGTGAGCTGAGATCTGGCCACTGCACTCCAGCCTGGGCGACAGAGCGAGACTTCGTCTCAAAAAAAAAAAAAAAAAAAAATAGTTTAAACAGTTGGGCGCGGTGGCTCACGCTGTAATCCCAGCACTTTGGGAGCCCGAGGTGGGGAGATCCCCTGAAGGCAGGGGATTCAAGACCAGCCTGGCCAACATGGTGAAGCTCTGTCTCTACTAAAAATACAAAACACATTAGATGGATGTAGTGGCCCATGCCTGTAATCCTAGCTACTCGGGAGGCTGAGACAGGAGAATTGCTCGAACCCGGGAGATGGAGATTGCAGTGAGTCAAGATTGCGCCATTGCACTCCAGCCTGGGCAACAGGAGCAAAACTCCATGCAAAAAAAAAAAAAAAAAAAAAAGTTAAAACGGTAAATTTTACATGTATTTTGCCACATTAACAAAAAATGTTTAGGCCGGGTCCAGCGTCTCATGCCTGGGCAAAATATTGAGACCCTGTCTCTAAAATAATAATAATAAAAAAATAAAATAATAATAAGAAAAATATTGGCCAAGCATAGTAGTGAGCTGAGGTGGGAAGATGGCTTGATCCCAGGAGCTTGAGACGGCAGTGAGCTGTGATCATGCCACTGCACTCCAGTCTGAGTGACAGAGCCAGAGCCAGACAAAGTCAAAGAGGAAAAAAAAATGTTTTTAACATAGTGCCCTGGCACAATGGCTCACACCTATAATCCCAGCACTTTGGGAGGCTGAGGCAGGCAGATTGCTTGAGCTCAGGAGTTTAAGACCAGCCTGGGCAACATGGTGAAACACTGTCTCTGCAAAAAAAAATACGAAATTTAGCTGGGCGTGGTGGCATGTGCCTGTGGTCTCGGCTACTCTGGGAGGCTGAGGCAGGAGGATCTCTTGAGCCCAGAAGGTCAAGGCTACAGTGAGCTGGGATGGTGCTACTGCACTTCAGCCTGGCAACAGAGTAAGACTCTGTCTCCAAAAAAAAAAAAAAAAAAAAAAGCCCAGCAGTTTGAGATCTGCCTGGGGAACATACTGAGACCCTGTCTCTACAAAAAATTTAAAAATGATCTGAGAGTGATATGCATCTGTGGTTCCAGCTACTCAGGTGGCTAAGGTGGAGGATAACTTGAGACCCGGAGATCGAGGCTGCAGTGAGCCGTGGTATCGCTGCTGCACTCTAGCCTGGGCAACAGAGTGAGACCCTGTCTCATAAAGAAAGAAAAACCTGTCTTCATATTTGTTTTTATGTGTACAAAGTAATTCTGGAAAGATACTCAGGAAATTAAGAGCTGTGGTTATTCATGGGAGAAAGGGGAGGAACTGAAACTTGGAAGGCAGATCTTGCTTCATAAACCTTATATGCTTTGCTTTTTGAAGTGTGTAAATGTATTAACTATTCAAAAAGAAATTAAATAGTTTGGAGAAGCCGAGGGCAGTGATACAGACCTCTAATCCCAGCTATTTGGGAGGCTGAGGTGAGAAGATCACTTTAGGAAAGGAAACTAAGACCAGCCTGGCAACACAGTGAGACTCCAGTCTCCTCGAAACAAACAAACAAACAAACAAAGAGTATTTATTTATTTATTTATTGCTGGGCACAGTGGCTCACGTCTGTAATCCCAGCACTTTGGGAGGCCGAGGAAGGCAGATCACTTGAGGCCAGAAGTTTGAGACCACCGTGGCCAACATGGTGAAATGCTATCTCTAATAAAAATATAAAAATTAGCCGGGAGGGGTGGCGGTTGCCTGTAGTTTCAGCTACTCAGGAGGCTGAGGCAGGAGAATCACTTGAATCCAGGAGGCGGAGGTTGCAGTGCACTGAGATGGTGCCACTGCATTCCAGCCTGGGCAAAAGAGTGAGACTCCATCTCTCTCTCTCTATATATAAAATATATATAGATAAAATATTATATATTATATTATATATATAAATAGATATTTATATATTATTTATATTATATATATTATAATATATAAATAGATAAACTATATAATATATAATATATATTTATATATAAAATATATATTAATTTATATTATATTAATATGTTATGTTAATTAATCATATTCTATTAATATAAAATATATTAATTAATTTACACATACATATACATCTGTATACAATATATTAATATAGTATAAAAATGTTACATTATGTCCTAGGCTATATTTATATGTGCTATGTTTATATTATATAAATATAATAATATAGTCTAAAATTATGTTACATTATGCTATATATTTATATTTTATATATGTAACATAATATATAATGTATATATTACATATATATTTTTTGTTTTTTAACATATCCCCAGAGATAGTCAAGAAATATATAGCTATATTATACATTATATAACATTTATATTGCATATTATAATACATTATAATATATAATATAATATAGTACAATATAGGATATAATATATAAATATATAATAATAATATAATATATAATTATCTATAATATATTATCTATAATATAATATAAAAAATTATTTCTAATACATAATATAAAATTATATATAATATAAAATATATACTATAGTATATATACTATATTATATAAACTGTATATAATATGTATTAAATTATATATATTCTAATTTATTATAAATTATATATAATTTATATTTATAATTTATTATATATAGTATATTATATATCTGACATGTAATTATATAATATATTATATATATTACATATATATACAGTCTGTGTCTTCGAAGCTTGCTTTTTTTTTTTTTTTTTTTTTGAGACGGAGTCTTGCTTTGTCGCCCAGGCTGGGGTGCAGTGGCCGGATCTCAGCTCACTGCAAGCTCCACCTCCCAGGTTTACGCCATTCTCCTGCCTCAGCCTCCTGAGTAGCTGGGACTACAGGCGTCCGCCACCTCGCCCGGCTAGTTTTTTGTATTTTTTAGTAGAGATGGGGTTTCACCGTGTTAGCCAGGATGGTCTCGATCTCCTGACCTCGTGATCCACCCGTCTCGGCCTCCCAAAGTGCTGGGATTACAGGCTTGAGCCACCGCGCCCGGCCCGAAGCTTGCTTTTTTAAAAGGACACCCATAATTGGATTTAGGGCCCACCCAGATAATCCAGGATGAGCTCATCTTAATATAATATAATACATTATATTATAATTTATAAATATATATTATAATAATTTTCTTTTTCTTTTTTTCTTTTTTTTTTGAGACGGAGTCTCGCTCTGTCGCCCAGGCTGGAGTGCAGTGGCCGGATCTCAGCTCACTGCAAGCTCTGCCTCCCGGGTTTATGCCATTCTCCTGCCTCAGCCTCCCGAGTAGCTGGGACTACAGGCGCCCGCCACTTCGCCCGACTAGTTTTTTGTATTTTTAGTAGAGATGGGGTTTCACCGTATAGCCAGGATGGTCTTGATCTCCTGACCTCGTGATCCGCCCGTCTCGGCCTCCCAAAGTGCTGGGATTACAGACTTGAGCCACCGCGCCTGGCCAATAATTTTATAAATTTATAAATATATATATATATAATTTGGAAATAGGGGCTTTATTTAGAATTGGTAAAATTGGGTTGCATTTTTATAGTGCACAAAATCATCATGACACCCATATTCCTAGCAGATGCCATTTGCCGTTCTGACTATATTCATTTCACTGCAGCTGCTGTAACCAATGTCCACAAACCAGGTGGCTTACACCAATGATCATTTATTCCCTTGCAGTTCTGGAGGTCAGGAGTCTAAAACACAGGTGTCACAGGGTCGCTCCCCCTCTGAGGGCTCTAGTGAGGATCTCTCCTTGCCTCTTCCAGCTTCTGGGGGCTCCAGGCCTTCCTTGGCTTCCTCAATGGCATTAACCCAATTTCTGCCTCTGTCTTCATATGAAGTTTCCTCTTTCATCTGTGTCTTCACTTCAACTCTTTTTTTTTTTTTTTTGAGACGGAGTCTCACTCTGTCGCCCAGGCTGGAGTGTAGTGGCGCATCTCCACTCACTGCAAGCTCCGCCGCCCGGGTTCACGCCATTCTCCTGCCTCAGCCTCCAGAGTAGCTGGGACCACAGGCGCCCGCCACCACACCTGGCTAATTTTTTTTGTATTTTTAGTAGAGATGGGTTTTTGCCGCGTTACCCAGGATGGTCTCGATATCCTGACCTGGTGATCCACCTGCCTCAGCCTCCTAAAGTGCTGGGATTACAGGCGTGAGCCACCGCGCTTGACTTCAAAGACATTTTTCTAGTAAGATCACATTTATAGATCCTGGTGTTTAGGATGTGGACATAGATTTCTGCAGATCACCATTTACACACTACACCGACTGAGTGCTGTACAGAATGCTTACGACTCTGTAGAATTTCACCAAAGTCCCCAGAGCCTTGTGAAGCAGGTATACTTATCATCTCCATCTTCACAGTGAACTCAGAGAGGTATGGGGTCTTACCCAAGGACATACAGAAACAGAGATTTGAACCTAGCTATGTTGCCCCCAAAACTCTGATTCTATGTGAGACACCAAAGAGGCTTCTGGGCTGGGTGCAGCGGCTCACGCCAGCACTTTGGGAGGCTGAGGTGGGCAGATCACTTGAGGTCAAGAGTTCGAGGCCAGCCTGGCCAACATAGCAAAATCCCGTCTCTACTAAAAATACAAAAATTAACCAGATAGGGTGACCCACACCTGCAATCCTAGCTACTCGGGAGGCTGAGGCACATGAATATCTTGAACCCTAGAGACAGAGGCTGCGGTGAGCCGAGATCACTCTGTTGCACTCCAGTCTGAGCGACAGAGACCCTGTGTCAAAAAAAAAAAAAGACTTCTGGTTTGAGGCCCATCAGTTAAGTCAGGCAGGCAAGCAGCAGATATTTCCTGAATGCTTATTCTCCCCAGTCCCCAGGCCAGGCACTGGGGGCGCAGGAGAGAAGGGCAAGAGGGTACCTCCCTACAGGAGGTTCCTGGAGAAGAGGCAGAGGGGAAGAGAGTATTATTCATCAGCCCTTTAGAAGCAGTACAATCAGAGGTGACCTCTGCCTCCAGAATGTTGTCCTTGGCCCATGACATCCACAGCAGGCAACTGGGGCCAGGAGTTTGTGACAGAGAAAAGGACAAAGAGATGAAGTTCTAATCCAAAGGGAATGTGTCCAGTAGAAATAACATTTAAACAGCACTTACTTCATGCTGGAGATTGTTGTAAAAATTTGACTCACTCATTAAATCTTTCCCATTTTGCAAGTGAGGAAACCAAGCCACAGAGAGGTTAAGTGACTTGGCCAAGGTCACACAGCAGGAAAGAGGCAGAGGTGGATTTTGAAGCCAGGCTCACCCCGCTTACCAGAGCCCTTGTTTTTGCTGTGTTTTAAAGTCGAGGTGAAATTAACATTAACATAGCTGTGGCTGGTGGCTCACACCTGTAGTTCCAGCACTTTGGGAGGCCAAAGGGGGGAGGATCACTTGACTTCAGGAGTTCCAGATCAGCCTGGGCAACGTAGTGAGGCCTCATGTCTCTTCTTTTTTTTTTTTGTTTGAGACAGAGTCTCGCTCTGTCGCCCAGGCTGGAGTGCAGTGGCGCGATCTCCGCTCACTGCAAGCTCCGCCTCCCGGGTTCACGCCATTCTCCTGCCTCAGCCTCCCAAGTAGCTGGGACTACAGGCGCCCGCCACCGTGCCCGGCTACGTTTTTTGTATTTTTAGTAGAGACGGGGTTTCACCATGTTAGCCAGGATGGTCTCGATCTTCTGACCTTGTGATCCGCCTGCCTCAGCCTCCCAAAGTGCTAGGATTACAGGCGTGAGCCACCACGCCCAGCCCTCATCTCTTTAAAAAAGAAAAGACCGGGCACAGTGGTTCATACTTGTAATCCCAGCACTTTGGGAGGCTGAGGCGGGTGGATCACTTGAGGTCAGGAGTTAGAGACCAGCCTGGCCAACATGGTGAAACCCCATCTCTACTAAAAATGCAAAATTTAGCCAGGCATGGTAGCAGATGCCTGTAATCCCAGCTACTCGCGAGGCTGAGGCGGGAGCATCGACTGAACCTGGGAGGCGGAGGTTGTAGTGAGCCGAGATAGATTGTACCACTGCACGCCAGCCTGGGTGACAGAGTGAGACTCCATCTTGAAAACAAAAAAAAAAAAAAAAGAAAAGAAAAGAAATTGACATAACATAGAATCAAACATGTTAAATTGCACAATTCAATAGCATTTAGTACATTCACGGTGTTGTGCAACCGTCATCTCTAGTGCCAAAACATTTTCATCACTCCTAAGAAGTCTCATACCCAGTAAGCAGTGGCTCCCCGTTCCCTATCTCCCCAGCCCCTGGCAACCAGTAATGTACCTTTTGTCTCTGGATTTGCCTGGTCTGGGCATTTCATATAAGTAGAGTCATGCACTATGTAACCTTTTGTGCCTGGCTTCTCTCACTCAGCATTATGTTTTCGAGGTTCTTCCACATCATGGCATGGAGCAGTGCTTCCTCTTATTTATTTTATTTATTTATTTATTTATTTTTGAGACAGAGTCTTGTTCTGTCCTCCAGGCCGAAGTTCAGTGGCGCAATCTCGGGTCATTGCAACATCTGCCTCCTGAGTTCAAGCGATTCTCGTGCCTCAGCCCCCCTAGTAGCTGGGACTACAGGTATGCGCCACCACACCTGGCTAATTTGTGTATTTTTTGGTAGAGATGGGGTTTCACCGTGTTGGCCAGACTGGTCTCGAACTCCTGGCCTCAAGTGATCCACCCGCCTCTGCCTCCCAAAGTGCTGGGATTACAGGTGTGAGCCACAGTGCCTGGCCTCCTTCCTTTCTATGTCTCAATAATGTTCTATTGTATGGATGGAACATGTTGTGTTTTTTCATCTGTGGGTGGACATTTGGATTGCTTCCACCTTTTGGCTCTTGTGAATAATACTGTTATGAACATTATATGTATACAGTATTAAAATTGTTTATTTTGGCCAGGTGCGGTGGCTCAAGCCTGTAATCCCAGCACTTTGGGAGGCCGAGGCGGGTGGATCACGAGGTCAGGAGATCAAGACTATCCTGGCTAACATGGTGAAACCCCGTCTCTACTAAAAATACAAAAAACTAGCCAGGCGTGGTGGCGGGCGCCTGTAGTCTCAGCTACTTGGGAGGCTGAGGCGGGAGAATGGCGTGAACCCGGGAGGCGGAGCTTGCAGTGAGCCGAGATCACGCCACTGCACTCCAGCCTGGGAGACACAGCGAGCCTCCGTCTCAAAAAAAAAAAAAAAATTGTTTATTTTATTTTATTAATTTTTGAAAACAGAGTCTCTGTCGCCCAGGCTGGAGTACAGTTGGCGCAATATCGGTTCACTGCAACCTCCGCCTCCCGGGTTCAAGCAATTCTCCTGCCTCAGCTTCCGAAGTAGCTGGGACTACAGTCATGTGCTACCATGCCTGGCTAATTTTTGTATTTTTGTTAGAGACTGGATTTTACACCACAGTGGACAGGCTGGTCTGAAACTCCTGAACTCAAGTGATCCGCCTGCCTTGGCCTCCCAAAATGCTGGGATTACAGGCATGAGCCACCGTGCCCGGCCTCAATTTTTTTTTTTTTTTTTTTTTTTTTTTTTGAGACAAGGTTTTGCTCGGTTGTACAGGCTGGAGTGCAGTGATGCAATCTCAGCTCATGGCAGCCTTGAACATTTAAGCAAAAGTGATGCTCCCACCCCAGCCTCCTGAGTAGCTGGGACGACAGACGTGTGCCACCACACCCGGCTAATTTTTAAATTATTTGTAGAGGTGGGGTTTTACCATGTTGCCCAGGCTGCTCTGGAACTCTTGGGCTCAAGCGATACTCCTGCCTTGGGTGCTCAAAGTTCTGGAATTACAGGCGTGAGCCACCATTGCCAGCCTCTCAATATGTATATATATATATATAATTTTTATTTGATGATTATTATTATGATTATTATTTTTTGAGACAGAGTCTCACTCTGTCGCCCACACTGGCACACAGTGGCTCAATCTTGGCTCACTGTAGACTGTGCCTCCTGGGTTCAAGTGATTCTCCTGCCTCAGACTCCCGAGTAACTGGGATTACAGGCATGCGCCACCACGCCTGGCTTTTTTTGTATTTTTAGTAGAGATAGGGTTTCTCCATGTTGGCCGGGCGTGTTGGCGGGTGCCTGTAGTCCCAGCTGCTCGGGAGGCTGAGGCAGGAGAATGGCATGAACCCGGGAGGCAGAGCTTGCAGTGAGCAGAGATCGCGCCACTGCACTCCATCCTGGGCGACAGAGTGAGACTCTGTCTCCGGGAAAAAAAAAAAAAAAAAAAAAATTAGCTGGGTGTGGTGGTGCGTGCCTGTAGTCTCAGCTACTCAGGAAGCTGAGGCAGGAGAATCGCTTGAACCTGGGAGGCAGAAGTTGCAGTGAGCTGAGATTACACCATTGCACTCCAGCCTGGTGACTGAGGAAGACTTCATCTCAAAACAAACAAACAAACAAACAACAACAACAACAAACGTGATACACTTGAATCATCCCGAAACCATCCCCCCAACACTCCATCCATGGAAAAATTGTCTTCCATGAAACTGGTTTCTGGTGTCAAAAATGTTGGCATCTGCTGCCTCAGGACACCCTTCTGTGTCTCTGTTTCCTCATTTGTAATATGGGAATTGTCTTAGTCCTGAATTGATAACCCCATGCTCCTAAAAGTGTGGTTTCGGCTAGGTGTGATGGCTCACGCCTGTAATCCCAACACTTTGGGAGGCCGAGGCAGGCGGATCACGAGGTCAGGAGATAGAGACCATCCTGGCTAACACGGTGAAACCCCGTCTGTACTAAAAATACAAAAAATTAGCCGGGTGTGGTGGTGGGTGCCTGTAGTCCCACCTACTTGGGAGGCTGAGGCAGGAGAGTGGCATGAACCCAGGAGGTGGAGCTTGCAGTGAGCCAAGATCGCGCCACTGCACTCCAGCCTGGGCGACAGAGCGAGACTCCATCTCAAAAAATAAAATAAAAATAAATAAATAAATAAATAAATTAATTAATTAATAAACAAATAAAATGCTTAGAGCAGTGTGCCTGGCCCCATAGCGCATACTGCACGGGCATTCATTGTTATTATTATCTTTGAAGAGGTCCAGGACCCTAACGTTGTGTGGGTCTGGTTGCATCCTCTTGCCCTGCCTGTTGGGATTATTCATTTCTGGTCTCTGCAGGATGGACACCTTCTCGCCTTTCTGTCGATGATGACAATGAGCTGGGCCACGTCACCCTGTCCCTAGCGAAAGGTTATCACTTCATTGGGGACATGAGAAAGGTCGGGTTGCTGAGGCCGTGCCTGTCTCCCCTCTGCTGGAGAAGATAAGGGAGGCACTCAGCTTTCTTCAGGCAGAGTGTGGGGGAGCCACGATGTATAAATGGGGGGCCAAGAGGCAGCGGAGACACTGGCCCACTCGCACGTCCAAGGCATCTCTGTCCAGCATGGCCAGGTACACGCTGCTGCTGCTCCTGGCGGCGTGGGTGCTGACAGGGGAGCTGTGGCCGGGGACTGAAGCCCGGGCAGCACCTTACGGAGTGAAGCTTTGCGGGCGAGAATTCATCCGAGCAGTCATCTTCACCTGCGGGGGATCCCGGTGGAGACGATCGGACATCCTGGCCCACGAGACTATGGGTGAGGCTGGGGAGAGAGTGGATGTAGGAGGGGAACGGGTGGCTGGATGGGTCCCAGGAGCTAAGGACAGAGATGAGAGGAGGTTGCTGGAGGAGGAGGGTCCTTGCCCTGCCACATTCAGCCAGGGACACCTGCCCAGCCTTGACACAAGGGCTCAGGAGTTAGCAGAGCTGCAGAGCTGGGATGGGGGGTTGCAAGCCATCCCTGGTGGCTGGAAGTCCGAGCACAGGTTACTCTTTTCTGAGCAGCTGCTATGTGTCCTGTGCAAAGCAAAGCTGCTGCTTGTATGCTCCGGAGGTGGGGGCTGGGAGAGCGCCATTGGCAAAGACAACACCAAAGTGGTTTCCAACCCTTTCCAGGAGATAATGTGAAGGGTGTGATATACACATAGCCAGATTTTGTCACCTAATGCGTGACCTCTCTCCAGCAAGCTGGTTTCTCCTCCCGTCTCTGTCTTTTTTTTTGAGATGTGGTCTCACTCCATTGCCCAGGCTTGAAGGCAGTGGCCCAATCACTGCTCACTGCAGCCTTGACCTCCCAGGCTCAAGCGATCCTCCCGCCTCAGCCTCCAGAGTAGTTGAGACCACAGGCAACTGACACCACGCCTGGCTAGTTTTAATTTTTTTTTTTTTTTTTTTTTTTTGTAGAAACAGGGTCTCACTATGTTGCCTAGGCTGGTCTCGAACTCCTGGGCTCAAGTGATCCTCCTGCTTCAGCCTCCCTAAGTGCTGAGATTGGAGTCTCTGAGTGGCTTTATCTTCAAATGGGAGACACAGTTCCTGAACCTTGCAGGATTAAGTGGTGTGATTAAGTCAAAAGAGATTAGGGCAGAGTCTAAGCAGGGCAGTGGCACAGTCTGGGATCTATCAGGAGAGTCGGAGGGAACAGAAGACCTAGCTTCATGAGGGGCAGGGGCCTGGGAAATAGATATTCATGTTGGTGAGAAGGAGGATAGGTATGAGCGTGGACCTAGAAGACACACCACTTGGATTCAGATAGTAACTCTACAACGTAATAGTTGTGTGTTCGTATGCTAATCTTTTTGTTTGTTTGTTTGTTTTTGAGACAGAGTCTCGCTCTGTCGCCCAGGCTGGAGTGCAGCGGCATGATCTCCGCTCACTGCAAACTCCGCCTCCTGGGTTCAGGCCATTCTCCTGCTTCAGCCTCCCGAGTAGCTGGGACTGCAGGCACCTGCAACCACGCCCGGCTAATTTTTTGTATTTTTTTTTTAGTAGAGATGGGGTTTCACCATGTTAGCCAGGAGGGTCTCAATTTCCTGACCTCATGATCCACCCGCCTTGGCCTCCCAAAATGCTGGGATTACAGGCGTGAGCCACTGTGCCCGGCTTTTTTTTTTTTTTTTTTTTTTTTTTTTTTTTTTTTTTTGAGACAGAGTCTCATTCTGTTGCCCAGGCTGGAGTGCAGTGGTGCAATCTCGGCTTACCGTAACCTCCATCTCCTGGGTTCAAGTGATTCTTGTGCCTCAGCCTCCCAAGTAGCTGGGATTACAGGTGTGTGCCACCATACCCCGCTAATCTTTTTATTTTTAGTAGAGACAGGGTTTCACCATGTTGGCCAGGCTGGTCTCAAACTCCTGACCTCAGGTGATTCACCCTCCTCAGCCTCCCAAAGTGCTGGGATTACAGACATGAGCCACTGCGCCTGGCCATGCAAATTCTTTACTGAGTCCTGCCTCGGTGGTCTCCTCTGGAAAATAGGGGTGCTAACTGCACCCACCTCAACTGGTTGTCACTCAGAAGAATAAAGAAGTTAACCTGCTAAAGCACTTAAACGTTGTTTGACACACAGTAAGTGACCAATAAATTATTATTATTATTTTAGAGACAGGGTCTTGCCCTGTTGCCCAGGCTAGAGTGCAGTGGTATGATCACAGCTCACTGCAGCCTCAACCTCTTGGGCTCAAGCAATTCTCCTGCCTCAGCCTCCTGAGTAGCTGGGACTACAGGCTTGTGCCACCATCTCTAACTTATGCCACCATGTCTAACTTATTATTATTTGTAGAAACAGGGTAGTGCTGTGTTGCCCAGGCTGTTCTTGAACTCCTGGTTCTAGTGATCCTCCTGCATGGGCTCCTGGAAGTTCTGGGATTACAGGTATGAGCCACCATGCCTGAACTAAATAATCATTTTTGAGTGCTCATCATGTCCCAGACATTGTTCTAAGTTTTTTTTTTTTTTTTTTTTTTTTTAATGGATATTAACTCCTCTACTCCTTATAAAACTTGAGAAGGTTGGAATAATTATTTTTTTCCACTTTGCAGAAAAGAACATTGAGGCTCCAATAAGTAAATTTACTTGCTCACGATTACAGCTTGGAGGGGCTGGATTCATGCTCAGTCAGCCCAGCTCCCAAATGTACCAGGTCCTCAATTAATAATAAAGAGTAAGGGAAAATAAATGACAGGGCTGGGTGCAGTGGCTCACTCCTGTAATCCCAGCACTTTGGGTGGGTGAGGTGGGCAGATCACTTGAGGCCAGGAGTTTGAGACCAGCCTGGCCAATGTGGTGAACCCCGTCTCTACTAAAAATACAAAAATCAGCCAGGCCTGGTGGCAGACCCCTGTAATCCCAGCTACTCTCCCACCTACTCTGGCAGAGCCAGAATTTGAACCCAGGACCGGGTGGAATCAAAACTCTGAACTATGTCTGTGAACTATGTCTATAACTGTTGTCACAAGATCAGAGCTAGACCGTCCAGGAGCCAGGACTGTGGGTGCAGCGGCAGCTGAGCCCTGAGCACTAATTCTGTTCATCTTTTGCAGGAGATACCTTCCCGGAGGCAGATGCTGATGGAGACAGTCTGGCAGGCCAGCTGGATGAGGCCATGGGGTCCAGCAAGTGGCAGGCCCTGACCAAGTCACCCCAGGCCTTTTATGGGGGGCGACCCAGCTGGCAAGGAACCCCCCAGACTCTTCGGGGCAGCCGAGATGTCCTGGCTGGCCTTTCCAGCAGCTGCTGCAAATGGGGGTGTAGCAAAAGTGAAATCAGTAGCCTTTGCTAGTTCGAGGGCTAGGCAGCTGTGGGCACCAGTACCAATGCCCCAGTCCTGCCATCCACTTAACCAGTGTCTGGCTGGGCACCTGTCTTTCGAGCCTCACATATTCATTCATTCGTCTGCAAGTCACAGAGTCCAGGCACTGTGGGCTCAGGCACAGTCCCCCGACACCACCTAACCAACCCTGCCTTTTGACCAGCCTATCATGACCCTGTCCCCTGAGCAAGCTGTGCCCCTGCCTGGACAAGTGGGGACCCCTGATCCTGACCTCTGACCTCTCCCCAACCCTAACTATGCGTTTGCCTGTGACTGCACTGCCACAACTGGGTCCCTATTCTACCCAGACAGGCCACACAGTGACCCCTGCCCCCTGCCCAGTCCAAACTGTGGCCAGCTCAAATTAAGCCTCTGTCTTAGTCCAGCCTTTGCACGCAAGCTTCCTTTTCCCTGCTTTCCATCCCCTCTCCTCCAACTCCCCTGACAAAGTTCCAAGGCTGTGGACCCCAGAGAAGGTGGCAGGTGGCCCCCGTAGGAGAGCTCTGGGCACATTAGAATCTTCCCAAACTCCAATAATAAAAATTCCAAGACTGGCAGACAGTGTGTGTGTGTGTGTGTGTGTGCGCGCGCGCGCGCGGTTGTTGGGCGTAGGACAGGTTTCAGGGATGCGCGATACGCGGTACCCTCCCTCGGAGGCCCCCACCCCCAGACGCCCTAGGCCGCCTCCCCACTCCCCCTCAGCAGCCCCAGCGGGGACTTTCCGTCGCGGGGAAGGGGCGGGGACCCGGAGCGAAAGGTGCGGAGGCGGCCTGCAGGGGTGGCTCGGCTTCCCGTTGCCGCCTCGGGCGCTGTACCCAGAGCTGGGAGCCGAGCAGCGCAGCCGCGCGGGCCCGGCAGGGCTGGGCCGGACTCGGGACGCGCGGGGGGCGCCATGCGGGGAGGCAGGGGCGCCCCTTTCTGGCCGTGGCCGCTGCCCAAGCTGGCGCTGCTGCCTCTGCTGTGGCTGCTTTTCCAGCGGACGCGTCCCCAGGGTGAGTGCTGGAGGGAGCTCGTGTCCCGGGTGCTAACGCTGCTCTCCCCGCGAAGGCGCCAATGCTCTAGGATAAGCCACGCGTTTGCGGAGCGAAAGGCAGAGGTGCAGGCGCCACTCGGCTCCCCCGGGGCAGGGACCCGGCGACACTGGGGAATGGGCGGCAGCAAGGTCGAACCGGAGCCCCGGGGCGGGGTGGGGGAGCTCTCCGGGTGGTTAACAGGATGTGGCGAGCACAGGGAAAGGGGGGCTTTGCACGGAACCTGGGGAGGCTTCCTGCTGCTCATTTCCCTAAGCCCCGCACCTTGCAATTGTCAGAAGTCCAAGTTCTGGGGTGCGCAGGCGGAAGTGGGGGATTCGACCCCCTTTCCTGAGACCCTCTGACTCCCTCTCCAGGCAGCGCCGGGCCACTGCAGTGCTACGGAGTTGGACCCTTGGGCGACTTGAACTGCTCGTGGGAGCCTCTTGGGGACCTGGGAGCCCCCTCCGAGTTACACTTTCAGAGCCAAAAGTAGTGAGTACAGGGAGGTGACGTGGGGAAACAAGCTTTGGAGGTGGCCGCTCAGGTCCCAGACTGCCATGGTTGAAAGGTTCTAGGAGTCAAGCCTGGCCAACATGGTGAAACCCTGTCTATACTAAAAATACAAGAAAAGTTACCCGGGGGCGGTGGCGCCCGCCTGTAGTCCCCGATACTCAGGAGGCTGAGGCATGAGAGTCGCTTGAACCGGGAGGCGGAGGTTGCAGTGATCTCAGATCTCACCACTGCACTCCAGCCTGGGGCACAGAGTGAGACTGTCTCAATTAAAAGAAAAAAAAGAAAAAAGAAAAGTCTCAGGAGTCTGCCCCCCTCCCCCAATACTCCTCCACTCCGAAGCCCTTCAATTCTAGCTTCCCTCGTTTCTCTGCTGTGTCACCCTGAGCAAATCACTTTCCCTCTTTGAGGCTCCTTTACATTTCTCTGTTAAATAGCAATCATAGGACCAGGAGAGGTGGCTTGCACCTGTTATCCCAGCATTTTGGGAAGCTGAGGCGGGAGGATCGCTTGAGCCCAGGAGTTCAAGAGTTCAGAGTTTTAGAGAGCCCGTCTCTTTTTCTTTTCTTTTCTTTTCTTTTTCTTTTTTTTTTTTTTTTTTTTTTTTTTGAGACGGAGTCTCACTCTGTCGCCCAGGCTGGAGTGCAGTGGCGCGATCTCGGCTCACTGCAAGCTCCGCCTCCTGGGTTTACGCCATTCTCCTGCCTCAGCCTCCTGAGTAGCTGGGACTACAGGCGCCCGCCACCGCGCCCGGCTAATTTTTTGTATTTTTAGTAGAGACGGGGTTTCACCGTGGTCTCGATCTCCTGACCTTGTGATCCGCCCGCCTCGGCCTCCCAAAGTGCTGGGATTACAGGCGTGAGCCACCGCGCCCGGCCTCTTTTTTTTTTTTTTTGAGATGGAGTCTCGCTCTGTCGCCCAGGCTGGAGTGCGGTGGCCGGATCTCAGCTCACTGCAAGCTCCGCCTCCCGGGTTTACGCCATTCTCCTGCCTCAGCCTCCCGAGTAGCTGGGACTACAGGCGCCCGCCACCTCGCCCGGCTAGTTTTTTGTATTTTTTAGTAGAGATGGGGTTTCACCGTGTTAGCCAGGATAGTCTCGATCTCCTGACCTCGTGATCCACCCGTCTCGGCCTCCCAAAGTGCTGGGATTACAGGCTTGAGCCACTGCGCCCGGCCTATATTTTTTTTTAGTAGAGACGGGGTTTCACCGTGTTAGCCAGGATAGTCTCGATCTCCTGACCTCGTGATCCGCCCGTCTTGGCCTCCCAAAGTGCTGGGACTACAGGCTTGAGCCACGCGCCCGGCCTTTTTTTTTTTTTTTTTTTTGAGATGGAGTTTCACTCTTGTTGCCCAGGCTGGAGTGCAATGGTGCGATCTTGGCTCACTGCAACCTTTACCTCCTGGGTTCAAGCGATTCTCCTACCTCAGCCTCCCAAATAGCTGGGATTACAGGCATGTGCCACCATGCCTGGCTCATTTTTGTATTTTTAGTAGGGGTGGGGGGAGTTTCACCATGTTGACCAGGCTGATCTTGAACTCCTGACCTCAGGTGATCCACCTGCCTCGGCCTCCCAAACTTCTGGGATTACAGGTGTGAGCCACCGCGCCTGGCCGAGAGCCCCTCTGTTAAAAAACATAAACTATAATATAAATAAAGGGAAATAGGCCAGGCGCTGTGGCTCACGCCTATAATCCCAGCACTTTGGGAGGCTGAGGTGGGCAGATTACTTGAGGTTAGGAGTTCAAGACCAGCTATAGTAATCCCAGCTACTCGGGAGGCTGAGGTGGGAGGATCACTTGAACCCAAGAGGCAGAGGTTGCAGTGAGCTAAGATTGTGCCACTGCACTCCAGCCTGGGTGACAGAATGAGACTCTGTCTCAAAAAAATTTTTTTAAATAAAAAATGGCCAGGCCGGGTGCGGTGGCTCACGCCTGTAATCCCGGCACTTTGGGAGGCTGAGGCGGGTGGATCCCGAGGTCAGGAGATCGAGACCATCCTGGCTAACACGGTGAAACCCCGTCTCTACTAAAAAATACAAAAAAAAAAAAAAAAAATCAGCCGGTTGTGGTGGCGATCGCCTGTAGTCCCAGTTACCAGGGAGGCCGAGGCAGGAGAATGGTGTGAACCCGGGAGGTAGAGCTTGCAGTGAGCCAAGATCACGCCACTCCACTCCAGCCTGGGCGAGAGAGGGAGACTCCGTCTTGGAAAAAAAAAAAAATGGCTGGCGCCGTAGCTCACGCCTGTAATCCCAGCACTTTGGGAGGCCGCGGCGGGCAGATCACGAGGTCAGGAGTTCGAGACCAGCCTAACCAACATGGTGAAACCCCATCTCTACTAAAAATACAAAATTAGCCAGGTCTAGTGGTGCATGCCTGTACTCCCAGTCACTCAGGAGGCTGAGGCAGCAGAATTGCTTGAGCCCAAGAAGCAGAGGTTGCAGTGAGCCAAGATCGCACCACTGCACTCCAGCCTGGCAACAGAGTGAGACTCCGTCTCAAAAACATAAAAATAAAAATAAAAAATAAAAACGGAAATAATAATGGAATCTGCCTCTGAAGGTTGAGTCTGAGTGTTCAAAGAGTTAGGTGCTTGGCAAGGAGAAAGTTGCTTCATAATGTGAAGCTGTTCTTTATTGCTGTGTGACATCAGGCAAGTCGCTTAACCTCTCTGAGCATGTTAAAAGATTATTCAGTGTGGTGCTGGGGATGCTGCAGTGAAAGAGGTAGACAGAAAGCCCTGCCCACAGTCCAAGGAAGAGACCTGTGTTTCTTCATGATGAATCGTACCTGGAAACTCATAATTTCAAATTGGGCTAAGTGAGGGAAGAGGAAAAGGGCCAATGAAAGATAAGAATGGGAGACAGAGGTCCTGGATTTTTTTTTTCTTTTTAATAATAATGATTAAAATACACACAACAGGCCCTGCACGGTGGCTCACGCCTGTAATCCCAGCACTTTGGGAGGCCGAGACAGGTGGATCACCTGAGGTCAGGAGCTGGAGACCAGACTGGCCAACATGGTGAAACCCCGTCTCTACTAAAAATACAAAAATCAGCCAGACTTGGTGGCACATGCCTGTACTCCCAGCTATTTGGGAGTCTGAGGCAGGAGAATCGCTGGAACTCGGGAGGCAGAGGTTGGAGTGAGCTGAGATCGCACCACTGTACTCCAGCCTGGGTGACAGAGCGAGACTCTGTCTAAAAAAAAAAAAAAACAATCACACAACATAAAACTTATGATATTTTTAAAATTTATTTTGGGAACAGTGTCTTACTCCTGTCACCCAGGCTGGGGCAGTCAGCTCACTGCAGCAACTTCCCAGGCTCAGGTGATCCTCCCACCTCAGCCTCCTAAGTAGCTGGGACTACAGGCATACACCACCATGCCCAGCTAATTTTTTAAATATATTTTTTAGTAGACACAGAGTTTTACCATGTTGCCCAGGCTGGTCTTGAACTCCTGAGCTCAAGAGATCCACCTCCCTCATCCTCCCAAAGTGCTGGGATTACAGGCGTGAGTCCCTGTGCCTGGCCAAAATCTACGATCCTAACCATTTTTAAGTGTCCAGTTCAGTGGCATTAAGTACATTCCCATGGTGCTTTCCTGGTTACCATTCACCTCCAGAAGAGGGCCTAGTTTTTTTTTTTTGAGATGGAGTTTCGCTCTTGTTGCCCAGGCTGGAGTGCAATGGCTTGATCTCTGCTTACTGCAACCTCCGCCTCCCGGGTTCCAGCAATTCTCCTGCAACCTCCGCCTCCCGGGTTCCAGCAATTCTCCTGCCTCAGCCTCCCGAGTAGCTGGGATTACAAACATGTGCCACCACGCACGGCTAATTTTGTATTTTTAGTAGAGACGGGGTTTCTCCATGTTGATAAGGCTGGTGTTGAACTCCCCACTTCAGATGATCCACCCACCTGGGCCTCCCAAAGTGCTGGGATTACAGGCATGAGCCACTGAGCCCGGCGGGGGGCCTAGTTTTAATTGGTGCAGGGATTGGGGAGTCAGATAAGTTCCTTCTTTTCTATTTTTATTTTAGTTTTTTTGATTTATGTATTGATTTTATTTATTTTGGGAAGAGGTCTTGCTCTGTCACCCAGGATAGAGGGCAGTGGTGCGATCATAGCTCATTGCAACCTCAAACTCCTAGCTCGAGCCATTTTCCCTCCTCGGCCTCCCCAGTAATTGGAACACAGGAATGTGCCATTCATTTTAAAAATTTTTTTGTAGTGGTAGCTCACGTCTGTAATCCCAGCACTTTGGGAGGCTGAGGCGGGAGGATGGTTCGAGCCCAGGAGTTGGAGACCAGCCTGAGCAACATAGTGAGACCGTCTCTATTAAAAAAAAAGAAAGAGGCCGGGCGCGGTGGCTCACGCCTGTAATCCCAGCACTTTGGGAGGCCGAGGCGGGCGGATCACAAGGTCAGGAGATCGAGACCACGGTGAAACCCCGTCTCTACTAAAAATACAAAAAATTAGCCGGGCGCGGTGGCGGGCGCCTGTAGTCCCAGCTACTCAGGAGGCTGAGGCAGGAGAATGGCATAAACCCAGGAGGCGGAGCTTGCAGTGAGCCGAGATCGCGCCACTGCACTCCAGCCTGGGCGACAGAGCGAGACTCCGTCTCAAAAAAAAAAAAAAAAAAAAAAAAAAAAAAAAGAAAGAAAGAAACAAAGAATAAGAAGAAGAAGAAGAGGAAGAGAAGGGAAAAAAGTAAGAATAATTTTAAAAGTAAATAAATAAATAATTTATTTGGTAGAGACAGAGTCTTGCTCTGTTGCGTAAGCTAGTCTTGAACTCTTGGGCTCAAGCGATCCTCCCACCTTGCCCTCCCAAAATGCTGGAATTACAGGTGCCATTATGCCCAGCCTGTAATTTTGTATTCTTTGACCATGATTTTCTCTCCCAGCCTCTGTAGTCACCAGTTTACTCTGCCTCTAGGAGGAGTTCAAATGTTTTAGATTCCATGTATCAGTGAAAGCATGTGGTGTTTGTCTTTCCGTGTCTTATTTCACGTAACATATTGTTCTCCATTTCCATCTACTCACTCTGTCGCCCAGGCTGGAGTACAGTGGCGCGATCTCAGCTCACTGCAACCTCCGCCTCCACGGTCCAACCGATTCTCTTGCCTCAGCCTCCCAAGTAGCTGAGATTACAGGTGCGCATCTCCACATCTGGCTAATTTTTGTATTTTTATAGAGCTGAGTTTCACCATGTTGGCCAGGCTGATCTCAAACTCTTCATCTCAAGTGATCCACCCGCGCAGTGTATTTTCTTCTTTTTTTTTTTTTTTTTGAGACAGAGTCTCTCTCTGTCGCCCAGGCTGGAGTGCAGTGGCCGGATCTCAGCTCACTGCAAGCTCTGCCTCCCCGGTTCACGCCATTCTCCTGCCTCAGCCTCCTGAGTAGCTGGGACTACAGGCGCCCGCCACCTCACCCGGCTAGTTTTTTTTTTTTTTGTATTTTTTAGTAGAGACGGGGTTTCACCGTGTTACCCAGGATGGTCTTGATCTCCTGACCTTGTGATCCGCCCGTCTCGGCCTCCCAAAGTGCTGGGATTACAGGCTTGAGCCACCGCACCCGGCCTTTTTTTTTTTTTTTCTTTTGAGACAAAGTCTCGCTCTGTCGCTCAGGCTGGAGTGCAATGGCCAATCTCAGCTCACTGCAACCTCCGCCTCCTGGGTTCAAGCGATTCTCCAGCTTTAGCCTCCTGAGTAACTGGGATTACAGGCGTGCACCATTAGGCCTGGCTAATTTTTGTATTTTTAGTAGAGATGGGGTTTCACCATGTTGGTCAGGCTGGTCTCAAACTCCCGACCCGAACTCTGCCCACCTCAGCCTCCCAAAATGCTGGGATTACAGGCGTCAACCACCACGCCCAGCACCACATATTCTTGATCCATACATCTGGTGATGGACACATTCCATATATTGGCTATTGTGAGTAGTGCTGCATTGGGAAGACAGATGTCCGTTGGACAAACTTATTTCATTTCCTTATTATTTTTATTTATTTATTTTTTTGAGACAGAGTCTGGCTCTGTTGCCCAGGCTGGAGTGCAGTGGCTCAATCTCGGCTCACTGCAACCTCCATTTCACGGGTTCAAGCGATTCTCCTGCCTCCCAAGTAGCTGGGACTACAGGCATCTGCCACCACACATGGCTAATGTTTGTATTTTTAGTAGAGATGGGGTTTCACGATGTTGTCCAGGCTGGTCTCCAACTCCTGGCTTCAAGTGATCCGCCTGCCTCGGCCTCCTGAAGTGCTGGGATTACCGGCGTGAGCCACCACACCTGGCCCCTCTTACTATTTGTCAAACACACCAGGCACAGTTTCGCCTCCAGGCCTTTGCACCCTGTGTCTCCTCTTCCTGGAATGCTGTTCTTCTAGCTACTGTATGGTTCTGTCCTCATCTCCTTCAGGCCTTTATTCAAATGTCTCCTCAGGCTGGGTGTGATGGCCTGCCCCTGCCCCACCCCTCTCCCCCCACCTCACCGCCCTCCCCGTACCTGTAATCCCAACACTGGGAGGCCAAGGGGGGTGGTGGTGGGGATTGCTTGAGGCCAGGAGTTCCAGACCAGTCTGGCCAACAGACCGAGACCTCTCTCTCTCCCTTTTTTTTTTTTTTTTGAGACAGAGTCTCACTCTGTTGCCAGGCTGGAGTACAGTGGTGCGATCTTGGCTCACTGCAACCTCCGACTCCCTGGTTCAAGCGATTCTCCTGCCTCAGCCTCCCAAGTAGCTGGGATTACAGGCATGCGGCACCACGCCCAGCTAATTTTTGTATTTTTAGTAGACGGGGTTTCACCGTGTTGGCCAGGATGGTCTCAATCTCTTGACCTCGTGATACACCTGCCTTGGCCTCCCAAAGTGCTGGGATCACAGGTGTGAGCCACCGCACCTGGCCTCTCTCTCTCTTTCTATATATATGGTGTTTTTGTTGCTGTTTTTGAGACAGGGTCTTACCCTGTCACCCAGGCTGGAGTGCAGTGGCATGATTCCAACTCAACCTACTGGGCTCAATCAATCCTCCCACCCCAGCCTCTCAAGTAGCTGGAACCACAGGTATGCGCCACCACCCCTGGCTAATTTTTAAAACATTTTTTTTAAAGATGCGGGGTCTCAGTATGTGATTGCTTGAGGCCGAGAGTTAGAGGAGACTAGCCTGGGCAACATAGCAAGACCCCATTTCTACAAAAAATTTAAAAATTAGCTGGGCACTGTGATGCACACCTGTTATCCCAGCTACTCTGGAGGCTGTTATCCCAGCTACTCTGGAGGCTGAGTCAGGAGGATTACTTGAGCCTAGGAGTTCAAGGTTGCAGTGATCTATGATCCCACCACTCCAGTGACAGAGTGAGATCTTGTCTCTAAAAAAAAAAAGAGAGAGGACAGGACTGGGCGTGGTGACTCATGCCTGTAATCCCAGCACTTTGGGAGGCCGAGACAGGCGGATCACCTGAGGTTGGAGTTCGAGACCAGCCTGACCAACATGGAGAAACCCTGTCTCTACTAAAAGTACAAAATTATCCGGGTGTGGTGGCACATGCCTGTAATTCCAGCCACTAGGGAGGCTGAGGCAGGAGAATTGCTTGAACCTGGGAGGCAGAGGTTGCAGTGAGCCAAGATCGCACCATTGCACTCCAGCCTGGGCAACAAGAGCAAAACTCCGTCTCAAAAAATAAAGAAAGAAAGAAAGAGAGAGAGAGAGAGAGAGAGAGAGAGAGAGAGGGGGAGGGAGGGAGGGAGGGAGGGAAAGGGAAGGAAAGAAAGAAAAACAGAGAGAGAAAAGAGCAGTTACAACTGGGCATGGTGGCTCATGCCTGTAATCTTAGCACTTTGGGAGGCCGAGGTGTGTGTATCACTTGAGGTCAGGAGTTCGAGACCAGCCTAGCCAACATGTGAAACCACATCTCTACTAAAAATACAAGAAAATTAGCCAGGTGTGGTGGCACACGCCTGTAATTCTAGCTACTTGGGAGGATGAGGTGGCAGGATCACTTGAACCCAGGAGGAAGAGGTTGCAGTAAGCCAAGATCACATTACAGTCCAACTTAGGTGACTGTGTCAAAAAAAAAAAAAAAAAAAAAAAAGAGCAGTTACATTTATTACCCTCATTTTGTAGATGAGGAAACTAGCGCACAGAGACGTTAAGTTACTTACTCAAGGTCACACAGCTCTGAAGCAGCAGAGGTGGGATTTGAACCCAAACGGAGCAGGCTGCAGCCACTCTGTTGGCACAAGGGTGGTTATTAGTGGCCCTGGCTGTAGCCGAGTGTACGTCTCACCCCCGCCTCTCTCCTCACAGCCGTTCCAACAAAACCCAGACTGTGGCAGTGGCAGCCGGGCAGAGCTGGGTGGCCATTCCTCGGGAACAGCTCACCATGTCTGACAAGCTCCTTGTCTGGGGCACTAAGGCAGGCCAGCCTCTCTGGACCCCCATCTTCGTGAACCTGGAAACCCAAAGTAATGTGGCGGGAGGGTGGGGCGCTCTATGCGGGGTGGGTGCTCTTGGAGGGCATGGCTTGCTACACCCTGGTTTTCTCTTCCCCAGTGAAGCCAAATGCCCCCCAGCTGGGCCCTGACGTGGACGTTTCCGAGGATGAGCCCCTGGAGGCCATTGTCCATTGGGCCCCACCTACGTGGCCGTCTCATAAAGTTCTGATCTGCCAGTTCCACTACCGAAGATGTCAGGAGGCGGCCTGGACCCTGGTGAGTGCTGGGGTCCTTTTCTCCCCACGCTATCCTGGGCAGGGACTGAGGCAACATCCCCTAATCTGAGACCCAGCCAAGGACTCATTCTGTGCCTGTCCCTGAGCCTGTCTGCATCCCACACAAAATGCCTGCACGTGCCTCTTGTTCAGTTACAAATTCTCCTCCCATGGCCGGGCGCAGCGGTTCACGCCTATAATCCCAGCACTCTGGGAGGCCAAAGGGGACAGATCACTTGAGGTCAAGAGTTCGAGACCAGCCTGGCCAACATGGCGAAATCCCATCTCCACTAAAAATACAAAAATTAGCCAGGCATGGTGGTAGGTGCCTGTAATCCCAGCTACTGAAGGTTGAAGCAGGATTCACTGGAACCTGAGAGGCGGAAGTTGCAGTGAGCCGAGACTGGGCCACTGCACTCCAGCCTGAGCGACAGAGCAAGACTCAGTCTCAAAAAAAATTTTTTTTTCTCCTGCCAAAATAATCTATCACCCCGTCATGGTGGCTAATTCCTAAAATCCCAGCACCTTGGGAGGCTGAGGCAGGAGGATCACTTGAGGCCAAGAGTTCAAGACCAGCCTGGGCAACTTAGGGAGACCTCATCTCTACGAAAAAGGTGAAACAATTATGAGGGCATGGTGGCTCATGCCTGGAGTCTCAGCTACTCAGGAGGCTGAGGCAGGAGGATTGTTTGAGGTCAAGAGTTTGAGAACAGCCTGGGCAGGATAGCAAGATTTGTCTCTAAGAAGTTAAAAAATAATCCGGCCAGGTGCGGTGGCTCACACCTGTAATCCCAGCACTGTGGGAGGCCAAGGAGTGTGGATCACCTGAGGTCAGGAGTTCGGGACCAGCCTGGCCAACATGGTGAAACCCCATCTCTACTAAAAGTACAAAAAAGTAGCTGGGCGTGGTGATGGGTACCTGTAGTCCCAGCTACTTGAGAGGCTAAGGCAGGAGAATCGCTTGAACCTGGGAGGTGGAGGATGCAGTGAGCCGAGATCGTGCCACTGCACTCCAGTCTGGGCAACAGAGCAAGACTCTGTCTCAAAAAAAGAAAAAAAAAGAGTTGAGAGTTGTGATTATTCATGCAATTCAGAGCAACATGAGATGCAGAATTTTTTTTTTTTTTTGAGACGGAGTCTTGCTGTGTTGCCCAGGCTGGAGTGCAGTGGCCAGATCTCAGCTCATTGCAAACTCCGCCTCCCGGGTAGCTGGGACTACAGGTGCCCGCCACCTCGCCCGGCTAGTATTTTGTATTTTTTTTTAGTAGAGACGGGGTTTCAGCGGGTTAGCCAGGATGGTCTCGATCTCCTGACCTCGTGATCCGCCTGTCTCGGCCTCCCAAAGTGCTGGGATTACAGGCTTGAGCCACCGCGCCCGCCAGAATTTTTTTTTTTTTGAGACGGAGTTTTGCTCTTATTGCCCGGGCTGGAGTGCAATGGCAGGATCTTGGCTCACTGTAACCTCTGCCATCTGGGTTCAAGCGATTCTCCTGCCTCAGCCTCCCGAGTAGCTGGGATTACAAGCATGCGCCATCATGCCTGGCTAATTTTGTGTTTTTAGTAGAGACGGGGTTTCTCCATGTTGGTCAGGCTGGTCTTGAACTCCTGACCTCAAGTGATCAGCCTGCCTGGGCCTCCCAAAGTCCTGGGATTACAGGTGTGAGCCACCGTACCCAGTCCCTTTTTTTTTTTTTTTTGAGACGGAGTCTCGCTCTGTTGCCCAGACTGGAGTGCAGTGGCACCATTTCAACTCACTGCAACCTCCACCTCCCAGGTTCAAGCGATTCTCCCACCTCAGCCCCCCAAGTAGGTGGGATTACAGGCATGTGCCACTATGCCCAGTTAAGTTTTTTTTTGGTAGAGATGGGGTTTTGCTGTGTTGGCCAGGCTGGTCTCAAACTCCTGACCTCAGGTGAGCCACCTGCCTCCACCTCCCAAAGTGTTGGGATTACAGGCATGAGCCACCTCACCCGGCTGAGAGGCAGACTTTGGAATCTGACTACCTCAGTGCTCAGCTCCAGCACACCAGCTCTGTGACCTTGGGCTAGTCACTTTCCCTCTCTGGGCCTCAGTTCCCTCACCTATAAAATGAGATAATAATAGAAGTTACCACTTCCTGCTATACCTAACACACAGAGTGACCACCTTTTCTCTGTCTGCTCAGGACTGTGCCAATTTTTCTGACAGGCCCATGTTCTGGAAACCCCCTTGGTCCTGGGCAAATACAAACAGTTGCTCGCTGTGCTGATAGATAAGTTCAAGTACCAGCTAGGCGCAGTGGCTCTAATCCCAGCACTTTGGGAGGCCGAGGTGGGCAGATCACCTGAGATCAGGAATTCAAGACCAGCCTGGCCAAGATGGTGAAACCCTGTCTCTACTAAAAATACAAAAGTTGGCTGGGCACGGTGGCTCACACCTGTAATCCCAGCACTTTGGGAGGCCGAGGCGGGCGGATCACGAGGTCAGGAGATCGAGACCATCCTGGCTAACACGGTGAAACCCCGTCTCTACTAAAAATACAAAAAATTAGTGGGGTGTGGTGGCGGGTGCCTATAGTCCCAGCTACTCGGGAGGCTGAGGCAGGAGAATGGCGTGAACCCGGGAGGTGGAGCTTGCAATGAGCTGAGACTGCGCCACTGCACTCTAGCCTGGGCAACAGAGCGAGACTCTGTCTCAAAAAAAAAAAAAAAAAAAAAGACTCCGTCTCAACAAACATAAAAAAGCCAGGTGTGGTGACAGGCGCCCGTAATCCCAGGTACTCAGGAGGCTGAGGCAGGAGAATCGCTTGAACCCAGGAGGGAGAGGTTGCAGTGAGCCAAGATCGCACCACTGCACTCTAGCCTGGGCCACAGAATGAGACTGTCTCAAAATGAAAAACAAAGTCCAAAAAAAAAACAAAAAAACCCCGATAAGTTCAAATACCCTTGACTCAGGCCCTGGGCCCATCACGCTCACCTGTCTCTCCCCCAGCTGGAACTGGAGCTGAAGACCATACCCCTGGCCCCTGTTGAGATCCAAGATTTGGAGCTAGCCACTGGCTACCAAGTGTATGGCCGCTGCCGAATGGAGAAGGAAGAGGATTTGTGGGGCGAGTGGAGCCCCATTTTGTCCTTCCAGACACCGCCTGCTGGTGAGGATATCTGGGCTTGCCCTCAATCTACGCCCCTCCCACCCGCGGAGTCTGTCCAATCATGTCCCACTCATTTGTTCCCCCGTTTCCTCATCCTTGCCAGCTCCAAAAGATGTGTGGGTATCAGGGAACCTCTGTGGGACGCCTGGAGGAGAGGAACCCTTGCTTCTGTGGAAGGTGAGCTTCAGGGACCAGTTACATTTCTCTGCACGTGTCAGGAATCCCCTAAATAACAATGACATAAGACCGGATGCGGTGGCTCACGCTTGTAATCCCAGCACTGTGGGAGGCCGAGGAGGGCGGATCAGCTGAGGTCAGGAGTTCGAGACCAGCCTGGCCAACATGGTGAAACCCCATCTCTACTAAAAATACAAAAATTAGCTGGGAGCGGTGGCAGGCACCTGTAATCCCAGCTACTTAGGAGGCTGAGACGGGAGAATCGCTTGAACCCAGGAGGTGGAGGTTGCAGTGAGCCGAGATCACGCCACTGCACTCCAGCCTGGGCAACAAGAGTGAAACTCCGTCTCCAAAACAAAAATCAAAACAACAACAACAACAACAAAACACCAATGACATAAACAAGACAGAGTTTCCCATACTGCCCCCTTGAGGTTGCTTCGAAGATTCAAGGATGCGTTGCTAGAATGGTCAGTATAGGGTGGGGCATGGAGCAAGTCTCCACCAATGTCAGCTGCTTCAGAGAGGTCTGAGCCATGAGGATGGGTGCAGATATTCCGGGCGGAGGCAGCAGATGCAAACACCTGACAGCGAGACTGGAGCTCAGCCCCAGAAAATATAACACAGTGTGCTAAGAGTTTATTTATTCATTTACTTATTTTGAGATGAAGTCTCGCTCTGTCGCCCAGGCTGGAGTGCAGCGGTGTGACCTCATCTCAGCTCACTGCAACCTCCGCCTCCCAGGTTCAGGCCATTCTCTGCCTCAGCCTCCAGAGTAGCTGGGATTACAGGCACCTGCCACCACGCCCGGCTAATTTTTGTATTTTCACTAGAGTTGGGGGTTTCACCATCTTGGCCAGGATCGTCTTGAACTCCTGACCTCGTGATCCACCTTCCTGGGCCTCCCAAAGTGCCAACATGGTGAAACCCCATCTCTACTAAAAATACAAAAATTAGCTGGGTGTGATGGCAGGTGCCTGTAATTCCAGCTACTCAGGAGGCTGAGGCAGGGACATCACTTGAACCCGGGAGGTGGAGGTTGCAATGAGCTGAGATCGCGCCACTTCACTCTAGTCTGGGTAACAGAACGAGACTCAGTCTCAAAAAACAAAACAAAACAAGAAAAAGCTTCACTGACCAGTGGTTTATCAGGTGACCTCAGGGAGACACATACATGTGCCTAATTAATGGGAGATATTAACCCTTTTTTCCCTTCATCCCTCAGGCCCCAGGGCCCTGTGTGCAGGTGAGCTACAAAGTCTGGTTCTGGGTTGGAGGTCGTGAGCTGAGTCCGGAAGGAGTTACCTGCTGTGGCTCCCTTATTCCCAGCGGGGCAGAGTGGGCCAGAGTGTCCGCTATCAACGCCACAAGCTGGGAGCCTCTCACCAACCTCTCTTTGGTCTGCTTGGGTGAGAGACTGTGACCTTCCTCAGCTCGGCGCCCTGGAGGGGTGGGAGGTGGCTTCCTGAGTGGCCAGCTGAGACTTCTCTCCACCCTCCAGATTCAGCCTCTGCCCCCCATAGCGTGGCGGTCAGCAGCATCGCTGGGAGCACGGAGCTACTGGTGACCTGGCGACCGGGGCCTGGGGAGCCACGGGAGCATGTAGTGGACTGGACTCGAGATGGGGACCCCCTGGAGAAACTCAACTGGGTCCGGCTTCCCCCTGGGAACTTCAGTGCTCTGTTACCAGGTGAGGCCCTGGGACACCTGGGTTTCCATCCCAGCTGTTAAAACAGAGCGGACAGATGGGTGGACTTGTAAGAGGGAGTGCTATGATTAAAGCAGCGTGATGGCCGGGCTTGGTGGCTCACGCCTGTAATCCCAGCACTTTGGGAGGCTGAAAGGGGCGGATCACCTGAGGTCAGGAGTTCGAGACCAGCCTGGCCAACGTAGTGAAACCCCGTCTCTACTAAAAATACAAAAATTAGTGGGCGTGGCAGCTCACACCTGTAGTTCCAGCTACTCGGGAGGCTGAGGCAGGAGAATCGCTTGAACCTGGGAGGTAGAGGTTGCAGTGAGCCAAGATTGCGCCATTGCACTCTAGCCTGGGTGACAGAGTGAGACTCGGTCTCAAAATAAATAAATAAATAAATAAACAATAAAGTAGCGTGAATTCACGCAAGACTTTTTTTTTTTTTTTTTTTTTTTTTTTGGAGGCAAGATCCCACTCTGTGGCCCAGGCTAGAGTGCAATGGCGCCATCTCAGCTCACTGCAACCTCCATCTTCTGGGTTCAAGCGGTTCTTGTGACTCAGCTTCCTGAGTAGCTGGGACTACAGGAGTGTGCCACCACACCCGGTTAATTTTTTTTTTTTTTTTAGTAGAGACGGGGTTTCACCATGTTGGTGTGGCTGGTCTCCAACTCCTGACCTCAAGTGATCTGCCTGCCTTTGCCTCCCAAAGTGCTCGGATTACAGGCGTGAGCCACTGTGCCCAGCCTAACTTTTCTTTTTTTCTTTTTTTTTTTTTCTTTTTTTGAGATGGAGGCTGGCTCTGTCGCCCAGGCTGGAGTGCAGTGGCGTGATCTCGGCTCACTGCAAGCTCTGCCTCCCAAGTTCATGCCATTCTCCTGCCTCAGCCTCCCCAGTAGCTGGGACTACAGGTGCCTGCTACTACACCTGGCTAATTTTTTTTTTTTTTTTGTATTTTTGTATTTTTAGTAGAAATGGAGTTTCACTGTGTTAGCCAAGATGGTCTTGATCTCTTGACCTCGTGATCTGCTCTCCTCAGCCTCCCAGAATGCTGGGATTTCAGGCGTGAGCCACCACACCGGCATCTTTTTTTTTTTTTTTTTTTTTTTTGAGACGGAGTCTCACTCTGTCGCCCAGACTGGAGTGCAGTGGCGCGATCTCGGCTCACTGCAAGCTCCGCCTCCCGGGTTCACGCCATTCTCCTGCCTCAGCCTCCGGAGTAGCTGGGACTACAGGCGCCCGCCACCACGCCCGGCTAATTTCTTTTTGTATTTTTTTTTAGTAGAGACGGGGTTTCACCGTGTTAGCCAGGATGGTCTCGATCTCCTGACCTCGTGATCCGCCCGCCTCGGCCTCCCAAAGTGCTGGGATTACAGGCTTGAGCCACCGCGCCCGGCCTTTTTTTTTTTTTTAAGAGACGAGTCTCACTCTGTCAGCCAGGCTGGACTGCAGTGGCGTGATCTCAGCTCACTGCAGCGTCAACCTCCATGGCTCAAGCATTCCTCCCACCTCAGTGCCCTGAGGAGCTGGGATTACAGGCACACGCCACCAAGCCCAGATAGTTTTTGTATTTTTTGTAGAGGTGGGGTTTCTCCATGTTGCCCAGGCTGTTCTTGAACTCCTGAGCTCAGGCAATCCCCTTGTCTTGGCCTCCCAAAGTGCTGGGGTGACAGGCATGAGCCACCATACCTGGCAAGAAATCTTTATTAATTAGTTACTTAATTAAAGGACTTGGAAGAACTGCAAAGATGTTGGGTGAGAAATTTAGGACACAGTCCCAAGATCCACAAGGATATATGAACCAAAGAAGCAAAGGCACAATTATGGAAAATTCCCAGTTGAGGAAGGCTATGTGGATGTGATAGGGTTTAGAGGAGGGACTGCAGCAGCCTCAGTTACCATGGTAGGTGCTATCAGTTGCCTGCTCATATCTGTTTGACCACGTCAGAGCCCTTAGGCCTCTCTCCCAGCTGCCCACACTTAAGTTTCCTGGCCTGAGGGCTTTTTCTGGTCACTGAGGCATTTTGCCTGCTGGAGAAGCAAGATGGAAATATCGAGGAGTTAAGAGCCCTCAGGAGCAGCCCTCAGCCATGACTAATGAGGCTTGGTGGATTAATACCCCAGCTCCCTCCTTCTGAGCTGGGCTGACTCTGTGATGTCTGCTCTCTGCTGCCCCCAAGAGGTCCCCCATGGGACTGCGTCTCAGTTGTCCACAGTGAGAACTTGTTCCTTCCCCATTTTACTCCCCTACTGCCCTATTGGGGTTTTCTGGGATTACCTCCTAGATAAATGAATTACACTCAGATCGTTATCTCAGGGTGTCCTTCTGGGGAACCCAATGAAGACACCTAGCAAGTAGGAAATGGGCATGGGAAGGAGAGCCAATTCTTTTTTTTTTTTTTTTTTGAGGCAGAGTCTGGCTCTCTTGCCCAGGCTGGAGTGCAGTGGCCGGATCTCAGCTCACTGCAAGCTCCGCCTCCTGGGTTCACGCCATTCTCCTGCCTCAGCCTCCCGAGTAGCTGGGACTACAGGCACCCACCACCTCACCCGGCTAGTTTTTTGTATTTTTTAGTAGAGATGGGGTTTCACCGTGTTAGCCAGGATGGTCTCGATCTCCTGACCTCGTGATCCGCCCGTCTCAGCCTCCCAAAGTGCTGGGATTACAGGCTTGAGCCACCGCGGCCGGCCAGGAGAGCCAGTTCTAACTGGTCTTTGTTCCTTTGTCACTCAGGGAATTTCACAGTCGGCGTCCCCTATCGAATCACTGTGACCGCAGTTTCTGCTTCGGGTTTGGCCCCTGCACCCTCCCTCTGGGGGTTCAGAGAGGAACTAGGTAAGAGGTGGGGCTGGAGGATGGGGGGGCTCCTGTAACCCAGGCCGACCTTGACCTACTGCCTTCCTCCCCAGTACCCCTAGTGGGGCCAATGCTTTGGCGACTCCAAGATGCCCCTCCAGGGACCCCCGCCATAGCGTGGGGAGAGGTCCCAAGGCACCAGCTTCGAGGACACCTCACCCACTACACCTTGTGTGCCCAGGGTGGAACCAGCCCCTCTGTCTGCATGAATGGTGAGCTTCTCTGCCTGCCAACCTATCCTCCCAGCCCCCACAAGACCCACCCATCAGTCAACCCCACCCCTTGTCCCCACGTGGGCCTCTTTGGCCCAGGGAGCATACATAGTGTCCTCAATTCCCTCTTGGCTATCAATGTAATGAACTTTCATTCAGCCATTAAAAATGAGGATGTCAATCTATATTTATCGACATTGAAAGATGCCTATCATATTTTATTAGTGAAAAAGATAAAAGGATGTCAAAATTCCGTGGTACAGTTCCATTTTTTTTTTTTTTTTTTTTGAGATGGAGTCTTGCTTTGTCACCCAGGCTGGAGTACAACGGTACAATCTTGGCTCGCTGCAACCTCCTCCTCCCAGATTCAAGCGATTCTCCTGCCTCAGCCTCCTGAGTAACTGGAATTACAGGCACGCACTACCATGCCCAGCTAATTTTTGTATTTTTAGTAGAGACGGGGTTTCACCATGTTGGTCAGGCTGGTCTCGAACTCCTGACCTCGTGATCCACCCGCCTCGGCCTCCCAAAGTGTGGGGACTATAGGCTTGAGTCACCATGCCCGGCCTATATGTAATTTTAAATATATATATAGAAGGTCTGGCATGGTGGATCACACCTGTAATCCCCACACTTTGGGAGGCAAAGGCAGGCAGATCACTTGAGGTCAGGAGTTTGAGACCAGCCTGGCCAACATGGTGAAACCTCATCTCTACTAAAAATACAAAATTAGCCAGGCCTGGTGGCGCAGCCTGTAGTCCAGCTACTCAGGAGGCTGAGGCACTAGAATTGCTTGAACCCAGGGGGTGGAGGTTGCAGTGAGCCGAGATTGTGCAAAGAAAAACTAAATAATATCTAAGCAGTATATAAGATGGTGATAACTGCCGAGTAGAGAATGAAGCCAGGGGCTGGGCACGGTGGATCACACCTATAAACCCAGCAGTTTGGGAGGCCGAGGCGGGCAGATCACCTGAGATCAGGAGTTTGAGACCAGCCTGACCAATATGGTGAAACCCGGTCTCTACTAAAAATATGAAAATTAGCCAGATGTGGTGGCAGGCACCTGTAGTCCCAGCTACTCAGGAGGTTGAGACAGCAGAATTGCTTGAACCTAGGAGGCGGAGGTTGCCTTATGATCAGTGAACTGAGATCATACCACTGCAGTCCATCCTGGGCAACAGAGTGTTACAGAGCGAGACTCCATCTCAAAAAAAAAAAAGAATCAAGGAAGGTGGGTGGTGAAGGGGGTGCAATTTCAAATAGAGCGGGGTCAAGGAAAGTCCCATGGAAGAAGTGACCTTTGAGCAAAGACCTAAAAGAGATGAGGAAGGAGCCATGCTGATATCTGGGAGAAAGTGTTGCAGACAGCAGGAAGAGCACATGCAAAGGCCCTGTGGTAGGCTTGACCACCTCCCCAACTTCTTTGGTTGTGTTCTCCAGTGAGTGGCAACACACAGAGTGTCACCCTGCCTGACCTTCCTTGGGGTCCCTGTGAGCTGTGGGTGACAGCATCTACCATCGCTGGACAGGGCCCTCCTGGTCCCATCCTCCGGCTTCATCTACCAGGTAGGGGGGTTGGGATGGGATTGCCACAGGGAGGGGATACGCTCCAGGTAGCGTCTGGAGTCATTACTTGGAAGCTGGTACAGTGGCTCACCCCTGTAATCCTAACACTCTGGGAGGCTGAGGCAGGAAAATTACTTGAGCCCAGGAGTTCGACACCAGCCTGGGCAACATAGTGAGACCCCATCTCTACAAAAAATAAAACAATTAGCTGGATGTGGTAGCATGTGCCTGTGGTCCCAGCTCCTGGAGAGGCTGAGGCTGGAGGATTGCTTGAGCCCAGGAGTTGAAGGCTGCAGTACGCTGATTACACCACTGCACTCCAGCCTGGGCAACAGAGCAAGACCCTGTCTTTTTTTTTTTTTTTTTTTTTTTTTTTTTTTGAGACGGAGTCTGGCTCTGTCGCCCAGGCTGGAGTGCAGTGGCCAGATCTCCGCTCACTGCAAGCTCCGCCTCCCGGGTTTGCGCAATTCTCCTGCCTCAGCCTCCCGAGCAGCTGGGACTACAGGCGCCCGCCACCTCGCCCGGCTTATTTTTTTTTTTGTATTTTTAGTAGAGACGGGGTTTCACCGTGTTAGCCAGGATGGTCTCGATCTCCTGACCTCGTGATCCGCCCGTCTCAGCCTCCCAAAGTGCTGGGATTACAGGCTTGAGCCACCGTGCCCGGCCAAGACCCTGTCTTTAAAAAATTAAGAATTGCCAGGCGCAGTGGCTCACACCTGTAATCTCAGCACTTTTGGGAGGCCAAGGTGGGTAGATCAGTTGAGGTCAGGAGTTTGAGACCAGCCTGACCAATGTGGTGAAACTCCGTCTCTACTAAAAATACAAAAATTATCCGGGCGTGGTGGCACGCGGCTGTAATCCCAGCTACTTGGGAGATTGAGATAGGAGAATTACTTGAACCCAGGAGGCAGAGGTTGCAGTGAGCTGAGATCGCACCACTGTACTCCAGCCTGGGCGACAGGGCAAGACTCCGTCTCAAAAATAAAAATAAAAAATAAAATAAAATAAAAATTAAGAATGATCTCTTCCCTACCCTACCAGATAACACCCTGAGGTGGAAAGTCCTGCCGGGCATCCTGTTCTTGTGGGGCTTGTTCCTGATGGGGTGTGGTCTGAGCCTGGCCACCTCTGGAAGGTGAGGCTGTCAGATACATGCATCTCTGCCCATGTGGGGAAGGCGGCTGGGCATTTCGCTGAGCTTCCAGGGGGCTTGAAGGGAGGCCTTGGGGCTCAGTCACATTCATGAACCCTGCACCCTGGGCTGGGGCATCTGGCCATCTGGATCCGCTGCCCTGACTCCTCCTGGCTTGCCAGGTGCTACCACCTATGGCACAAGGTGCTGCCCCGCTGGGTCTGGGAGAAGGTTCCTGATCCTGCCAACAGCAGTTCAGGCCAGCCCCACATGGAGGTGAGTCAAAGGGCTGGCCAGTCGGAGCCCTCTGGGGCAGTGGGGAGAGGGTGAGGGGTAGGTGGGGGAGGCTGGGGCAGGATTACAAGCTCCTCATCTCTTCCCAGCAAGTGCCTGAGGCACAGCCCCTTGCGGACTTGCCCATCCTGGAAGTGGAGGAGATGGAGCCCCCGCCGGTTATGGAGTCCTCCCAGCCCCCCCAGGTCACAGCCCCGCTTGACTCTGGGTATGAGAAGCACTTCCTGCCCACACCTGAGGAGCTGGGCCTTCTGGGCACCCCCAGGCCGCAGGTTCTGGCCTGAACCACACCTCTGGCTGGAGACTGCCAGCCAGGCCAGAGGGATGCTCATGCAGGTTGCACTCCAGTCCTGGATTAGCCCTCTTGATGGATGAAGACACTGAGGGCTCAGAGAGTCTGAGTCACTTACCTGAGGACTCCCAGCCAGGCAAAGGTGGGATTGAAGGACCCCTATAGAGAAGGGCTTGGCCTCCATGGGGAAGGCATGGATGGAAGATGGAGCAAAGAAAAATACATGAAATTGGCTGCCTGCCAAAATCTGTTCCGCTATAACAGAATTGCATTCGGACCCCAGCACAGTGGTTCACGCCTATAATCCCAGCACTTTGGCAGGCCAAGGTGGAAGGATCACTTAAGGCCGGGAGTTTGAGACCAGCCTGGGCAACAGAGCAAGACCCCTTACTACAAAAATGAAACATCAAAAACAAAAACAATCAGCTGGGCATGATGGCACACATCTGTAGTCCCAGCTACTTGGGAGGCTGAGGCAGGAGGATTGGTTGAGCCCAGGAGTTCGAAGCTGCAGGGAGCTCTGATTATACCACTGCACTCCAGTCTGGGAGACAGAATGAGACCTTATCTTAAAAATAAATAAATAAAAAGCAAAAAGAAAAAAAGTACTGTATTTGGGCATCATCTCAGCTCCCTTGCAGCCAGGTGCAGCATGGACTGAGTTCTTGGCAACAGAACGTGGTCAGAAGTGACGTGGCAACACAGGGTCTGGGTGGGGGCTCCCCCACACACTTTCCTTGCCTATGAGCTGGAACATAACACATGCCTATGATCCAGCTTTGGCCATACGCAAGGGGAAGGTGGAGCAAGAAATGAAAAGGAACCTGAATCCCTGAATGACTGCATGGATCAGAACCACTGAGAAAAATAAACTTTTATATTTTTATAGCTACTGTCGCTTTGAGGTCTTTTTGTTACAGCAGCTCAATCTATACTCCTACTGATTTATCATCTTTGACTGTAGCAGGGTTAAGCCTCAAATTTCCCACCAAGAGATGATGCTGTGATTCTGTGCTGACTACACACACACTCAAGCTGTCTGAGTGCTTTCATGTTTTATTTTCAAGTATAAAGGCTTCATCGCAGAAGGAGGCCAGGGTCACAGGCAGTGGGCAAGGGGTCCGGAAGCCCAGGTGTAGGTGGACGTGCAGGCTAGCTGGCTCCCAGGTGCCATGGTCAGTCCTGTGGTGCCCTGTCTGCGCCTGGGACCCTCTACTGGGTGCCAAGAGGCCGAGGTAGCTGTGAGAGGAGCTGGACGTGGGGTAGAGGGGCGCGGGCTCACATGACCGCACAACACTGGCACGTCTTTTGCTTAGGGCCGCTTGCCTCTTCACCCTCGGTGGGGGCAGATGGCTCAGGCTGCCGGGCAGGCGCATAGGTGGGCACAGGGTGGGCACTGGGGTTGGCGCTGGGCCCCTCCTCCTGAAGCAGTGGCTGGCATTCGGCGGGCTGCTCTGGGGCTGGGGTCTCTGCCAGAAGGGGTGTGGCATCCCCCAAGGGGCCTTGGCCCTCAGCAGCGGTTTGGGGCTTCACTCCTTCCTCCTCCGGGGCTCCTACTGGCTTCTCCTGGGGCTGGGGTCCTTCCTCCTCTGGCCTTGTCTCCGTGTTAGCCTCAAGGGGAGGCCCTGCCTCATTCACCTCCTCTGCCTGGGATTCACTTCCTTCCCTAGACTCCTGTTGTTCTAGATTCAGATCTCCCTCGGTCCCTTGGGTCTTCTCTGCCTCCAGTGATTCCTCACCTCCCCTTTTCTCTGCCTCCAGTGTCTCCTCCCCTCCCTTTCTCTCTGCCTCCAGTGTCTCCTCCCCTCCCTTTCTCTCTGCCTCCAGTGTCTCCTCCCCTCCCTTTCTCTCTGCCTCCAGTGTCTCCTCCCCTCCCTTTCTCTCTGCCTCCAGTGTCTCCTCCCCTCCCTTTCTCTCTGCCTCCAGTGTCTCCTCCCCTCCCTTTCTCTCTGCCTCCAGTGTCTCCTCCCCTCCCTTTCTCTCTGCCTCCAGTGGTTCTTCGGTTGCCTCTGGCTCTTCCTCACCTCCTTTCTTCTCTACTCCCAATGGTTCTTCTACCTCCTCCTTCTCTGCCCCTCGCTTTTCCTCACCTTCTTCTTTCTCTGCCCTCAAATGTCCCTCAACTTTTCTCTCTACGCCCAGTGGTTCCTCAACTCCTTCCCTCTCTGTTCCCAGCTTTTCTGCACTTCCACTGCTCTCCAGTTCCAACTTCTTCTCCCCTCCTTTCCTCTCTACCACAGGCGACATCTCCGCTCCATCCCTCCCTGTCCCTGGCTTTTCCTCACTTCCTATTCTCATGGATTCTTCCGCTTTTCTCTTCTCTGCCTCCCAGGTCTCCTCGCCTCCTCCCGTCTCAGCCTCCTCGGCCCCCAGTGGGCTTTCATCTCCTCTCTCCCTCCCTGCCACCTCAGGCCCTTCCAACCCCTCCACCAGCAGCTCCTCCCACTCTTCACTGAGGGTCACTCTTTCCACCCAAATGAAGGACCCCTCCTCTCCTCCAGAACCTCCCTGCCCGTCACCCTCAGGGCTGCCCCGGGGCACATCTTCCCCTTCTCTGGAAGCTGCTGCCTCTAATCTCTCCTGGAGCCTAGGCGAGCTGGACTGCACGGCCTCAGGGACCCTGCCTACCACCCCCGTGGCCTCTGTGTCGCTGCCGCCCACCCCCTCCCATACCACCTCCACGATGCCCCTGTCCTCCTTCACCCAGGCTGGGACCTCCAGGCTACCAGCTCCCTTCCTGTCTCCGATGGCTTCCAGCACCACTTCCTCCACCTTAGCCTCCAGCTCGGGGCCCGTGGCCCCTGTGGCACAGTCCTCTGTGACCCTCAGCCCTTCCCACACCACACTCACCACGCCCCCTCCTTTGGCCTCGCCCACCCGCCCTTTGGATGGCACCGCCCTCTGACTTAGCCCCTGCTCTGGAGTGGGGATGGGGCTGGGGCAGGGGCCATTGGCTTCTGAGGAATCCCCTGCTGCCCCGGGGACCTGCCTCGGGGCTGGCAGAAACCCCAAGACATCCTCCCTGGGCTCAGAGGGGGACTCTGGAGGCGTGCCCACTAGTCTGGCCGGCAGGGAGGCTCTCTTCTTCACATCAGTCTGGCCTGGGGGAGTCAGAGGCGGAGGGGAGAGGACAAAAGGGAAGACAGGGTTAAGATGGAACAAAAGGACCGCCATCCACACTCCCCTTGGGTCACCCTCTCACACCCAGGCTCTGGGGTGACCTGACCCCCAGACCTAGGGGCTCCCACACTTACCTACAGAACCTGCCTCAACAATGAGCTGGGAGAGAGGACGGTGACCCTGCAGAGATGGCGGAGACAAGGTCAGGCTGGCCCTCATCCCCACCTCCAGCCTCCCTGCATGCTAGGCTCCCACCCCACCACCCCCAAATACCCTCAGTGGCTCTCTATTACCTTCAGGATCAAACTCCACATTGCACCTCCGCCTTCCTCATCTATCTTATTGCCCTATGTTCTAGGACCTTGCACACAGTAAGTGCTTAAACAATGTTGCATTCCCATAGCCATCTCCTGTATTAGGGGCCTACTTTGCCAGTTACTGGTTACCATGGACAAGAGACACTTAAGCCTTTTGTTATTGGCACTTACATTCCAATCAACATAAATACAAATTAAATTTTTTTTTGGAGATGGAGTCTTGCTGTGTCTCCCAGGCTGGAGTGCAGCGGCATAATCTCGGCTCACTGCAACCTCCGCCTCCTGGTTTCAAGTGATTTCCCTGTCTCAGCCTCCTGAGTAGATGGGACTACAGGCGCCTGCCAGCACGCCCAGCTAATTTTTGTTTTTTTGAGACAGAGTCTCGCTCTGTCGCCCAGGCTGGAGTGCAGTGGCGTAATCTCCGCTCACTGCAAGCTCCGCCTCCCGGGTTCAAGTGGTTCTCCTGCCTGAACCTCCCCAGTAGCTGGGACTACAGGGATACACCACCATACCCAGCTAATTTTTGTGTTTTTAGTAGAGATGGGGTTTCACCATGTTGGCCAGGCTGGTCTCCCAATTCCTGACCTTAAGTGATCTGCCCGCCTCGGCCTCCCAAAGTGCTGGGATCACAGGCGTGAGTCACCGCGCCCGGCCTGTACTGTTGTTATTCCCATTTTAGAGATGGGGAAACTAAGGCTTGGGAAAGGAAACTGACTTGCCCAAGACCACAGAGCAAAGTAACAGCGGGAAGCGGATCTGAATGCAGACCTAGTGGCCAGACTGCACTTGGAGAAAGCTGCATTCCTGGTTCCATGTTCCGCTTTGAGGCCTGCTGGCCACGCCCCCCATCCCACTCCCCTGATCACCCCCTCACCTGTCTGCGCCAGCTGGGCCTGTCTGAGGGCTTGTGCTGGGCACCTGTGGAAGCACTTTGCAACAGCTGCAGCTGGGACTGGAGTCTGAAGAAGAGAGAGGGCTGCTAGGACCTGGGCCCCCAGGCTCCTTGGGCTCCAGGCTGAAGCTACCAACTCCTTGGAATGCGCCCAGGATCTCGATCTCACCCAGCTGGGGCAGAGCTAGCAGGTCTCCACTCACGTGAACAAGCTGTCTTCCAGGTTCCGGATTCGGGCCTGAGCCTGGCCCTCCGGCGACTGGGGGTCCTTCGAGGTGGGGTCCTCGGATGGCTCTGGCCCTGCAGCTGCCCCATCCATTAGCCAACGTTCCCGGAGAGACTTCCTCTGGGCAGGGGAAGGGAGTCGGCGCTGGGCATACAGACTACCCCGGTCCATGTGAAGTCCCCTCCCGACCTCTGCAGGCTGGGCAGGTATCTTATCATCACCTCACAACCACTTAGATGCGACATACATCAGGCTGGGATACACCGCCACAGTGCCACCCAACGCTGTAAGTGGGCTGACATCCCTCGTCCAAACCCTTCCAAAATGAAACAGGCACTTCCAAAGTGAAATCAATGTCCCTCCCTACGGGCCCCTCCCTGCCCCAAAGCTGGACTTCGGCTCCTCTCCGTCTCCCCCAAATTGGGACAAACAGCATCACCGTCCCAGACTTTTCCCCACACGGAACAAATGTACCCATGACCACCCCACTTCGTCCCTCCCAGGCTGGGAAAGACGTCCCCCGCCCTGGCCAGGCTGGAACCAACGCCCCCAACTGCCTGCTCCCCCGCAAAATTGAGGCTCCTATCGTCCCCCAAACCGACTTGCACAGACACCCCCCTACTTCATTCCCCAGGCTAGGCAGGCGCCCCCGCCCGCCCCCAACCTTGAGCCGCTCCACGCGGAGTTTCTCCTCCTCCAGCTCCCGGCGCGCGGCGCGGATCTCCTCCAGCAGCCGCCGCTTCTCCTGCGCACAGAGGACCCGGAGCTGCCCGCCGGCCGGGCGCGGCCTCCACCACCTCCTCTTCCCTCCCTTTCCCCTCCCTCCTCCGCGGGGTTCCCCGGAGCTCCCGAGGCAGCGAGCCCGGCGGGGGTGGCCCAGCGCGGGTCTGCGCCTAGGGCGGGGAGGGGGGCTGCGGAGGCGCTGACTCAGCGGCGGGCGGAGTGGGGGGGCGGAGGAGGGCGGGGCGGGGGCGGGGCCGGCCGCGCCCGGGATGCTGCGGAGGCCTAGCCCGCGCCCAATGGGGGTCTGTGGATGGGGGGATGTAGGGGGTGGGGCCTTGGGACAGCGATCGGGGGAGGGGCAGAGCTGGGGAGCTCCGAGATTCGAGGTTCAGAGAAATGGGGATCAAAAGAAGGGTGCGGCCGGACGCGGTGGCTCACGCCTGTAATCCCAGGACTTTGGGAGGCCGAGGCGGACAGATCGCTTGAGGTCAGGAGTTCTACACTACCCTGGCCAACATGGTGAAACCCGGGCTCTACTAAAAATACAAAAATTAGTTGGGCGTGGTGGCGCGCGCCTGTAATCCCAGTTACTGGGGAGGCTGAGGCGGGAGAATCTCTTGAACCCGGGAGGTGGAGGTTGCAGTGAGCGGAGATCGTGCTACTGCACTCCAGCCTGGGAGACAGAGCGGGACTCCGTCTCAAAAAAAGAAAAAAGGAGAGGAGGGTGCTAGTGAGATGGGGGTCTGAAATGGCGATGCAGCCATGGGAGCACAGAGTAATGGAGTGTAGACATGGAATATAGAGAGATAGGGTGCAGAGGTGGGGATGCAGAGAGATGGGTTACAGAAGTGGAGTACAGTGAGATGGGGTACAGAAGTGGGGTGCAGATAGATGGGGTATAGAAGTTGAGTGCAGAGAGATAGGGTACAGAAGTGGGGTATAGAGAGATGGGATGCAGAAGTGGGATGGAGAGAGATGGGGTACAGAGAGATGGGGTGCAGAGATGGGTTGTAGAAGTAGGGTACAGAGAGATGGGGTGCAGGGAGACGGAGTTCCATAGATGGGATAAAAAGGGTGCTAGTGAGATGGGGATCCAAAATGGGGGTGCAGCCTGGGAGTCCAGAGAGATGGGGTGCAGAGATGGGGATCAAAAGGAGGATGCTAGTGAGATGGGGGTGCAGCCACGGGGGTCCAGAGATACTGAAGTGTAGAGGTGGCGATCGGGGAGATGGGATGCAGAGATGGGGTCAGAAATATGGGGTACAGAGGTGGAGGTATGGATAGATGGGGTATGGAAGTGGGTGCAGAAAGTTGGGGTGCAAGGAGATGAAGGAAAGAAGGATGGGGGACAGAGATAGGATCAGAGCGGTAGAGACCCAGAGATGGGGGAGTCCAGAGAGACGAGGAGGTCAGGGATGAAAGTTGCCAAGGAAGGAGTCAGGATGGGGGCTCCGAGGTAGGGAGATTTGAGAGATAGTGGTCTGATACAAGGCGGTTCGAGAGATGGGGCTCAGGCATGGGGTATTTGAGCGGCTGGGGTTCAGAAATAAGGCATAGACGATGCAGGCTCTGGAAGTGCGGGGGCCACAGCCCCTCATTCTGAGGGTGACGGTGACAGTGACCAGACAGGAACTGGGGGACAGAGGGAGCTGAGAATTGGTGCGGGGAGCCCTGGGCGGGGCTGGAGCTGAGGGAGGTCTCCGCAGGGATAACGAAGAAACGAGGAGGGAGCATGGGGGAAAGTTTGGGGGTCCCCAGGGTGCGGGTAGGGCGTCACTTACAGCGATGACTTCTAGCCGCTGCCGGTAGAGGGAGCTCTCCGCCATGGGCCTGTGGGGAGAGGGCACGGGCTTTGAGGGGCTCCCAGAGGCCGTAGCTGTCTTGAACACCCCTCTCTTTGCCAAGATCCCTGAGCAGTGTGGAAACCGCCCAGAGCCCAGCAGTTTGCCTGTGTTTCCCCTTTGCACATGGGAAGAGTCTGGGGCAGGGGGCAAGGGTCTTGGGAGGGGAACTGAGCAGTGACCATGACTGGTGACTTTCTCTCTTAGCCCTTCCTAAATCTGGCTTTGCCTCTCTCCGCCTCAGTTTCCTTATCTGTAAAATGGGCAGGAATAGCTTGACCACCCTGCCCTCGCCACCCCCGATCTCAGAGGACCTTTACAAGGAACTATTCATTCAGGGAAAAGCTCAGGATACAGTGCTGCAAAAATAGTCCCATTGTTTATTAATAATCATAATTTACATAATTCCGTGATGAATAATATGTATGATTAATGATAATAACCATCCCCAGTCCGACCTGCAGAAACTCTCAAATGCCACCAAGCCCCTAACAAGCTGTGTGCCTCTTTCTCTTCCCAATCCCACACCCTCTTTGGACCTCAGCTCCAACCCAGAATTTCTCAAGCGCTGGGGGGTGAGGGAGTCTGTGGCCCTCCCACTGTTGCCCTGGTAACTCCAGAGCTGCCTCCTCCACCTGCTAACCCCCCTCCCTGGGGACAAGGGTCACTGGGTCACTCTGCCTAGGACTGGACTCTGCGCTGGGAGGAGGAGGACCTGTCATTTAAGTTTTAACTCGAGATTCCCCTGTCGTTGTCTTCCTCAAAGCATCTCTGCTTCCCAGCCTCCAGAGTGGCCTCTGGACCCACTTAGGCTCCCCCTGGAAGCTAGAGGGTGACTGTCATACTGCAAGATGATTAGGGGGCAGTCAGTGTCACACCAACCTTATCAACACAGACATGCATTGGGCACCCCCGACTATGTCGCTATGTTGTCCATGTGTCACAGGCCAGTATCTAGAAAGCAATATCTTTCTGCCTGTCATCTCCAACATCCGGCATGGACGGGCGCTGGGCATGGACAGGCGCTGATCCAGCCCTCAAACATTTATTAATTTGAACAGTCACCCTACTGGGTAAGCCTCATTGCCCGAACTCCAGCTAGGACCTCCCAGATCTTTTGCGGCCACAACGTGAAGGCATAATAGCACTTACAGTGCTTTATGTATGATATATATATATACTATATATAGCATATAATGTTCTAAGTGCCCTATGGGGTTTCCGTTGGGTTCCCACAGCCACCTGTGCCTCCCCCTCCCTGCCTCTATCATGACACAGTGGAGTCGACTCTTTGCTGAGTTGACATTCCAGCTAAGAACAAAATCAGCCAACCGTTAGCCAGCCCGTAACACGTGCCAAGTGCAATGTAATTCACTGAATCCTCCCAACGACTCTAGGAGGTAAGCTATATGAATGTGTCCATTTTATGGATGGGAAAACTGAGGTTCTGAGAAGTGGCAGCAGTTAGACTTGTCCAAGGTCATGGAGCCAAGATCAGAACTTGAAGCTGTCACATCCAAAATACTGAGAACACAGTTGGTGAGGGGGGCGGGGGTGCAGGTCCAGGAACCCCCATCAAGGCAGCTAAGAGATCCGCCTGAGGACCCTGAATGCTGTTTGAGGCAAGGTACTGAAGTCATGCTCTTTTTTTTTTGAGTCGGAGTCTCGCTTTGTCTCCCAGGCTGGAGTGCAACGGCTCAATCTCAGCTCACTGCAACCTCTGCTTCCTGGGTTCAAGCGATTCACCTGCCTCAGCCTCCTGAGTCACGGGGATTACAGGCGTGCGCCACCAAGCCCAGCTAATTTTTGTATTTTTAGTACAGACGGGGTTTCACCATATTGGCCAGGCTGGTCTTGAACTCCTGACCTCAAGTGATCCGCCCACCTCGGCCTCCCAAAGTGCTGGGATTACAGGCGTGAGCCACCGCGCCCGGCCACGAAGTCATGCTTTGCAAAATATCCCAAAGGAAGTCCAGATTCCGTGCTTATAGGTTTGCCCCTGGAGGAAGGCTAAAGTCCCGTGGTCTCCTCTACCACCCCCAAGATGTAATCTCCCTGCCTCTTCCTTGCTGGGGGGGATCGGGTTCCCATTGCTAAGCAACCAGGTTTGTAGTTGGTGAATAATGCAATGGAGGACCTAGAAGGGTGAGGAACCGAACTGGGGTCCCTAGTGTGGGGGGAAGCCCCTTTTCCAAAACTCTTTCCAAACCTCTGAAGCCCCCTCTACCCTTTTAACCTTAAAAAGCTCTCACCCCTCAGCTATGAAAAGACTTCACACACCCCATTCCATCTTGCTTATCTCTAACTAACTCTGGAAGAACAACGTAGGCGGCCCGGGCTTCTGGCCACCCGCAAGAATTGGTGGCCATTTCATGAAGGAGGTCATCTTTGCAATGTTATTATCTTTCCCAGGCTGGGAGCTTTTAACTTCTGTTGGATCTCAAGCCTTTTCTCCCACCCTGGACACTGAGGGGGTGATTCTAGAGGCAAAACGTGGAACCCAGTGACCCTGACCTTCCCCACTCCCCGCACCACAGCAGTAGCCCCACCCCCTGGCTGGACTTTGGGTTCTCAGCCCTGGCAGCGGAAAATCCCCGAAGAGGAAGGGGCAGGGGGAGCCTATATCTCTCTCCCACCCCATGACTCTTTAGGGAAGGGTGACATGGACGAGCCTATGGGGTTGGCTGGCCACCCCCTCCACTCCTCAGGTCCCCTTAGGAGAGGCCACTGGAGTGCTCAGCTCCCATACAAGGCCAGCATCCCCCATGAGCCCCTCCCAAGGCCCTGCCCACCAGCCCCCCTGACCCCACAGACACTTACATGGGTGTGGCCAGAGACCACACCTGGCTCTGCAGGGCCATCTCTGCCCAGAAGTTCACTTTCTGGTCTCCGAGTTCTGGACCCACCACTCGCTTGCCTGAAGGTGCCCCGGAGGCTGTGACTTGGCTGCCTGGAGTGGGGGGGGCTGCGGGCGGGCACCGGGAGAGCTGGTCCAGCGGGTTTGGGCCAGGGAGGCGGGAGGCACACCAGAGAGGGGGGCTGGGGGCTGGAGGGCAGTTCTGGGGAGGTACTATCAGCTGTCCTGATAAATTATTCACCAGTCTCTGGCCTCTTTGTTGCACTCAGCTGCCTCCCGGAAAACACGCTTTCACACACGCGTGGTCAGGCATGGGGGTGAGAGTACTGAGTCGGTGACTCCCCCTGCCACCAGAGAATGGCATTTCTACTTGGCACCCCAATCATCTTGAGTCTGACTGCCGGCCAAGACTCACCCACACGAGAGCACCATTGCATAGCACACAGGCTGGAGACTGTTTCATTTTTTTTAGAAATGGGGGTCTCGCTCTGTTGCCCAGGCTGAAATGCAGTAGTGTGATCATAGCTCACTGCAGTTTCAGACTCCGGGGCTCAAGCAATCCTCCCGCCTTGGCTTCTGAAAGTGCTGGGATTACAGGCATGAACCACCACACCTGGCGGAGAACATTTTTTTAAATTACTTTTTGAGGCCAGGCGCGGTGGTGCATGCGTGTAATCCCAGCACTTTGGGAGGCCCAGGTCGGTGGATCACCTGAGGGTGGAGTTCAAGACTCGTCTGACCAACATGATGAAACCCCGTCTCTGCTAAATACAAAAACAAAAAAAACCAACAAAAAAAAAACTTAGCCGGGCATGGTGGTGCATGCCTGTAATCTCAGCTACTCGGGAGGCTGAGGCAGGAGAATCACTTGAACCCGGGAGGCAGAGCTTGCAGTGAGCTGAGATCGTGCCATTGCACTCCAGCCTGGGCAACAAAAGCAAAACTCTGTCTCAAAAACAAAAAAAATTACTTTTTGAGCCGGGCACGGTGGCTCACGCCTGTAATCCCAGCACTTTGGGAGGTCGAGGTGGGCAGAACACAAGGTCAGGAGTTTGAGACCAGCCTGACCAACATGGTGAAAACCCGCCTCTGCTAAATATACAAAATTAGCCAGGTGTGGTGGCACACCTGTAGTCCTAGCTACTCGGGAGGCTGAGGCAGGAGAATCGCTTGTACCCAGGAGGCGGAGCTTGCAGTGAGCTGAGATCGCACCACTGCACTCCAGCCTGGGTGACAGAGTGAGACTCCGTCTCAAAACACACACACACACACACACACACACACACACACAAATAGAAATATAAAAGCAATTGGTGCCAGCTATGGTGGCTCATGCCTGTAATCCCAGCACTTTGGGAGTCCGAGCAGGGCACATCACCTGAGGTCGGGAGTTCAAGACCAGCCTAGCCAACATTGCGAAACCCCCGTGTCTACTAAAAATACAAAAAATTAGCTGGCCATGCACCTGTAATTCCAGTTACTCAGGAGGCTGAGACAGGAGAATCGCTTGAACCTGGGAGGCAGAGGTTGCAGTGAGCTGAGATGGCGTCACTGCACTCCAGCCTGGGCAACAGAGCAAGGCTCCATCTTGAAAAATAATAATAATAATAAAAAGAAGGCTGGGGCCAGCTGCAGTGACTCATGCCTGTAATCCCAGTACTTTGGGAGGCCGAGGCAGGCAGATCTTGAGGTCAGGAGATTGAGACCATCCTCGCTAACATGGTGAAATCCTGTCTCTACTAAAAAATACCAAAAAAAAAAAAAAAAAAAAAAGTTACCTGGGCGTGGTGGCAGGCGCCTTTAGTCCCACCTACTTGGGAGGCTGAGGCAGGAGAATGGCGTGAACCCAGGAGGCAGAGCTTGCAGTGAGCCAAGATTGCGCCACTGCACTCCAGCCTGGGCGACAGAGCAAGATTCCATCTCAAAAAAAAAAAAAAAAAAAAAAACAAGAAGGCTGGGTGTGGTGGCTCATGCCTGTAATCCCAGCACTTCGGGAGGCCGAGGTGGGTGGATCATGAGGTCAGGAGTTCAAGACCAGCCTGGCCAACATGGTGAAACCCCGTCTCCACTAAATATAGAAAAATAAGCTGGCCACGGTGGTATGCACCAGTAATCCCAGCTACTCAGGAGGCTGAGGCAGAAGAATTGCTTGAATCCTGGAGGCAGAGGTTGCAGTGAGCCAAGATCGCGCCACTGTACTCCAGCCTGGGTGGCGGAGTGAGACTCTGTCAAAAAATAAATAAATAAATAAATAAATAAATAAATAAATAAATAAAAGAATAAAATTGGCCGGGCGCGGTGGCTCAAGCCTGTAATCCCAGCACTTTGGGAGGCCGAGACGGGTGGATCACGAGGTCAGGAGATCGAGACCATCCTGGTGAACACGGTGAAACCCCGTCTCTACTAAAAAATACAAAAAAAAAAAACTAGCCGGACGAGGTGGCGGGCGCCTGTAGTCCCAGCTACTTGGGAGGCTGAGGCAGGAGAATGGCGTGAACCCGGGAGGCGGAGCTTGCAGTGAGCTGAGATCCCGCCACTGCATTCCAGCCTGGGCGACAGAGCAAGACTCCGTCTCAAAAAAAAAAAAAAAAAAAAAAAAAAGAATAAAATAAAGCCGGGCGCGGTGGCTCACGCCTGTAATCCCAGCACTTTGGGAGGCCGAGGCGGGCGGATCACGAGGTCAGGAGATCGAGATCACAGTGAAACCCCGTCTCTACTAAAGATACAAAAAATTAGCCCGGCGCGGTGGTGGGCGCCTGTAATCCCAGCTACTCGGGAGGCTGAGCCAGGAGAATGGCGTGAACCCGGGAGGTGGAGCTTGCAGTGAGCCGAGATCGCGCCACTGCACTCCACCCTGGGCGACAGAACTAGACTCCGTCTCAAAAAAAAAAAAAAAAAAAAAAAAAAGAATAAAATAAAAATAAAAGCAATTGGCGGCAACTGCAATTGAGGGTGAGTTATTGAGAATACCTGGGATGGGGCTAAAGAAAGAGTGCTGCTATAGGCTGGGTTATGAGAGACCACTTCCCTGAAGAAGTGACATTTGAGGAACCAGCCACTTGACTGTCATTTCTTTTTTTTTTTTTTTTTTTTTTTTTTTTTTAAAGACGGAGTCTGGCTCTGTCGCCCAGACTGGAGTGCAGTAGCCGGATCTCAGCTCACTGCAAGCTCCGCCTCCCGGGTTTACGCCATTCTCCTGCCTCAGCCTCCTGAGTAGCTGGGACTACAGGCGCCGGCCACCTCGCCCGGCTAATTTTTTGTATTTTTTAGTAGAGATGGCGTTTCACCGTGTTAGCCAGGATGGTCTCGATCTCCTGACCTCGTGATCCACCCGTCTCAGCCTCCCAAAGTGCTGGGATTACAGGCTTGAGCCACCGCGCCCAGCCTTGACTGTCATTTCAAGCAGAGAAAACGGCAGTGCAAAGGCCCTGAGGTGGGAATGCAGTTGGGGGAGGGGTTAAGGGAAGTACGAAGCTGAAATGAAGTGACACAAGGGGACAGGGTGAGAAGATGTGACCTGAGAAGTGGGCAGGGCCTGCTGGGGCAAGGTAGAGAGTTCATATTTTTATTCTAAATTTGGTGGGAGCCTTTGTTTTATTTTTATTATTATTATTGTTTTAGAGATGGTGTCTCACTATGTCATCCAGGCTGTTCTTGAACTCCTAGGCTCAAGTGATCCTCCTGCCTCAGCCTCCAGGGTAGCTAGGATTAGAGCAAGCCTCTGTGCGTGGCTTGATGGAAACCTTAGAGAGGGAGGAGGTGGCTGGAACAAGGATGGAGAGAAGTGAATGAATCCAAAATCTGGAGGCGGAGTCAAGAAGTTTGCTGATAAATTGGAGGGTGGCTAAAGGAAAGAAATTAAGGCTGACTCCTGGGGTATTCTTTGGCATGAATAACTGAATGGGTGAAACTGACACACACGGTGAGGAGGAGTAGGGTTGGAAGAACCAAGAATGTGGTTTTGGAAGTGTTCAGTCTGAAATGTCTATTAGACTGGAGACTGCTAGATATGAGTCTAAAGCCTAGGGGAGCAGTCAGAGTTAGAGATATAAATTTGGAAGACATCAGCATAAAGATTATATATATATTTTATATATATATTATATATACATATTATATATATGTATATACTAGAGGTGGAGTCTCACCATGTTGCCCAGGTTGGTCTCAAACTCCTGGCCTCAAGTGATCCTCCTGCCACAGCGTCCCAAAGCACTGGGATTACAGGCGTGAGCCACCAAAACCAGCATAGATTTTTTTTTTTTTTTTTTTTGAGACTGAGTCTCACTCTATCACCCAGTCTGTAGTGCAGTGGCACGATCTTGGCTCACTGCAACCTCCGCCTCGTAGGTTCAAAGGATTCTCCTGCCTCAGCCTCCTGAGCAGCAGGCCCACGCCATCACACCCAGCAATTTTTTTTTTTTGTATTTTTAGTAGAGACGGGACTCCACCATGTTGGCCAGGCTGGTCTCGAACTCCTGACCTCAAGTGATCCACCACCTCGGCCTTCCAAAGTGCTGGGATTACAGGCATGAGCCACTGTGCACAGCCCAGCCTAGATGTTTAAAACATGAGATTGAAATTTGTCAGAGCCTGAATCCTGGCAGGAAAGATTGTGCACTTGAGGCTGGCCGTGGTGGCTCACACCTGTAATCCCAGCACTTTGGGAGGCCGAGGCGAGTGATCACGAGGTTAGGAGTTCAAGACCAGCCTGGCCAAGATGGTGAAACCCTGTCTCTACTAAAAATACAAAAAATTAGCTGGGTGTGATGGTGGGTGCCCGTAATCCCAGCTACTTGGGAGGCTGAGGCAGATAATTGCCTGAACCTGGGAGGCAGAGGCTGCAGTGAGCCGAGATCACGCCATTGCACTCCAGGGGCATCAGAGCGAGACTCCTCCAAAAAAAAAAAAAAAAAGATTGTGCACTTGAACGCAGTGATTGATGAGAACTTAATAAAGACCCAGTTTATAAAGGTGGAGGGGAAACCATCAAGGCACAGTACCAACACCCTGGGTTAGCAACACCTGGGAGCTGTGATACCTCTTTGCCCTGGAGAGAGCTATGTAGAGCTGCTGCCTATAGCAGAGGGACCAATGGGGCTTGGAGGGAGGGGACATGGGGTGAACTTTTTTTTTTTGAGACAGAGTCTCACTCTGTTGCCCAGGCTGGAGTGCAATGGTGCGATCTCGGCTCACTACAACCTCCATCTCCCAGGTTCAAGCAATTCTCCTGCCTCAGTCTCCCAAGTAGCTCCCAAGTAGGCGGGGTCTGTAGGCGCCCGCCACCACGCCTGGCTAATTTTTAGTATTTTTAGTAGAAATGGGTTTTCGCCATGTTGGCCAGGCTAGTCTTGGACTCCTGACCTCAGGTGATCCACTTGCCTCCACCTCTCAAAGCGCTGGAATTTACAGGCATGAACCACCATCCCTGGCCAACTTTTTTTTTTTTTTTTTTTTTTTTTTTGAGACGGAGTCTCACTCTGTTGCTCAGGCTGGAGTGCAGTAGCCGGATCTCAGCTCACTGCAAGCTCCGCCTGCCGGGTTTACGCCATTCTCCTGCCTCAGCCTCCCGAGTAGCTGGGACTACAGGCGCCCGCCATCTCGCCCAGCTAGTTTTTTGTATTTTTTAGTAGAGACGGGGTTTCACCATGTTAGCCGGGATGGTCTCGATCTCCTGACCTCGTGATCCGCCCGTCTCGGCCTCCCAAAGTGCTGGGATTACAGGCTTCAGCCACCGCGCCTGGCCTTTTTTTTTTTTTTTTTTGAGACAGAGTCTTACTCTTGCTCAGGCTAGAGTGCAGTGGTGTGATCACAGCTCACTGCAGCCTTGACTTCCCTAGGCTCAGGTGATCCTCCCACCTCAGCCTCCTGAGTAGCTGGGACTGTATGCACACACCACCAATATGCTGCTAATTTTTGCATCTTTTTTGTAGAGATGGGGTCTCACTACATTGCCCAAGCTGGTCTTGAACTCCTGGGGCTCAAGCCATCTGCCCGCCTCAGCCTCCCAAAGTGTTGGGATTACAGGTGTGAACCACCGTGCCCAGCTAAACATCTTTTTTAAATGTTATTTTATTTATTTATTTATTTATTTAGAGACAGGGTCTTGCTCTATCACCCAGGCTGGAGTGTGTTGGCATTATTATAGCTCACTGCGGCCTCAAACTCCTAGGCTCAAATGATCCTCCCACCTCAGCCTCCCAAGTACCTGGGACTACAGACAAAAACCACCATAACCAGCTAATTTTTAAAAAGTATGATTTCTTTCTTTCTTTCTTTCTTTCTTTCTTTCTTTCTTTCTTTCTTTCTTTCTTTCTTTCTTTCTTTCTTTCTTTCTTTCTTTCTTTCTTTCTTTCTTTCTTTCTTTCTTTCTTTCTTTCTTTCTTTCTTTCTTTCTTCTTTCTTTCTTTTTCTTTCTTTCTTTTCTTCCTTTCTTTCCTTTCCTTCTTTCCTTCTTTCCTTCTTTCTTTCTTTTTCGTAGAGACAAGGTCTGCCTATATTACCCAGGCTGGTTTCAAGCAATCCTCCTGCCTCAGCCTCCCAAAGTGTTAAAATTACAGGTGTGAGCCACCGTGCCTGGCTGGGATAAACACCTTGGCTTCAGGCTCCTCTCTTTCATCAGGTGATCCCAATGAAGCCAGAGGGGAAGAAAGGTGAGACAGAAGTCTGAGAAGGGGTGCTAGTGAAGTAGGAGGAAATCAGGAGGGGGTGGTGTGCCCAAAGACCAAGGAGCTAATGAAGAGGAGGACAGGGGATGAAGTCAGTGATTTAATCTGCCAAATGGACATCATAGGTGCCCTTGTCAGAAAAGGCTCCCGGAAGCCGGGCGCGGTGGCTCATACCTGTAATCCCAGTACCTTGGGAGGCTGAGGTGGACAGATCACAAGGTCAGGAGTTCGAGACCAGCCTGGCCAACATGGTGAAACCTCGTCTCTACTAAAAATACAAAAAAATTAGCTGGGCGTGGTGGCACACACCTGTAGTCCCAGCTATTCCGGAGGCTGAGACAGGAGAATCGCTTGAACTCGGGAGGCGGAGGTTGCAGTGAGCTAAGATCACGCCACTGCACTCCAGCCTGGGTGATAGAATGAGACTTTGTCTAAAAAAAAAAAAAAAAAAAAAAAAAAAAAAAAAAGTTCCTGGGAATGGGAGCCAAGAACCCAGCCCAGTTGGCGTGGCTGGAGGAAGGACCAGGAGGTGATACAGTGGGGAAGGTCCTATAGAGAAAATTTTTTCCCAGAAGTATACCGCTTTTATTTTTATATTTATTTATTTATTTATTCATTTATTTGAGACAGAGTTTTGCTCTTATTGTCCACGCTGGAGTGCAGTGGCGCGATTTTGGCTCACTGTAACCTCCACCTCCCAGGTTCAAGTGATTCTCTCATCTCAGCTTCCCGAGTAGCTGGGATTACAGGTGCCCGCCACCACGCCCGGCTAATTTTTTTTTGTATTTTTAGTAGAGACGGGGTTTGGCCATGCTGGCCAGGCTGTTTTCGAACTCCTGACCTCAGGTGATCCTCCCGCCTCGGCCACCCAAAGTGCTGGAATCACGGGCATGAGCCTCCGTGCCCGGCCGGTAATGTATTTTTCCTTCTAGTCACCCCAGAATGGTGGCGTTGGGGGCAGGTTCTGGGAAGAGTCTGCTTCCATTAGGGGGAAAGTGGAAAATGTCCCCAGGGGAGGGTGGCCCGCTCAAGGGCATCGATCCTGCCCTTGAACCGCATGATCCAGCCCCAGCTGCTCTCTCCCCCTACCCTGGACGCCTCCTGTTTCCTGTCTGGGCCTCCCCGGGCGCCCGGGCCCAAGGTGACCGCCTTTCAACCGCAACCGCTAAGCTGCGCCTGGGGCGCGCTGTGTCTGTCTCTTCCTCCTCCCTCAATCAGGGAGTGCCCTTGGCCGCTGACACCTCCCGGATTTTTCCGGGAGGAGAGGGGAAGCCGCTTCTCGGCTTGGCGGGGGGCAGTGGCGCGCGGCTGGGAACCTCGCTGAGCCCAAGCACTGGTAGGGAGACCCCAGCGCGCAGTAAGGCGGCTCCTGGCGCCCCCTCGGGCCCGTGCTGTGCGCTGCAAGGCTGGATCGGAGGGAGGGCCCAGGGGTCTGAGGCTCGCTGCCCGCTGTCTGGCACCGACTGGGCGGGGCTGCCCGGGTCCCGAAAAGACGGCTTCGGGGGACACCTCACCAATGGGCTAGTGGTTCAGAACCCCAGTCCGACGCGCTACTGGGCCCAGTCTCCTGGACGATGACGGGGACATGGCTCTGAAAAAGTGCCAGGGTGTGCTCAGTAGAACACAGCACCCAGAGCGGCCCCCCAGAGAGCGGGGCCGGGTCTAGGGAAGCCCTCTTCCAAGAAGTCCTGTGCCCTGAGGTGACTGAGCGCGCTAGCTGATGAAACTGAGTGCCCCACCGAGGCGCCCCTGTCCCGAGGGCGGGGCCAGGGCGGGGCCAGAGTCCTCCTGGCAGGTGCCGGGGGCGGTGCCCGGCCCTGCCCCCGGGGGCCGTTCTCTGAGGCCAGAGGCGGGTCAGAGAAGCGGCCGGTGCGGGCGACGCCTTGGAACCCACGGGCGGCCACTGCCGCCACAGGTGCCTCACAGGGCCCTCTGTCCTCGCTCTGGGCATCAAAACCCCGGTTGGGAACTAAGGCTTCCGAGCTGCTTCAAACCCTGGACACCAAGGCCCTCACCGGCCGGAGAACGAAACCCTGGGGTCTTCTGAAGAGGGGGGCCACAAGCCCCCAGGACCAGACGACGAAGCCCCAGAGCTGCTGCGGAGCTGAACACCGAGGTCCCCAAGCCCTCCGCAAAGGACGTAGAGATCCTCGAGCAAGAGAGCGAAGTCCTCGAGCCATCAGTCGAGCAGAACGCAGAGCGCCCCGGGCTGTCCACAGCTGCGGGTTTTGAGAGTCCTGAGCCAGGCAGAGACGACCCTGGGCCGTCCGAAGCGCAAAGGGTGGAGGTCCAGGGGCAGCGTCCCCCTCCAGGCCCTGAGACCTCCTCCTCCAGGTCAGGCTCGGAAGCCCCCCACCTGCGTTTTCCGCCGTGCCCCAAGGCTCCCCAGCGTCTCCCGGAGGAGCTGTTCATGGAGACGCCCATCGAGCGCGAAATCCGCCGCAGCTGCGAACGCGAGGCGAGCCTGCGCCGGAGCCGGGGCCTGAGCCCGGGCCGCGCGGGCCGCGAACTCGTCGAGCTGCGCGTGCGGCCGGTGCTCAACCTGCCGGGTCCTGGCCCCGCGCTCCCGCGCGCCCTGGAGCGGGCGCGGGCGGGCGCGCAGATGCAGCGGGACATCGAGCGGGAGGCCCACCGGCAGGCGGCGCTGGCGCGCCCCGCGGCCCCCGAGCCGCGCGCCGGGTCGCCGCCGCAGCCGCTGGGCGAACTCAAGCGCTTCTTCGAGGCCGCAGCGGGGAGCGGCTCCTCGGCGGGGGCAGGGGGCGGCGCGGGCCTGCAGAGACTGCCAGAACCCGGGGGACGGCCGCGCTCTGCCGTGCAGGGCGGGTGCCCGGTGCTGGGCAGCTCCCCGCCGCCTTTCACTCCGTCACTGCTGGAGCAGGAGGTGCGCGCGGTGCGCGAGCGCGAGCAGGAGCTGCAGCGCCAGCGGCGCAGCGTCTATGGCACCGCGGAGTTCAAGGAGCCTACGCCGAGCCTCACCGGTAAGCCGCAGGCGTAGCAACGCCGGGGACCCCCAGGGTTCCAGCCGTCCCCACTGACTGCCCAACTTCAGTGGCCTCTCCTTTGGCCCTCCGATTCTCGGGGTCTCTCTCTCCAAGCTCTCAAACTCCTGGGACCCCCTCTCAACTTTGTCTTGCCTACCCCTTCTGGAGCTCCATTACTCGCTGTGATCCACCCCTCCACCCGGAGTGATGGACTCTCTGATCCACACCACGCAGACTGCGCGGGGGTGGGGGCATTCCAGATGTCTTCCTTTTTGTCGGGTTCCAGGGAAGCCTGACTGGATTCTGGCACTCCTGGGTCCTCCCTCTGAATTTTCGGGCTCCTGCTTCTCCGTTCTGGGTTCACCTCCCTCCTCCCTCGGGTTCCTGGGTGCCTGGAGTTGAATGGAGGCTTCCATGGGGGGAGGGCGGAGGGTGAACGCCTGTGTGTGTTTAAGGGGTGCGGCCGGCCTCTTTCATCCTGGCTGCCGCCCGCTGGTGAGCTGAGCGCTCCTTCCCCCGCAGCGAGCAGGGGCGACGGAAAGTTGGCGGTGATGTGGCCCCCCCGCAGAAAGGCCTCGGAGAACGGCCTGGAGCAGGTGGGAGCCCCCTTACCCGTGTGCCTCTAGCCCTTGTCGCTCCCCCCACCCCTCCCGTGCCAGGACGCTGGGTGGGGAAAGGTACATCCCCCCTGGAGGGCCACTCTGGTCAGAACTCAGTCTGGGACGCATCCCCGGGGTAAAGAGAAGACAGTGGTCTTGGGGCACAAATCGCCACCCTGAGCCTGGGTGCGGTGCACAGGTCCCTGAGGCCGGTCTTCCTTCTGGCCCTCTGTCCCCAGGAGGAGCGCAAACCTTGAGGTTTGAGCAGGTTGGGACCCCCGGCCGGAAGTAACGTGCGTGTCAGAGGAACAGGGCGGGGTGCGTCTAGTAAAAGGCCTGGAGACGGGTCGGCCCTCTGCATTGGGGAAGATGAAATCGACTTGACTTTGTGAAATTGACCAGCCCCCTCTATAAAACTTACAGTCCCCCATTGGGAAACTGACCACCACCCACAACTCCGCCAGTGAAACTGCCCAGCCCTTCTCTGCCAAGCAAACTGAACTACTCTCTCCCTTGACTGTTAAGAGGGCCGGAGTTACCGCCGCGGCTGCCCCACTACCCCCACCCCCAATAAAGCCTCTTCTTTCAGGGCACTGCAGCCTATTTTTTTCTGGGTCCTCTTCGTCTGGGGTGGGGCGGGAGCACGGCGGGCCGAGGGAGGCCCGAGAAAACCCCAAGAGGTGCGGGCCAGAATGCGGGAATGCGCCCTTACCGCCCTGTTCTGGGGCTGCCCGCCTCCCCCACACGACCAGACACGGCCTGGCCCAGGTCCTATCGCCCCCTGGCGGCTCGAGCGCAAAATGTGGCGCGTGGACCGAATTCACACCCTCTTGTTTCCAGGCTTCCTCCTCAACATTTATTGGTGCTAACGGTGTGCCCTGCGCTGGGCACTGGCTAGACAGAGGTGATAAGAGGCTGTTCCTACCCTGGGAACGTAAACAATAGCTACTAAAAAAAAAAAAAAAAACAGGTGGTGAGGGTTCAGGCTTCTCAACATCATTGGTTCCTAATGATCACCGTTCTTCTTGACCTCACGGTCCTCACTATGAGGCGTGCTCATTCGCGGTGTTGGGGCAAGAGTTTCTGCTTTCCAAAAGTATCTGTGGCTGGGCGAGGTGGCTCACGCCTGTAATACCAGCACTTTGGGAGGCTGAGGTGGGTGGATCATTTGAGGCCAGGAATTCGAGACGAGCCTGGCCAACACGGTGAAACCCCGTCTCTACTAAAAATACAAAATATTAGCCGGGTGTGGTGGTGCATGTCTGTAATCCAGCTACTCAGGAGGCTGAGGCATGAGAATCACTTGAACCCGGGAGGCAGAGGTTGCAGTGAGCCAAGAACGGGCCACTGCACTCCAGCCTGGGTGACACAGTGAGACTCTGCCTCAAAAAAATAAAAAAGGCAACTGAAACCTAGCTTTTAAAAGAGAAATCTGCATTTTTATGATTGTGACTAGGAAAAACTTTTTTTTTTCTAGGCAGGGTGCTAAAAAAAACTTAAAGTTGTGCGGGAGGAGAGGAAGGAAGGAAGGTGGCAAGCAACACCTGTTTGCAATAGGGCCTGTGGCTGTCAATTTGCAAGCTCTGGTTAATTTCTCTCCCCTGGATGGGGGTTCAAGAGGGTGCGTGAACACCCTAAATTGTCTCTAAAACTGTATCTGTGCAGTTAACATTCTGGGACTAGTTTTACAGTGTCTTAGAAGTGCACTGAGGGCCAGGCGAGGTGGCTCACTGCTGTAATCCCAGCACTTTGGGAGGCTGAGGCAGGTGGATCACGAGGTCAGGAGATAAGAGACCATCCTGGCTAATATGGTGAAACACCCTCTCTACTAAAAATACAAAAAAACCCAAAAATAGCTGGGCATGGTGGTGGGCGCCTGTAGTCCCAGCTACTCGGGAGGCTGAGGCAGGAGAATGGCTTGAACCCGGAAGGCAGAGCTTGTAGTGAGCCGAGATTGCGCCACTGCACTCTAGCCTGGGCGACAGAACGAGACTCCATCTCAAAAAAAAAAAAAAAAAAAAAAAAAAAAAAAAGAAGTGCACTGAGGACCAGATGCGGTGGCTCATACCTGTAATTCCAGCACTTTGGGAGGCCAAGGCAGGAGGATTGCTTGATCCCAGGAGTTCAAGACCAGCTTGGGCAACATAGTGAGACACTGCCCCCCTACCCCATCTCTACAAAAAATTAACCAGCTGTGGTGGCATGTGCCTGTGGTCCCAGCTACCCTGGAAGTTTAGCAGGAGATCGCCTGAGCCTGGGAGGTTGAGGCTACAGTGAGCTATGATTGAGCCACTGCACTCCAGCCTGGGTAACAGTGAGATCTGTAATCAAAGGAAAAAAAAAATTCACTAAGACCAGAAAAGGGGAGACCCAGGAAGTTTAAATTTAAAAATGTTTTCAGTTTTGGAGACAGGGTCTTGCTCTGTCACACAGGCTGCAGTGCAGTGGCATGATCACAGCTCATTGTAACCTGGATCTCCTGGGCTCAAGTGATCCTCCTACCTCAGCCTCCTGAGTAGCTGGGACTACAGGTGTGAACCACCACACCCACCCCAGGAACATTTTAGAATCGCTGTTTAAACCTTGGCTCTTGAGATCATAGCACTGCACTCTAGCTTGGGTGACACAGTTAAACTCTGTCTTTAAAACAAACAAACAAACAAAAAAAAAAAAAAAAAAAACTCTTGGCTCTGTCCAACTCTGTATCTTATACAGGGGCATCAAATGTCTAGTGAAATCCGTATGCATAAAATACAGAGAGGTCATGCTGATACAGGGCTGCATCCAAGAGCAGCTCAGCCCATGAAGGGCTCATCAGCCGACCCCATTGTCAGCCCAGTGACCCCATCCTCAGCATACTTCACTGTGACTGTGGGAGCTATGTGGAGAAAGGCAGGACAGAGCCTGAGAAGGTGGGAAATGGAAACACCTAGAGGCTGGTCTTAATTTCCACCAGGGGAGCCAAGAACTAAGTATGTCATGAGTGGACGGGGCCCGGGTGCACTGCACCCGGCCTAATTTTTGTGTTTTTAGCGGAGATGGGTTTTCACCATGTTGGCCAGGCTGGTCTCGAACTCCTGATCTCAGGTGATCCACCCACCCTGGCCTCTCAAAGTGCTGTGATTACAGGGAAGCATGTGGGGCAGCCTCAAGGGGTTTAGTGGAGGGGCATTTAAGAAAATGATGTCAACCGGCCGTGCTGGCTCACACCTGTAATCCCAGCACTTTGGGAGGCTGAGGTGGGATAATTGCTTGAGTCCGGGAGTTCAAGACCAGCCTGGGCAATATAGCAAGACAAAATCTCTACCAAAAAGAGAGAGAGAGAGAGAGAGAGAAAAAAAAAAAAAAAAAGCACTTTCTTGGGTCTCATCCCAGACTTAGGCTGATGATCACTCTCCATGTGATTCTGATGCACACTAGGAAGTTTGAGAATCAAGGGTGTAGAAAGCTGCTGAGCAACAGGACCCAGGAAACAAAGCTTGTTTCCTTCCCCTTCCAGTACTGTACTGTCACCACCCACCCGAAACACTGTCTTAAGCAGACAGTGGATTTGACTTAAAGGAGACCGTCTAGAGCTGCTTGTGGCTAGTCTGAGTTGAAATATGTTGGAAATGTGAAATACTAGATTTTCTTTTTTCTGTTTTTTTTTTTTTTTACACAGAGTCTCGCTGTTGTTGCCCAGGCTGGAGTATAATGGCATGATCTCGGCTCACTGCAACTTCCGCCTCCTGGGCTCAAGCAGTTCTCCTGCCTCAGCCTCCAGAGTAGCTGGGATTACCAGCGCCCGCCACCAGGCCTGGCTAATTTTTGTATTTTTAGTAGAGATGGGGTTTCGCCATGTTGGCCAGGGTGGTCTCAAACTCCTGACCTCATGGTCTGCCTGCCTCAGCCTCCCAAAGTGCTGGGATTACAGGTATGAGCCACTGCGCCCGGCTTTTTTTTTTTTTTTTTTTTTTTTTTTTTAAGATGGAGTCTCGCTCTGTAGCCCAGGCTGGAGTGCAGTGGTGCGATCTCGGCTCACTGAAACCTCCACCTACCAGATTTAAGCGAGTGTCCTGGCTCAGCCTCTTGAGTAGCTGGGATCACAGGCGCCCACCACCACACCCACCTTTTTTTTTTTGTATTTTGAATAGAAACCGGGTTTTGCCGTGTTGGCCAGGCTGGTCTTGAACTTGTAACCTCAAGTGACCCGGCCTGTCTCGGCCTCCCAAAGTGCTGGGATTATAGGCATGAGCCACCATGTCACGCCAAGATTTCTAAGACAGTACAAAAAAGGAAAATACCTCATTTTTTTTTACATGGATTATACATTGAAATAACATTTTGGGTATAACAGGTTAAATAAAATATCACGAAAATGAATCTAACCTCTTAATTTTTTTATGTGGTTATTAGAAAATTTGAAATTACATACGTGATTTGCGTTTGCAACTCACTTGATATTTCCATTGGACCCCACGAGGCTAAAGAATCTTAAAGGCCGGGCATGGTGGCTCACGCCTGTAATCCCAGCACTTTGAGAGGCGTAGGTGGGAGGATAGCTTGAAGCCAGGAGTTCAAGACCAGCCTGGTCAACATAGCGAGACCCCTTCTCTACAATAATAATAATAAAATAGGGGCATCGATGCTGCCTATACTCCCAGCTGCTTAGGAGGCTGAAGTGGGAGGATCACTTGAACCCAGGAGTTAGAGGTTCCAGGATCGCGCCACTGCACTCCAGCCTGGGTGACAGAGCAAGACCTTTCCCTTCCCGCAAAAAATCTTACAGCCACAGGAAAACTCACAGGGCCTCCCTCAAAGCAGTATCAGGGAGCATCAGGATTTCCTTGATGTCATTCAGACCACAGCTGTGGACTAAAAACATCCTTGATGCAGTCAGAAATTGTCACCAGAAATACACATGGAAGAGCAATAGTGGCCGGGCACCGTGGCTCACGCCTGTAATCCCAACACTTTGGGAGGCCAAGGAGGGCGGATCACGAGGTCAGGAGATCGAGACCATCCTGGTTAACACGGTGAAACCCCATCTCTACTAAAAATACAAAAAAAAAAAAATCAGCCGGGCGTGGCGGCGTGCGCCTGTAGTCCGAGCTACTGGGGAGGCTGAGGCAACAGAATGGCGTGAACCCGGGACACGGAGCTTGCAGTGAGCCCAGATTAGGCCACTGTACTCCAGCCTGAGCGACAGAACGAGACTCCGTCTCAAAAAAAAAAAAAAAAAAAAAAAAAAAGGCAGAGCTCTGGGTGCTGGGGGGAAGGGGAACCAAAAGGGCCCTCCTTGGATTAAAAGGGGATAACCAGCGGCTGAGTGACACCTGGCTCAGGAGGACACCCTTCCCCTTGCAACGTGCCACAAGTACCCGGTTCGGGTCCAAGGTTCGCCACTTGCTCGCCGGAGCTTTGAGCGGGTGAGTTCATTTCCCTCAGCCAGGGTCTCCTCTCAAGTCCGAGGTTGGAGAGAGGCTAAGAGATCCTAAGCTTGGATTCCATAGGGTTCTCCCACCTTGTCCGCACCCTGGATACCCCGAGAAAGACGACGACCTGTCTGGCAAGTACCAAAAGCTGGAAGAGAAAAAGAAAGTCTAACTCGGGCCCTTCGGAAACTGATCGAGGGCACTTTTCTGGGGCACGTCGGGAAAAGTAGTCTTTTACGCTACAAAGAAATAACTTCCGGGTCAAAATATGGGAGTGGGCGTAGCCCTAAGTCTCTTCCTCCAGTGGGCGTTGAATTTCCCCGCTACCCTAAACTTACAGTTTTCTGGGTTCCGGTTGTTGACCGGCACCATTTCCCTTTTTGCTTCATTTCTGCCTGTGCGCATGCGCCAAACTCTCGTCTGCCTATTGGCGAATTTCAGCTTTCTTTCAAAAGACTACATTTTCCAGAAGGCCACGCGAGTGGGCGGGGAAATGTCCCCGGAGGAGGGGCGCGGCGTTCGCAGCGGACACTGAGCCTGTGACCTCTTTCTTTCTTTTATTTAACACAAAACTGACGTGTCCGCATTCACGGCCCACGGCCAGGCCGGACTCGGTGCAGACAGGTCAGCTCGGCCGGCCCTTTGGAAGGCGAGGCCAGGCTGCACTGAGAGAATGAGTGAGCCCCTCCCCTGCCCCCTCTTCTGGAGTTTGGAACTGTCAAGTTCCAGCTCCTACCCCCTTTCCCAGGTTCAAGACCCCTGTGCTGCCCACCCCGCGGGCCCGGCTGCGCTCGGAGGCCGGGCATGGCCTGCCTGGCCCGTGAGGATCTGCACCAGCAGGTCGGTGGCCAGCATGGGCGTGGGCTCCTCGAAGCCGATGGTCAGCAGCTGCTGGTAGTCCCCAAGCGGCTGCGGGCACAAAATCCTGGGGTGGGGGGGCCAGGGATAGACAGGCCTGGACTTGAGTGCCCCCTGCCCCTCGGGAGTCTCTCCCTTTAAGTGAGATGCGTCAGCTGAAAGAGGCTTTGTTTCAGCTGCCGGTGGGAAAAACCCTCGGGGGAAACTTGTTTCCTTGTTGATCTGAAACTTAGTAATGGCTCCTAGAGGCTGAATAACTGGTCCTGACCTGTCCAATCGCATTGCTAGCTGTGTGTCCTTGGGCAGGTAACAACTTCTCTGAGCACCCTGTTTTCTTTGTTAAATGGGGCCAATAGCATAGATCTCGATGGGTTGTTACTGGGGTCTGCATGAAGTGCTTTTCAGGGCACAATAAAATACTATCATTACTAAGGGAAGCAGTGTTTGGGAAGGTGGATTATCTTTGGTGGGGTTCTGCCTCCCCATCTAGCGCTTGGTCTAGCGCCCAAGCCCACGTTGCTATTGCCCTAGCTCCTACCATGAATAAAGGTCGTCCTCGGCTGGTCCTAGGGGCACCCATCGGCCGATGGACCACAGCTTCTGGATCTGCGGGCACGAATTGGCTGGACTCTGGCCTGTGTCTTCCCAAGTATCTCGATAGCACAGGAAGTAGCTGGGAGGGGAGGGAGCTGTAATTAGAAGTGATCAATTTCCTAGCTTCTTCTGTTGAGGGCTTTAATTTTGGAGGTGAAGTGGGAACTCATCAGAAGTTGCCCTGAAGTTCTCAGGTAGGAATGTGACTCTAAGGCCTTTTCTCCCTGCCAGCCTCCTTTTAAGATGAGAACTTTTATTTTGGTGGGAGTGTGGGTTTTAAGAAAATAGAGGTAGCCTTTCAAAAGCCTTTAGTTTCCTGGTTCACTTTTTTTAAAGAGACAGATTATTGCTCCCACTCAGGGTGGAGTGCAGTGGCACAATCACAGCTCACTGTAGCCTTGAACTCCTGGGCTCAAGTGATCCTCCTGCCTGAGCCTCCCAAGTAGCTGGGACTACAGACGCCAGCCATCATGCCTGGCGAATTTGTTGTTGAGACAGGGTCTTGCCATCTTGCCCAGGTGATCTCAAACTCTTGGGCTCAAGTGATCCTCCTGCCTCAGCCTCCCAAAGTGTTAGGATTACAGGCGTGAACCATGGCACCGGGCCCTGGCTCACTTTTCACTTTGCTGGTGACAGTTTGGAGGGCCATATTGGCATTCATCATAGAAAGGGGAGGACTTTGATTTGGGTAAGAGGACTTACTAATCCACAAGGGAATCTTGTCCCCGACCAGGGGCCTCTGGGGTGGCTTCCAGGTGCCAGCGCATCTTCTTATAGAGGTAGCGGGGAAAGCGGCTGGCAGTGTAGGCGGTTGGAGCACAGTATCTGAAGATGGAGATCTCATGGGACAGGCTGATGGAGAACCTCCCGCAAAAGAAACAGGAGATGCTGGCAGGACATGAGAGAATGGAGGGGTGAAGCTGGGCCTTGGACTCCTTCATCCCCCCCATCTGAATCTCCTACCATTTTACCTGAGGGGGTTTGTCTCCTCCAGGTCCACGAACCCAAAGGAAGCATACATGAGGACCAGCTGTTCCAGGCGCAGGGTCAGCTGTTGGGAGATCTCTAACAGCTGCATACAGGATGGATACAGTGAGATCAGCTGGCCTGAGAGGAGTGGGCCTCCCCCTCCACCATCCCCGCAGGCTCGGAGCTGCGAGAAGAAAGGGGCGTGGGGTCTAAGAAACCTCCACACACCCCCTTTCGGACCAGCTCCTGCAGGGGTCCATAGATGTGGGGTACGCTTCTCGCGGCTGCCTCCAGGTACAGGAAGTAGGGCTCACACATCTGTAAGAAGGTGGGCATGGCCTTGGCCAGCTGCTCCTTCTGTACTTGGTCTCTGCTGAAGGAAGAAGGGGGCCTTTGCCTGCAATCCCTCACAATCCCTCCCCACCCCCCCCACCCCCGTTTTTCCCCATTCTACTCAACCCCAACCTGTATCCCTGGCTTTGACCCCTGTTAGAAAAGCCCCCAGTTTCAGGTCTTTTCTGAACATCTTTCTGGTTCACCTGCATCAAACCCATTTGGAACACTTGTTAAAAGTGCTGACACCTGAGTCTCACATCGCCACTTAGGACCCAGAGCTTCCTTAAGGGGCTGGGCGCAGTGGCTCACTCCTGCAATCCCAGAGGTTTGGGAGGCTGGGGCTGGAGGATTGCTTGAGGCCAGGAGTTCCAGACAAGCCTGGGCAACGTAGCAAGATCCCGTCTCTACACAAAAAATAATTAGCTGGGCATGGTGGCACCTATAGTCCCAGTTACTCAGGAGGTGGAAGTGGGAAGATTGCTTGAGACCAGGAGTTTGAGGCTGCAGTGAGCTATGACTGCCCCACTGCACTCCAGCTTGGGCGATAGGGCAAGACCCTGTCTCATTAGAAAACCAGCTTTATGAGAATCCCTTGAACCTGGGAGGTGGAGGTTGCAGTGAGCTGAGTGCAGCCCCCACTGCACTCCAGCCTTGGTGACAGAGCGAGACTCCATCTCAAAAAAACACAAAACAAAACAAAAAAAAACCAACCTTGGCTGGGTGCGGTGGCTCACGCCTGTAATGCCAGCACTTTGGGAGGCCGAGGCGGGTGGATCACAAGGTCAGGAGTTCAAGACCAGCCTGGCCAAGATGGTGAAACCCCGAATCTACTTAAAAAAAAAAAAAAAAAATTAGCCGGGCAACACGTGTTGGCAGGTGCTTGTAATCCCAGCTACTCGGGAGGCTGAGCAGAGAATTGCTTCAATCCGGCCGACGGAGGTTGCAGTGAGCCGAGATTGCACCACTGCACTCCAGCATGGGCACACTCCAGCATGGGCAACAGAGCGAGACTCCGTCTCAAAAACAAGCAAAATCCAACCCAGCCTCCTAGGAGATACCAATGGACACTGAAATTGGAGAGTCACAAGGAAACCTGGTGTGTGAATCACATGATCCTTTGGAGTCTCAAACTGATGTCCTACAGGCCAAGTTTGGCTCAGGTGGGTCTTGTTTAGTCGGCACAGGGTTCAAAATCTAAGACAGCACTTAAAAACTGGGAGAAAAAGTCCTAGAGACTTGACAACCCCAGGCCCACACTGCCAGGACAGTAATAGCAGCAGTGCCCTACCCTCAATTCTACAGTCCTCCTCACTCTCTTAAACTGGATTCTGATATGCTAGCTTCTTCCACTGCCTCCCTCTGGCTCCTAGCGCTTGTCATTTTGCAACCCTGGCATGTGTCACCCATCCTGTCGCCTCCCCTCCAAGTCTCCTTACCCATGGGGACCTGGGACCCTGTCCAGCATCACCTGTAGAGCAAGTAGCTCTGGAAATCATCCGCCTTCTTGAGTAGGTAGCGCAGCTGTTGGGTGATGGGGCTGAACAAAATGTCCAGGGATAGGCGGGGAGGTGCTGGCCCGGGCCCGGGGACCAGAGGTTCGGGGGAAGGCGTGGAGGCCGGGGCCTCAGCCAACTGCCCCTCGGCATCTTCAGGGTCCGGCTCAGGTGGGTTCCCAGGCCTGCTAGGGGGTGTCGACCAGGAGGGGTCTCCGCAGGGCGGCGTCCCAGGTTCCAAGGCATCTGGAGGCGGTGTTTCTCCAGGGTCCAGGGGGAGCGACCCCTCGAACCACTGCTCCGTAGCCATGGTAGGACCAGAGGCGGGGGGGGGTGGGGGGACCTGAGCTCTTTAAGCTTCTGCTGCTGCTGACGTTGGCCGCGGGTTCGACCCCGCCCCGGGAGCCTCCGACTGGCCCCTGCCTTGACCTCTCCACCGGAGCCGCGCCGCCGCGCCGGGGGCGGGGGCGTTCGCCTCTTTTGAATTTCAACACGCGGGAGGGGCGCGCCGCTCCAGTCCGCGCGCCCGCGGCCCCCTACCCCTGCACACGCGCCGCACGCGCTCCGGGAACCTGGCGGTGGGGAGGAGGGACCTGCCTAGGGAGGTGACCTCTGGCCGTGTCCTGGGGGTGTGGCTAGGGCCGGGACCTTTATCTCTCGAGGTGGATTCCTAGAGTGGAGGGGTCTCCAAACGTGTCTCCAACACCTCAACCCGGCACAGGTATATGGAATGAGGCTGCCCAGGCCCCAGCCCCTCACTCCCAGAACCCTGGTTTTTTTTTGTTAAATTTTTTTTTTTAAATTTAAAGTTTTTAGAGATGGGGACCTCTCTATGTTGCCCAGACTTGTTTCAAACTCCTGGACTCAAGCGATCCTCCTGTCTCGGCCTCCTGAAGTGCCCAGCGTGTTTTTTTTAAAAAAAACAAAAAACAAACAAAAAATCTCTAATGGAGTTGAGAAACTGCCTTAGAACTTAGTAGGGACTTTGGATGTAGTAGCTCTGACGACTACTACTAACAATAAAATAAATCTGAAAAAACCTTCAGGCTGGTCTTGGTGGCTCATGTCTGTAATTCTGACAAGTTAGGAGGCTGAGACGGGAGAACTGCTTGAAGCCAGGAATTCAAGACCAGCCTAAGCAACATAGCAGGACCCTGTCTATACAAAAAATAAAATGTTCGTTGGGTGTTGTCTGAGGCATGAGAATCACTTGTACCCAAGAGTTCGAGGCTGTCACCAGTTATGATTGCACCACTGCACTCTAGGCTGGGTGACAGAGCAAGACTCTGTCTTGAAACAAACAAAATCTTCACTTGGAAATCTTCTCCTCTCATGATCTCATCTGATGGCCCAGAAGGAATTTTCTGTTGTTTTAATGAGGAAGACCATGAGGTCTGGAGAGCCTACTATGGTCCTAGAACAGATTCCTGCCCCCAATATTTGTAGCAGATTATTTGCAGTAGACAAAGGCTGACAGGTTTATAGTTTTTAATGTACGTTATGTCAAATACTCTATATTTAAAGACTCGGAGTGAAGAACTCGGACAGGTGTCAGATGCCACCCTGTGTGATCCCGAGCACACAGTATCTCTGTGCCGGGCCAGCTGCCTCTTCTGTAAGGTGGGATTTTATGAGTTGTCTTATGGGGACTTGGGGAGGACAGTTGAGAAAATGCTTATAAACCCAAGGACTTAACTGCCAACCATTCAACAATATTTGAGGCCAGGCATGGTGGCTCAAATCCCAGGCAGGAAGAGAGAATCGCTTGCAGCTGGGAGTTTGAGGCCAACCTGGCCAACAAAGTGAGACCCTCATCTCCACAAAAAAAATTTTTTTCTTGAGACAGTCTGTCGCCCAGGCTGGAGTGCAGCGCATGATCTCGGCTCACTGCACGTTCCACCTCCCAGGTGTAAACAATTCTCTGCCTCAGCTTCCTGAGTAGCTGCGATTACAGGCGCCCACCACCACGCCCAGCTAAGTTTTTTTTTAGTTTTTGTATTTTTAGTAGAGACAGGGTTTCACCATCTTGGCCAGGCTGATCCTGAACTCCTGACCTCGTGATCCACCTGCCTCGGCCTCCCAAAGTGCTGCAATTACAGGTGTGAGCCACCACGCCCGGACAAAAATTTTTAAAAATTAGCTGGCCATAGCAGAGTGCATCTGTAGTTCCAGCTACTCCGGAGGCTGAGGTGGGAGGATCACTTGAGCCCAGGAGTTTGAGGCTACAGTGAGCTATGATAGCACCACTGCACTCCAGCCTGGGTGATAGAATGAAACCATCTCTAAAAGGAAAACAAATATTCAGCACCTGCTCTGTGCCTAGCTCAGTTCTGGGACATGGGGAGATGACAGAGGAAAAAAAACCCAAAGATTCCCACCTTTCTGCAGCGATTATTGTTATAGGCAGCTATATTGTTTCCGTTTTTCTCTCTCTCCAAATGATTCTGTCCTAACCAGAGGCTCTTTAATGCCCTCTCCCCGCCCCATTCATAAAACGGACTCCGTGGTTCTTTTTTTTCCCCTTTTCCTTTTTTTAAAATTTTATTTAAAAAACCTTCGGTGCAATATTAAAAAGCAATACAGCCAGCTCGAGCGACAATCAACAGAAAGAAAAGAGGCAGGAGAAGAAAGGCCCGAGGAACCCCAACCCAGCTAGTCCCCTAGGGGCTGGAAGCCAGGGGCAGACTGAGAAGGGGGGCATGGGTGGTAGGGGAGGGAGGAAAGACCACCCACCAAAATAAACAGGCAGATCCAAACATTTATACAGGAAACATCTGGCTGAACGGAAGAGAATCTTGGGGAGATGAGAAGCCCCCCACATTTCATTTTTTTTTTTCCTAAAATGTCTTGGGCTGGGTGGGGAGGGTCAGCCACCTGGGGTTTAAGGAGCAATTCCCTCCCCACACCGACGTGCTGAGGGGCAGATTTGTGTAAGAGAGAGAGAGACACACAAGGGGCAGAAATGAGGACAAGAGGGTGCCCTCCTCCCTGGAATCTGTTATGAGGGCTGAGGGTGTCCCCGTCCAGCTCCTGGACTCTGGGGGGTCTTGGGTGAGATGGGGGCCGGAATGGGTTGGGGCAGGGGTGAGGCTGGGCGCTCAGCCTAAGAAGCCATCGGGGTCATCATCCTCAAAGTGGCCTTGCTGAAGCACCTTGATGTGGTGCTCGTAGATTTTCAGGGCTGGCCCGAGGCGGATGGACAGGCCGGTGAGCACATCTGTACGCTGCATAAGCAGCAAAGATTTGCCATCAATTTCCTGGGTGGGACAGGGACAAAAAGAGAGAGCGAGCCGGGGTTAGGGCACATCCCAGAGAGCCCCTCTTTGTCAGTGTGTAGTCCTGGGCTGGGAACTCACCTGTTCTTGGAAAGCTGTCGCCTGCTCCGGGAAGCCAGCCTCGGTAAAATATTCCACAACATCCATCACCGTCCATTCCACGGGATCAGACGGCTTCTCTTTGCGCCCGGGACTGCATCAAAACAGACGGGCACCAGTGAACACGGGTGTCCCTCTGGCTGTGCCACACACCTGGGCAGCACTCCCATGTCTCCAACACCCCAACTTACGGACAGCCAAAGGGGGTCCCATCGGCCCCAGGTAGGGCTGGTTTGCCTGGGGGCAAAGGCACGGGGGACGGAGAGTCTGGCCCGGTGGCAACAGAAGCTGGGAAAGAAAAAAAAACACCTGCCTTTGGCTTTGTTTTCGGGCTGAGTTCCTCCCCTCCTAGCACTTTCCCCCACCCAGAGGAGTCCTTACCTGTTCCCCCCTCCTTGTTCATGCCTGCCATGGAGAACACCTGGCGGGTGCCGCTGCCCGGGGCTGGCCCCCGCCCTTCATCCTGGCCCTGGTGCGGTCCGCAGGGCGTCCACTCCTTGACCCTCTCCTTGGCACTCTGAGGTCCCCGCTCGCCGTTAAGCTGGTGGTGCTGGGCACCTGCAGGACGGTCACTCTCGGGCACTTCAGAGCCCTCTGACACATCATCTTCATCATCTTCATCTTCATCATCATCATCTTCCTCCTCTTTTTCAAGCACTCGCTCTTCTCCACCTCTCTGGGACCGAGGAGAGAAGCATGCAAGATTAATAGCTGTTCTAATCCCTGACCCTGCCTGTAGCATACGGGCGGTGGTGAGGAGGACCCGATTCCACCTTTAAGAACAATACGGACTAACTTTTACGCATTCACTCCGTGCCAGGCTCTGTGTTAACTAAAGCCCTCGACAACCGAATCTCACTAAACTCGCTCAACAACCCCAAGGGGTCGCTACTGTTATTAAGCCGCGTTTACAGCGGAGGAAACTGAGGCTCCGGGAGATTCAAGCACTTGCCAAGGTCACCACGCACCCAGCCCGCAGGAAACGCGCGTAAAGCCCCAGTCACCCGCCACCCAGTTCCTCCCGGGACTCGCACCCCCGCCACCAACTTCGCCCGCACCTGCCCACCGCGCGGCGCCCCCGCTCCCCGGCGCGCTCACCTTGCTCCGAGACTGGCGGGCGCTGGCGGCCGGCGGCGCTCGTCCGGGCCTGTCCCCGCGGGGCAGCGCAAGCGCTCCGAGACGGGTGCGCTCCAGGCGGCCTCGCGCCGCCGCCTCCTCTTCCAGCAGCCCCTGCACGCGGCCGCGGGTTAGGCGACCGCCGGCGCCGCCGCTGCCCCCGAGGTAGCGCACGACTTCCCGCAGGCTCACGGGCCGCGCTGCGCCGCCGGCCCGCGCCGCGCCCCCCTCAGGCGGCGGCTGTGGCTGCGGCGGCGGCGGCTGCTGCTGCTGTGGCGGCGCCGGCGGCTGTGGCGGCGGCGGCAGCGGCGGCTCCCGGGCGGCGGCGACGGCGGGCGGGGGGGCGCGGCGCGGGCCGGCCGGGGGCGCCACCGCCGGGGGAGCGGCTGGCGCAGGCGGCGGCGCGGCCAGGGGCGCGGCCCGCTGCGCGCGGGGGCCCGGCTGCGCGGGGCCGGGCGAGGGGGGCGCTGTGGCGGCGGCGGCGGCGGCCGCGCGGGGGCGCCCGGGCCGGGGCGGCGGCGGCGACGGGCGCGGGCGGTGGCGGCGGGGCGGGCGTGGGCGGCGGCGCGGCGGCGGCGGCGGGGGCCCCGCGGGGGGCGCGCGGCGGGGCCGGCGGGGTGGCTCCGCGCCGGGGCGGCTGGACGCGCGCCGCGTTGCGGTACGAGATGCTCCCCTTGTAGCTGACCCGGAGCACGGCGCGCTGCTGGATCAGTTTCTCGAGCTCGGCGCGCGTGCGCTCCGGCTCCGGGCCGTGCCTCCGCCGCACCATCCGGCAGATGCGCTCCAGGTCCGGCCGCGCCTTGCGCGAGCGCAGCGAGTCGATGGTGTCCAGGATCCACTCTTGGTAGTGCGGGGAAGCGGCGGACGACGAGGCGGCGGCCGCCGTGGTGGCGGCCGCCGCCGTCTCCGGCGGGGGTAGGGCCGGGGGCCCCGCCATGCCTCCCGCCCGGCCCGGCTGCACCGTGCGCGCTGCCTCCCTCCCAGCGCGGCGCCCCCCTCCCCGGCTCCCCTCCCTCCGCCGCTGCCCGCCTCCTCCGCCTCCCCCCCCGGGGGGCGCAGCGCCTCGGCGGAGCGGCGGCGGCGCTGCTGTTTCTTTGCAAAAAAAAAAAAAAAAAAAAAAAAAGAGAGAGAGCGAGAGAGAGAGAGGAAAAAACAGTGAGAGAGAAAGAAAAGAGAGAAAAAAATATGCACACACTCACTCACTCGCACGCACGCACACACAGACCCGCTTCTGCTGGGCGCGCGCGGGGCCGGGGATGCGAGGGGGAGGAGGGGAGCGCGGCGCGGCCGGCCCCTCCCCGCCGCCGCCGCCGCCGCACGCGCGCCCTGCGCCCGGGACACTCCGGCCCCCCTTCCTTCCCTCCCTCCCTCCTCCCCGCCGCCCGCCTTCCTCCCTCCCACCCCCACGCGCCCGCTTTTAAGGTGGAGCCCGGGCCCCCCGCCCGCCCCCTTTACCCTGCGCTCTCGCTCACTCCGGCTCGCTCCGGCCCCCCCTTACAACTCCCGCGCGCTTTTTAAGGAGGCGCCGCGGAGTTGGCGCCGGGGCGGGGGCGGGGGAAAGCGGCGGGCGGGGGAGGGGGAGGGGAGTGCCGGGGGGGAGGGGAGAGGGGGCGGGCAGGGCGGGCGGGCGGCGCTCGGCCGCCCTCCAGCCATTGGGCGCGGGACCCAGACGTCCCCGGCGCCCAGCCCCCCTCTCCACGCCTCCCCGGCGCGCTCCGCTCTCCGGACCGCACTTACCGGGAACTCGCCGCCCGCGGGCCGGGGCTGCCGCGCTCGCAGGGTGCTGCGGGGACCCTCTTGCTGCCGCCGCCCCCGCGTCCCTCAGGCGCGCCTGGCCCGGCGCTAAGGATGCGGGGAGGGGGGCGCGCACCCTCTCCCCCTTCTACTCCCCCTGCCAGGGCCGCCCCCGCCGCCGCTCGGCCTTCTGGCGCGCCGGCCCCAGCGCCTCCCTAGAGCGCCCTCTCGGTCCCGGGCTGGACGCCGAGGGGGCGCGCTGCAGATTTGGGGACCCCGAATCTGGGGTCAGAGGGCAGTTTGACGCTCGTTTCTCCTGCGGGGCCGAAGGAGTGCCGGAATTTCAGCTAAACCCTGTTTACAAGGACTTCAAGCCGGGACCTGATCGGCTTGCACTCTGGGGTCCGAAATTCCCTTTCCAACCCCCTGGGGGTGTGTGGGTGGGTGATCGAAGTCGAGAACACCAGCGACACTTTTTTTTTTAAACAAAACTTTATTGGTAATAGTTTTCAAATATGTTTACAACAGCACACTGTTCAAGAGGAAGTCTCGTCCTTCGCAGCACACAGGTTGAATCGCCCCCGCACCCACCCGGGGCCCCACCCCAGGCCTGAGAACTCCTCCTGGGATGAAGAGAAGTTATGAGAGGGGGAAATATGGGGATGAATAGGGTGGCTCCCCAGCGGCTCCCCACTTTTCTATTACGAGAGAAAAAAGCACAAATGAGACAGTGGGGGAGAGGTGATGGACAGCTGACAGCTAAGCTGGAGGAGGGGCGCCCAGGATGGGGGAGGCGGAAGCTGGTGGGTGAGTAAAACAGGCAGCCCCTCCCCAGCAGCTCTAGCCTTGAACCCCGGGCCATGGCGTTGGGGGACTTGGCCTCTTCTGTTCCCTTTTGCAGGGATGCCCTCCCCATTCAGCTGAGGGAAGACTGGACATTAAAATCTAGCGGAGAATAAAATTAAGGAGTTGGGGGAAACGCTGTTGGGAGGAAAGACTTGGGCTTGGGGCTCCCCCTCTGTCTTTTTGGGGGATGACTCCTCTTTGGCAGGGAGAGGGGCAGCTGCTTTGTCTGGCTCTCAAAGCCCAAGTGTGAAGACAGGTCTATTGGGGAAGAAGAGAGCGGAGGCTTCCTAAAGGGGCCTAGACCCTCGCAGGATTGGCAGAGGATTCCCCGGGGAGGGGCCCAGGGGAGATTAGCAGCGGGGAGGTTCAAACCCCAGCGCCTCCCTTTCCAAAGTCAGTCTGCTTCTCTTTAAAATGGATTTGGGGAATGGGGGGACATGGGAGGGGTGGGAGTACAGGAAGGAGGGAGGCACTGGTGGAACTTAAATAAGATTTTAAATTGTTGTTTTTTAAAAAAAATTCTAGCAAGCAGCCCACTGAACATGTCACTAAAAATCTCTCCTTCCCAGTCAGGATTACTCCGAAAGGAAGGTTGGCGCTTCGTTCATTTGCCCTTAGCAAGTGGGGCCTGTGGTTGGGTGGGATGGGGGTGTGGGTGGGGGATGGAGTTAAGTGTGAGCCCCTCTTTCCACACCCTGTCCCTGGATACACCAGCAAGACCTGGTCTGACTGGAGTTGAGAAACTCGTTTAAAACAGGCAGAAGTAGGCTGGGTGGGGCTGAGGGGCTGGGGGGCTGTGGGGAAGGAGGAAGGGAAAAGTGGGGGAGGGGGCAGGAGGGCAAAGGGGATGAGGGGGAGCAGCTGATATTTCTGTCCCTCTGATTATCTGGGCTTCCTGCTCCCCCTAACCCTGGAGGGTGGGGTGGGGGTGAAATTAGATGCAAGGAACTCTGGGGCCCTCTGGCTGTTCAATCCAACCCTCCCACCCCCCCACCAAAAAAAAAAAAAAAAAAAAGAAAAGAAAATCCATGGGGGCACAGGCACACCCCTAAAACTCAGAAAACTCCTTGCCACACTTCTCATTGATGGAGACCCGGATTTCTTCTTCCTCATAGTCGTCAAAGTTACTCGTATCCCCAGGGCCTTTAAACTTTGGTATGAAGGGAGCTTCCACCTGGAGAGGGATCAAGAATCACCCAGACCTCAGCATTCAACATAATCATTATTACAACAATAAATGCGAATGGCCTAACATTCAAGAGATATTTACTCTGACTCAGGCCTGTGCTTCCCATTAGGTTATGGATTCCTCTTAACAGCCTGAAACTCTTAATGTAGCCAACTCATCAAAGGGGAAATTATTTCCCAGAGAGGCATCTGCTGCACAAGGTCATGGAATGGCCAAATGACCCCAGAATCCCATTTCTAGACCCCACTGCTCTAAGCTCTCTACTCTAGGTTGCTCCTGAACCTGTGTTCTCTTCTCTTTCTCTCTATTGGCTGTCCTCCCTGACTCGCGGCTTGCTCCCAAACCCTCAGCAGCTTAAGGAGGGGAGACCCACCTTCCTCTGGTAGATGGCGATCCAGTCAGTCGTGGCAAACCACTTGTGGTTCTTGATATCATTGACCCCATTCTTGAGGTTCCCAAAGCGCTTGGTAAGATCTACCTGCAGGAGGTTCCGCAGCAGGTCCTTCAAGTCAGAGCTGAAGTGGGAAGGGAACCGCACCTGGAGGAAGGGGTACAAGGACAGGGTGGGAAGCTGGTCTGGAACTTGGGGAGCCCATGAGGCTTCTTTCTCCATCCAGCAGTCCTACTGGGTGGGGGCCTCCAAAGCTGAGTGCCTGCTGGCATCCTGTAAAACAGCTCCTTGAGCCTACACTACAGTTTCCAATTTAGGAAGTGATACTGTGGCCTGAGAATCTGCATTTCTTTAAAAACTTTAAAAATTCAAGAGCTAGTTATTTTAAGTTTTTGTAGAGACAGGGTCTCACTATATGGCCCAGGCTGGTCTAGAACTCTTAGGCTCAACCGATCCTCCTGGTTTGGCCTCCCAAAGTACTGGGATTATAGGCGTGAGCCACCGCACCCAGCAAGAATCTGCATTAAAAAAAAAAAAAAAAAAGTCTCACTCTGTAGCCCAGGCTGGAGTGCAGTGGTGCGATCTGGACTCACTGCAATCTCCGCCTCCTGGGTTCAAGGAATTCTCCTGTCTCAGCCTCCTAAGTAGCTGGGATCAGAGGCTCACGCCACGACACCTGGCTAATTTTTGTATTTTTAGTAGAGACAGGGTTTCACCATATTGGTCAGGCTGGTCTTGAACTCCTGACCTCAGGTGATCCACCTGCGTCGGCCTCCCAAGGTGTTGGGATTACAGCTGTGAGCTACCGTGCCTGGCCCAATAATCTGCATTTCTAACAAATTCCCCAGCAACGGTGATGCTGGAAAGGGGTCCCCTTTAAGAACCATTGCTCTTAAGGCAAGTGCTATGATGATTTCCATTTCAGAGAAGGGGAAACTGAGGCTTGGAAGGGTTAAACAGCTCTTCCAAGGTCACATTGAGGCATGGGATGGGGCAATTCCATCTCAGGTCTACTGGACTCTAGAACTTGTATTCTCAGTTGCTGCTGCTGCCGCTGCTGCTGAAGGGCATCTCTGCTGGGGTTCAGAGACTTCTGAAATATTCATGCTTATGACAAACTTTTTCTCTCCTCTCTTTCTGCATAGCTAAGGCTCTTCTATTCTTTAAAGTGCAGCTCGACTCTTCTTGAAAGTTTTCCCCATACGCTCTGAGCCCATAGCCTTGTATGCAAGTCATCACTGGAGTTATAGTTGCAAGAAACGACTTCTTGTTCCTGCTGTGCCTCTTACACGCTTTGTGACCTTGGCCATGGCCCTTAACCTCTCTGGGCCTGTGCATGCCTCTCAGATGTGGGGCAGATATCCCAGGGCTGCACAAGGGAGATAACACCACTGAGGGTGTGGGGGAACTAGAAAATGCTACAAAGAAGGGAGTCATGTGCATCTTCTCCTATGGGATCTTCTGTGATTTTTTTCTTTCTTTTTTTTTTTTTCCACTCTGGACCATTTTCTTTTTTTTCTTTCTTTTTTTTTTTTTTTTCTGAGATGGAGTCTTGCTCTGTTGCCCAGGCTAGAGTGCAGTGGCACAATCTCAGCTCACTGCAACCTCTGCCTCCTGAGTAGCTGGGATTTACAGGCATATGCCACCACACCCGGCTAATTTTTGTATTTTTAGTAGAGACAGGGTTTCAGCATGTTGGTCAGGCTGGTCTTAAACTCCTGACCTCGTGATCCGCCCGCCTCGGCCTCCCAAAGTGCTGGGATTACAGGCGTGAGCCACCGTGCCCGGCCTACTCTGGGCCATTTTATTGGCAGTTTCTATTCCACCCATGGCAGATGCCTCATCTTTCCTTTTTTTTGAGACGGAGTCTTGTTCTGTCGCCCAGGCTGGAGTGCAATGGCGTGATCTTGGCTCACTGCAACCTCCGTCTCCTGGGTTGAAGCAATTCTTTGGCCTCAGCCTCCCAAGTAGCTGGGATTACAGGTGCCTGCTACCATGCCCAGCTAATTTTTGTATTTTTAGTAGAGATGGGGTTTCACTATGTTGGCCAGGCTGGTCTTGAACTCCGGACCTCGTGATCCACCTGCCTCAGCCTCCCGAAGTGCTGGGATTACAGGCATGAGCCATCGTGCCAGGCCTTCATCTTTCCCTTTTAGTGATGCTATGTGTCCAGCCGGGCACCCCACTTGCCTGAATTTTTTTAAAAGACTGTGTCTGGCTCTGTGACCCAGGCTAGTTTGCAGTGGCACAGTCACAGCTCACTGCAGCCTTGAACTTCTGGGCTCAAGTGATCCTCCTGCCTCAGCTTCCTGATGAGCTGGGAATACAGGGGTGCACCATCACGCCCAGCTAATTTTTAGCTTTTTTTTTTTTTTTTTAAGAGATGGGGTCTGGCTATGTTACCCAGGCTGGTCTGGAACTGCTGGCCTCAAGCCTCCACTTCCCAAGGTGCTGGGATTACAGGCGTGAGCCATTGCACCCAAATGCAAAGTTTCAAAGCCAATCAGTGGCAGAGCTGGGACTGGGGTCCGGACTGGGGCCCAGGCTGAGCCTGAGGACGCTGCCACCACAGTGTCGTGACTCTGGGCCGACCAAAAGCTCCTGTGTAGGAGATGCTGGACCAAGTCGGGGGATGGTCGGGTCTTCCCAGCAAGGTGGTTGAGCTGAGGGCACAGGTGGGGTCCCCAACCTCTCTCCTGCTCTTAGTGCCTACGATGATTACCTACTCACCAAAGTGTGATCTTGGCCAAGACACATCCCTTTTCCCAGCCTGTTTCCTCACCTCTCCTGCAGAGGGTGCCACCATCTCAGGGTGTGACTGATGGGGGGATTCTAGGGCCTGGTGGATGGCAGGCACTTTGCGCCTGTCACAGATGTGAGCTGAGGTGGTTTCAGCACCCCTCATCCGAACCCTCAGAGTTAGGCAAGTCTGGGTTTGGGAGAGGAAGCATGGGCTGTAAACGCTAAGTGAGAGCACTCCTTGGTGAGGCTGCGGACAGCACCTGGGAACAGGAACCAAATACACTGGTTTTTCTGCCTTGGAATTTGCGAAAACTCACACTAACTGGGACAAGGAGTGACGAAGAGGGTTGCCTGGCAGGGCGATTTGTGTTCTGTGGCCAAGAAGTTTCTGTGAGGCTTGGGGTTTTGGAAGCTCTTGGGATTCTGGAACCGCGGGGTTGGGGCTGGACAGTGAGGGGGCCTCAAGGTGTTGGCCTCAGTGTGGCCGGTGCATCCAGCTTCACCACCTGGCCTGACTTAAGGAACTTCTAGATTATTCTGACAACAAGCAGGGCTCCCCAGGGAGTAGGATGAGTGAGCAGGGGAGGGTCTGTTTCTTCCAGGGCTGTGTCCCCGCAGCCGGACCTCACCTTCCCAGAGACGATCTTCTCATAGATCTGGATGGGCTGGTCTGCGAAGAAGGGCGGGTAGCCAGCGGCCATTTCATAGATAAGAACCCCCAGGGCCCACCAGTCCACAGCCTTGTTGTAGCCCTGGAGCAAGATGGGGGGGCACAGGGTGAGGAGGGGGCGAGCAGGAGAGCAGAGCCGGCCTCAGGGGAAGGGGAGGGCTGGGGAGGCGCCTACTTTGCTCAGGATAATCTCAGGGGCCAGATACTCAGGGGTGCCGCACAAGGTCCAAGTGCGGCCCTTCACGCGCTTGGCGAAACCGAAGTCTGTCACCTGTGGGCACAAGAACAGGCAGTTGGCAGGAAGGGAGGGTCCAGGCCACGGCTTCCCCAGGGCTGCCCCTCGCCCGGCCTGGTGGGCACCTGAATGTATCCCTGCTGGTCAATGAGCAGATTCTCCGGCTTCAGGTCCCTGTAGATGAGATCCAGCGAGTGCAGATACTCGAAGGTCAGGACGATCTGGGCCGCGTAGAAACGGGCATGGGGCTCGCTGATGGGGACAGATGGAGAGGTGAATGTCAGTGGCCATGCCCCAAAATGGTCCAGCAGGTGGCCCTGCAGAGCCTTCCCCAGAGGAAGACAACTCCAGTCCAGCTGTCAGAAATGCGAGGCACCTGATTCTTAGATAGCCCGACATGGGAAATAGCCTGTAGGTCCACCCACAGGAGAATGGAATCACAGACTGAGCTATAGTCATATAATGGAATTCCACTCACCACCACCACTGCCAACAGGACAGCCCATGCATCCACTCAACAACGTGGCTGCATTTCAAACTGATTATGTTAAAGCAAAAGAAGACACAAAAGAACATGAATGATTCCATTTATATCATGTCCACGCCCAGACAAAACAAAGGCACGGTGTTTGAAGTCAGAAAGGACAACTGCCTTTGGCGGGGAGGTGACGTGTCAAGAAAGGGATTTGGCCCGGCGCGGTGTCTCATCCCTGTAATCCCAGCATTTTGGAGGGTCGAGGTGGGAGGATCACTTGAGCCCAGGAGTTCGAGACCAGCCTGGGTAACATAGGCAAGATCTCACCTCTGTGTGTATGCAGAGATGTGTGTGTGTGTGTATATATATATTTTTTTTTTTCAGTATTTTTTTTGAGATGGAGTCTTGCTCTGTTGCCCAGGCTGGAGTGCAGTAGCATAATCTTGGCTCACTGCAACCTTCGCCTCCTGGAAACAAGTGATTCTCTTGCCTCAGCCTCCTGAGTAGCTGGGATTACAGGCATGCACCACCACACCTGGCTAATTTTTATATTTTTAGTAGAGACAGGGTTTCACCATGTTGGTCAGGCTGGTCTCGAACTGCTGACCTTGTGATCCGCCCGCCTTGGCCTCCCAAAGTGCTGGGATTACAGGCATGAGCCACTGCACCCGGCCTCCACCTCTGTATATTATTGAAAAAAAAAAAAAAGAAGAAGAAGAAAGGGATTCAAGGGAATTTTCTGGGGTGATAGAAAAGTTCCATATACTGTTTTAGGTGGAGGTTAGGTAACTGTATATAACTGTCAAAATTTGTGGCATGGAGCATTGAAGAACTGTGCATTTTATTGTATGTAAAGTGAATCTATAGTTTTCTATCTAAAATACAACTACAAGGCCAGCATGGTGGCTCATGCCTGTAATCCCAGCACTTTAGAGGCCGAGGGGGACAGATCACCCAAGGTCAGAAGATTGAGACCAGCCTGGCCAACATGGTGAAACCCCATCTCTACTAAAAATACAAAAATTAGCCAGGCAAGGGGGCGTGCGCCTGTAATCCCAGCTACTTGGGAGGCTGAGACAGAAGAATCACTTGAATCCAGGAGGTGAAGGTTGCACGGAGCCGAGATCACGCCACTGCACTCCAGTCTGGGTGACAAGACTGAAACTCCGTCTCAAAAAATAAAAGTACATATGTAAACTTATAAGTTAATAAGACAAATTTTTAAGCTAAAAATTTTTTTTTGTTTGAACAGGGTCTCTGTTACCCATTCTGAAGTGCAGCAGCGTGATCATGGCTCATGCAGACTTTTTTTTTTTTCCTTTTTATTTTTTTGAGATGGAGTCTTGCTCTGTCATCCAGGCTGGAGTGCACTGGCACGATCTTGGCTCACTGCAACCTCTTCCTCCCAGGTTCACTCCATTCTCCTGCCTCAGCCTCCCGAGTAGCTGGGAATACAGGTGCCCACCACCATGCCCTGCTAATTATTTTTTTTTGTATTTTTAGTAGAGATGGGGTTTCACCGTCTTAGCCAGGATGGTCTGGATCTCCTGACCTCGTGATCCGCCTGCCTCAGCCTTCCAAAGTGCTGGGATTACAGGTGTGAGCCACCGCGCCTGGCCGGCTCATGCAGTCTTGACCTCCCAGGCTCAGGTGATCTTCCCACCTCAGCCTCCCCAGTAGCTGGGACTACAGGCATGTGCCACCACACCTAATTTTTTTTTTTTTTTTTTTGAGATGGAGTTTCGTTCTTGTTGCCAAGGCTGGAGTGCAATGGTGCTATCTGGGCTCACTGCAACCTCTACCTCCTGGGTTCAAGCGATTCTCCTGCCTCAGCCTCCTGAGTAGCTGGGATTACAGGCGCCCACCACCACGTCCAGGTAATTTTTGTATTTTTAATAAAGACGGGGTTTCACCATGTTGGTCAGTCTGGTCTCGAACTCTTGACCTCAGGTGATCCACCCGCCTCGGCCTCCCAAAGTGCTGGGATTACAGGCATGAGCCACTGCGCCCAACCTATTTTTTTTTTTTTACTTTTTGTAGAGATGGGTCTTGCTATGTTAGGCTGGTCTCAAATTCCTGGGCTCTAGCAATCTGCCCACCTTGGCCTCCCAAAGTGGGATTATAGGCATGAGCCACAGTACCCAGCCTGTATCTTAAACTTACAAATTTATGTAGTTTTATTTTATGTATAAAAATATATATTAAAATCTACACATATAAAACTATTGATCTATATAAAATGAAATAATAGTATAATTTTTATTTTATTTTATTTTTTGAGATGGAGTCTCGCTCTGTCGCCCAGGCTGGAGTGCAGTGGCGCGATCACTGCAAGCTCCACCTCCCGGGTTCACACCATTCTCCTGCCTCAGCCTCCCAAGGAGCTGGGACTAGAGGCGCCTGCAACCACACCTGGCTAATTTTTTTGTATTTTTTTAGTAGAGACAGGGTTTCACCATGTTAGCCAGGATGGTCTCGATATCCTGACCTCCTGATCCACCGGCCTCAGCCTCCCAAAGTGCTGGGATTACAGGTGTGAGCCACCGTGCCCGGCCAATTTTTTTTTTTTTTAAGAGACAAAACCTCACTATGTAGCCTAGGCTGGTCTCAAATTCTTGAGCTCAAATGATCTTTTCGCTTCAGCCTCAGGAGTAGTGGGATTACAGATGCATGCCACCTTTTGGGGCTCAAAAAATGCACAAAATCAACAACTTCAATTTTTTTTTTTTTTTTTTTTGAGACAGCGTGTCACTGTCTCACCCAGGCTGGAGTGCAGTGGTGTGATCTTAGCTCACTGCAATGTCTGTCTCCTGGGTTCAAGTGATTCTCCTGCCTCAGCTTCCCGAGTAGCTGGGATTACAGGTGCCCGCCACCACGCCCAGCTAAGTTTTGTATTTTTAGTGGAGACGGGATTTTGCCATGTTGGCCAGGCCGGTCTCGAACTCCTGATCTCAGGTGATCTGCCCACCTCGGCCTCCCAAAGTGCCAGTGAGAACCACCGCGCCTGGGACCAACTAAAGTTTGGACACCTAACTTGCCATGTTTGCTCTGTTTTGTTTTGTGGTGGTTGAAACATCACACATTCCTCAGCATAGGGGAAACACAAACCCATAGGATCCTGGGAGACCACCTGCATGTTCAAGCATGCTGGACTCCTCTGCATTCCCCGGGGGGCTTGGTTGTGCACTGCCACCTGTGACAGCCTGATGTGATGGGGGGTGGCCTGCTTACCTGAACCTTCCAATCCGCCGTAGGTGTGAGAACATCTCCCCACCGGGCACGTATTCCATGACCATGTATAAGTTTGAGTTGTCCTGTGGGAAGCAGTGGCTGGTCAAGGGCCCACTCCCTGAGACTTGGACCCTATCTGAAGGCCTTGGGGGCCTCCTGGCTGGTGTTCCAACATTAAATGACAACAGCGATCCTGGCTGTCCATAGGAATCATGTTCTAGGGACCAGAGGCTTTGCTGGCTGAACCCACATGTTGCATTTCATTCTGCCCAGGAAGCAGGGGCGACCCTTATCCTGCTGTTAATGGGTGAAAGTGAGGGCTGGCTCATAGGTATGTCAGGAGCTGGTTAGCCTGCCCTGGCCGGAGGGTGAACTCTGTAGTACCTTGCTCTGGGAGCCTGAGTAAGGCTTTGAGGTCACAGTTTTGTCATCTGTAAAATGGGATCATGATGGGCTGCAAAATTAGTGGGACCCAGAATAAAAAAGGTGGCCCCTGGTTAAAAAGTTATTACGGAGGGCCGGGTGTGGTGGCTCATGCCTGTATAATCCCAGTACTCTGGGAGGCCGAGGTGGGTGGATCATTTGAGCCTAGGAGTTTGAGATCAGCCTGGGCAACACAGTGAGACCCTGTCTCTATAAAAATACAAAAATTAGCTGGGCATCATGGCATGCACCTGTAGTCCCAGCTACTCAGGAGGCTGAGGTGGGAGGATTGCTTGAGCCTGGGAGGCAAAGGTTGTAGTGAGCTGTAATTGCACCACTGTACTCCAGCCTGGGCAACAGAGTGAGACCTTGTCTAAAATAAATAAATTAATTAAATAAATAAATAAAAATAAATGGCTGGGCAGGGTGTCTCACATCTGCAATTCCAGCACTTTGGGAGGTCAAGGCAGGTGGATCACCTGAGGTCGGGAGTTCTAGACCAGTCTGACCAACATGGAGAAACTCCATTTCTACTAAATACAAAATTAGCCAGGTGTGTGGCACATGCCTGTAATCCCAGCTACTTGGGAGGCTGAGGCAGGATAATTGCTTGAATCCGGGAGTCGGAAGTTGTGGTGAGCCGAGATCGCATCATTGCACTCCAGTCTGGGCAACAGGAGCCAAACTCCATGTCAAAAAAAAAAAAAAAAAAAAAGGCTGGGCTGGGCACAGTGGCTCATGCTTGTAATCCCAGCACTTTGGGAGGCCAAGGCAGGCAGATCACTTGAGGTCAGGAGTTCAAGACCAGCCTGGGCAACATGGCAAAATCCTGTCTCTACTAAAAATACAAAAATAAGCTGGGCATGCTGGTGGGCACCTGTAATGCCAGCTACTCAGGAGGCTGAGGCAGGAGAATTGCTTGAACCCAGGAGGCAGAGGTTGTAGTGAGCCAAGATCGCGCCACTGCATTCCAGCCTGAGCCACAGAGTAAGACTCTGTCTCAACAAAAAAAAATTATTACAGATCTCAAGACAGCAGCAGCAGCAGCAGCAAAGCATTAAACCAGGTGTAGGGTCCCTTGGAGCATAGACCCTTGTGCTTCTCTGGGTCGAACGCCCATGAAGCTGGCCCTGAGTGGCCTTTCCTGTTTCTCATGACTACAGCTTTGGATGGCACCCAAAACGGCTCCCAAAGGGTGCTCAAGACGTGCCTGCAACTGTCATGACAACGCCACCAGGTTGGAACTGGTATGATCCCCATTTTACAGATGAGAAAACTGAGGCTCGGGGAGATAAGTCTCTTGCCTGGGGCCACACATCAGGAAGTACTGAGCTGGGAACTGAGCCCCGGCTGCCTGGGACAGCGTTTGTGCTCCCGGGTCACGCTCTTGCCATAAACCAGGTGCTGCTTTTGAGGGATGTTATTGAGGTTGGGTGACTCGCCAAGGGTATCGAGCTACAAATTGGCCGGCCCAGGAACTGAACTTGGGTCTACCAGAGTCCCAGCCTGACTCCTGTCCCCTGGTCTCCCTCCTCCAGGGATCTTGTTCTTCCACAAAAGAGGGCAGCCACTGAGTGTCCTCAGCTCCGACCCCAGCCCTGGGGGCCAGAAGGCTGGGACCCAGTGCAGTGACCTTGCCCCTTGGCCACTGGGACCCCACCTTGAAGGAGAACTCGAGTTTGACGAGGAACGGAAAGTTGACGGCTTGCAGGATGCGCTTTTCATTCAGGGTATGTTCGATCTGTTTCAGCTTCACCACCTGGGAAGGGTGGGAGGGGAGGGCAGAGAGGAGGGGGAGGTGAGAGGGGACTCATTTCCCCTGATGCCTGGAACTAGGGATGCCAGAGCCAGGCTGGTTCCTTCAGCCAGAATCATTTGTGTGCCTGTGGCCTGTCGGGCCCTTGGCTGATGCTGAGGACACAGCGTCAGGGAGGCTAGGGGCTGCTTGTCCTTGCATGGCACAAAGTCCAGGGCAAAGAATACATGGGTTACCCCCAGAGATGTCAGAGCCGTGGTGGAGGGCATCTTGGGGTTGCGGAGAAGCAGCCCCCAAGAAGCCCATGTAAAGTACCTGGCATGGTCTGAGGAAGGGGGAATCAAAGAGGGCTTCCTGGAGGAAGGGGCAGCTGAACTGAAATTGAAAAGACAGGCAGGAGAAGGCCAAGGGGTGGGGGGTTTAGGAACTGCCTTACCCTTGTCTAGAACACTCCACACAGCAACCTGAATCTCAGGCTAACTGCTCCTCAGCCATCAGCTGTCCCCAATAGCAGATGCCATGAGCAGGCACCTAGCACCTAGTCTCTCACTGAATCAGGACAGGAGCCCTAGAAGCCCATGCTGGGAGTATGCCAGTTTGGAAGACCAGACACAGAGAGGGGAGGTGACTTGCCCAAGGTCACACAGCTGGCTGATGTCAGGCTGGTGTGTCACATGTAGTCAGCCTGGTCCCTTGGTCAGCTGTCAACTGCTTTGCTCACACAGCTGTGTCCTCACAGTCTATACCTGCCCTGCCCAGTTCAGTCCCCATTAGCCACAGGGGGATGCTGGGCCCCTGAAATGTGACTAGTTGACTGGGGAGCCAAATTCAAAAATTTTAAGTATCTTAAATATAAATTTAAAAACTGACACCAGTTGGGCATGGTGGCTCACGCCTGTAATCCCAGCACTTTGGGAGGCCCAGGCAGGTGAATCACCAGAGCCCAGGAGTTTGAGACTAGCCTGGGCAATGTAGCGAGACCCCATCTCTACAAACAACAACAACAACAACAACGACAACAACAACAACAACAACACAAAGCAATTAGCTGGGCATGGCACGACTATGGTCCCAGCAGCTTCAGAGGCTGAGGTGGGAGGATCATTTGAGCCCAACTGCACTTCAGCCTGGGCAAGAGAGCAAGACCCTGTCTCAAAAACAAAACAACCAGCCTGGCCAAAATGGTGAAACTCTGTCTCTACTACAAATATTAAAAAATTAGCTGGGCGTGGTGGCGGATGCCTGTAATTCCAGCTACTCAGAAAGCTAAGGCATCGCTTGAACCCGGGAGGCGGAGGTTGTCGTGAGCTGAGATCACACCATTGTACTCCAGCCTGGGCAACAAGAGTGAAACTCCATCTCAAAAACAAAACAAAACAAAACAAAAATTAAACACTTGATGTAGGTACTGGTGACTTTCAGGCATAGTTGGAACAACTTGGGCATGTGAATCTGCTTTTTCTTTTTTCTTTTTTTTTTTGAGATGGAGTCTCGCTCTGTCGCCCAGGCTGGAGTGCAGTGGCGCGATCTCGGCTCACTGCAAACTCCACCACCTGGGTTCACGCCATTCTCCTGCCTTAGCCTCCCAAGTAGCTGGGACTACAGGCGCCCGCCACCACGCCCGGCTACCTTTTTTGTATTTTTAGTAGAGATGGGGTTTCACTGTGTTAGCCAGGATGGTCTCGATCTCCTGACCGCGTGATCTGCCTGCCTCGGCCTCCCAAAGTGCTGGGATTACAGGTGTAAACCACCGCGCCAGGCCTGAATTAGCTTTTACAACTTCCCTCCTTTTTCTCCTCTTTCCAGGAAAAATTTACCCTCAGAGTTGAGACCTGTTGTAAGCATCCAATGGACACTGGATTTTAAAGACACTTCAGTACAGAAAAAAAGGAAATATTTCCGAAGTCATGAAGGACTGGGAAAAAAACAAAAGGAATGTAAAATGTTTCATTAATGATATTTTCACATTGATAATATATGGAAACGGTAATACTGTAGATATACTGGCTTAATTAAAACATATCATTAGGCTGGGCGCGGTGGCTCACATCTGTAATCTCAGCACTTTGGGAGGCCGAGGCGGGCAGACCACCTGAGGTCAGGAGTTTGAGACCAACCTGACCAACATGGTGAAACCCCGTCTCTACTAAAAATACAAAAATTAGCCAGGCATGGTGGCGGCGTCTGCAATCTCAGCTACTTGGGAAGCTGAGGCAGGAGAATCACTTGAACCTGGGAGGTGGAGATTGCAGTGAGCTGAGATCACACCACTGGGCGACAAGAGTGAGACTCTGTCTCAAGAAAAAAAAAAAACAAAAGCCCCAAACATGTCATTAAAATGAATTTCATGAATGTCATCTGCTTCTTTCACTTTCTTTTTTAATTACAATTTTTTTTTTTAATTTTTATTTATTTATTTTTTTGAGACGGAGTCTCGCTCTGTCGCCCAGGCTGAAGTGCAGTGGCCGGATCTCAGCTCACTGCAAGCTCCGCCTCCTGGGTTCACACCATTCTCCTGTCTCAGCCTCCCGAGTAGCTGGGACTACAGGCGCCCACCACCTTGCTTGGCTAGTTTTTTTTTTTTGTATTTTTTAGTAGAGATGGGGTTTCACCGTGTTAGCCAGGATGGTCTCGATCTCCTGACCTCGTGTCCACCCGTCTCGGCCTCCCAAAGTGCTGGGATTACAGGCTTGAGCCACCGTGCCCGGCCACAATTTTTTTTTTTTAAGAGATGAGGTCTGGCTGTGTTGTCCAGGCTGGAGTTGAACTCCTAGGTCCAAGTGATCCTCCTGCCTCAGCCTCTCTGGTAGCTAGGACTATAGGCATGCGCCACCATGCTTGGCTCTTTTTACTGTTTATGATGGAGCAAAGAGAAAATTTAAAATCGATTCTGTGGCTTGGGTTACATTTCTGTTGGTTACATTGCTGCTTTATAGCAGTGCCCGGTATAAAGTTGGATCACAAAAATATTTACGGGAAGAAAGTCCACGTAAACACCGCTTTCCCCAAGAATGCTCCTGGCCTCCTCCCTTTGGACTGGTGTCTGACCCTGTGTCACAGTGCCCGGCTTTGAATGCATGGCCGGCCTGGAGAGGGAGCTTTGGGAAGGCAGCACAGGGCCCTTTCGACCCTTGGAGCTGGCACATTATGGGGGCTCGGGGAATAGTGGGTGAGCCTGGCGTGGAAGCTCATGTCCGTAATCCCTGCGCTTTGGGAGCCTGAAGTAGATCACTTGAGGCCAGGAGTTCAAGACCAGCCTGGGCAACACAGCAAGAGACCCCCTGCCTTAAAAAAAAAAAAAAAAAAAAAATTAGCCAGGCATGGTAGTGTGTGCTTGTAGTCCCAGCTACTCGGGAGGAGCTCAGGAGTTTGAGGCTACAGTGAGCTATGATCACGTCACTGCACTCCTGCTTGGGCAACAGAGCAGGATCCTGTCTCCCCGCAAAAAAGCAAGTGGCCAGGCGCGGTGGCTCACACCTATAATCCCAGCACTTTGGGAGGCTGAGGCAGGTGTATCACCTGAGGTCAGGAATTCGAGACCATCCTGGCCAACATGGTGAAAACTCATCTCTACTAAAATTACAAAAATTAGCTGGGTGTGGTGGCGGGTACCTGTAATCCCAGCTACTCGGGATGCTGAGGCAGGACAATCGCTTGAACCAGGGAGGTGGGGGTTGCAGTGAGCCGAGGTCGCGCCACTATACTCCAGCCTGAGCAACAAAGCAAGACTCTGACTCGAAAAAGCAAAGCAAGTGAGTGAACGGGTGGATAGGGCACTCCAAGGAGTGGGCACAGTCCAGGCAAAGGCGAGGACGGGCCACCTCACCTTCTGTTTGTCGAGGATCTTCATGGCATAGTGGTTCCCGGTCTCCTTGTGTTTCACCAGCATCACCCGCCCGAAGGAGCCCGTGCCGAGGGTCTTGATTCGTTCAAACTGATCCAAGTGGGCTGTGTTCTGTGGGCAGAGGGGTCGGCAGGCTCAGGGTGCATCCTCCCCGCGGCCTGCTGGGCTAAGGTCTGAGGCATCCCCTCTGCCACCGGCAGAGGGGGCCCCGGGGAGCACGTAGGGTCAGCGGGGTTGAGGACGGGGGCGGAAAATCAAGATGGCAGAGGGCGCATTCCTTAAGGCGGGTGGCAGGGGCCAGATCCGGCCCTGGCCTGGGGCCTGGGAGCTGCTGGCAGCTGTGCTAGGGGCAGGGGCGGGCTGTTGGAAGGGGTGGTGGGATGGGGGTGCCTGGCATTGGGCAGTCAGGTGTCTCCACACAGGAGCCCCCATGCGTACCTAGGGAGTGAATGGGGAGGGTCTGAAGCCTTCCACGGGGTTTCTGAAATTCTAGCTGTGTTGCTGGGACGCAGCTGGGGGCTGGGGGTCACCAGCTCACCCCTCCCCGGACTCTGTACCCGGTGGTCTTACCTGAGCGGGACTTTCCCATTTTTTAAGAAAATCTTCTTTGGCTTTGGCTAAGAATTCTTTCACTGAAAGGGAGACAGGGGAGGGTTAGACAGAGACCTCCATTTCACCGGGGCGGGTTCAGGTGATTTCTGGGGAGATACTTGGTAGAAATTGGGGTGCAGTTCCCTCAACCTAGAGCCTGACCTTTTTATGGTGCCTCTGGGGGCCCTGGCCGGGCCGTGGCCTGGGCCTCCCTTGCTACAGAGAGGTGGGATCCAGCTGCTACTCCATCCAAAGTGGGGTACAGAGAGTCTCAGGGGTCACCCCCAGGGGAACGGAGGGAGGCACCCAGGCAGGCCAGCCCACCCCCACTCGCCCCAGTTCTGACCGACATTCCACGGCCAGGGCCGACGCCAGCCGAGGTATTTATAGCCTTGGGATTTGGCTGTTCCTCTGGCCCCTTCTCTGGGGAGGCTGGGCCTGGGATGGAGGCCTCGGGGGCTCGGGTAGCAGGCGCCCTTGGGGGGCTCAGCTGTCACCTTGGCCCCCAGCTGGCCCTGTTCCTCTCGTGTCGATCGCAAGGGCATTGCTCCAGAGCTGGTTCAAGGGAAGTCTCGCCCGATGCCCACTCCTCGGCCCCACGGCATCCCAAGGCGAACATCACCGCCTGGCTAACGTTGAAACTTCCCCGGCAGACCCTGTGCCGGCTGCTGTCTACACTGTCTCATCTGACTCGCTCGGCAACCTGCCTTGTATCCATTGTGTCCGTTTAACAACCCAGAAAACAGGCTTGAAAACAGTCCTTCTTATCTCTGCTGAGACGCAGCCCAGCAAAGTGGCTAAGGGCCAGGACTTGGGGACAAGATCCAGTTCAGAGCCCAGCCTGGTCTCCGATGAACTCTGTGACTTTGGGCAACTGATCTCACCTCTCAAGGCCTCAGTTTTCCTCATCTGTAAAGTGGGGTGGTTTTTTTTGGGTTTTTTTTTTTTTGAGACGGAGTCTCGCTCTGTCGCCCAGGCTGGAGTGCAGTGGCGCGATCTGGGCTCACTGCAAGCTCCGCCTCCTGGGTTCCTGCCATTCTCCTGCCTCAGCCTCCCAAGTAGCTGAGACTACAGGTGCCCGCCACCTCAACCGGCTAGTTTATTTTTTTGTATTTTTTTAAGTAGAGACGGGGTTTCACCGTGTTAGCCAGGATGGTCTCAATCTCCTGACCTCATGATCCGCCCGTCTCGGCCTCCCAAAGTGCTGGGATTACAGGCTTGAGCCACCGCGCCCGGCCTGTGGGGTGGTTTTAAGGAATGAATGAGTTCATCTTGGCAAAGGGAGTTGAACAGTGGCCCATGTGATGTTAGTGCCAGATAAATGTCAGCTACTATTATTTTTTATTTATTTTTAAAATTATTATTATTATTATTATTATTGAGATGGAGTCCCACTCTATTGCCAGGCTGGAGTGCGGTGGCACGATCTCAGATCACTGCAACCTCCACCTCCCAGGTTCAGATGATTCTCCTGCCTCAGCCTCCTGAGTAGCTGGGATTACAGGCACCTGCTACCACGCCCAGCTAATTTTGGTATTTTTAGTAGAGACGGGTTTCACCATGTTGGCCAGGCTGGTCTTGAACTCCTGACCTCAGGTGACCTGCCTGCCTTGGCCTCCCAAAGTGCTGGGATTACAGGCATGAGTCACTGCACCCAGCCTATTATTTTTTAAATTGAGGTATAAAATATGGGGAGAAGGCCGAGGTGGGCGGATCACGAGGTCAGGAGATCGAGACCATCCTGGCTAACATGATGAAATCCCATCTCTACTAAAAATATTAGCCAGGTGTGGTGGCGGATGCCTGTAGTCCCAGCTACTCGGGAGGCTGAGGCAGGAGAATGGCGTGAACCCGGGAGGCGGAGCTTGCAGTGAACCGAGATCGCACCACTGCACTCCAGCCTGGGAGACAGAGCTAGACTCTGTCTCAAGAAAAAAAAAAAAAAAAAAAAAAAAAAAACATATGGGGAGAGAGGCTGGGTGCAGTGGCTGACGACTATAATTCCAGCACTCTGGGAGGCTGAGGTGGGCGGATCACGAGGTCAGGAGTTCGAGACCAGCCTGGCCAACATGGCGAAACCCCATCTCTACTAAAAATAAAAAAATTAGGCCGGGCACGGTGGCTCACGCCTGTAATCCCAGAACTTTGGGAGGCCGAGGCAGGTGGATCACTTGAGGTCAGGAGTTCAAGACCAGCCTGGCCAACATGGTGAAACCCTGTTTCTACTAAAAGTACAAAAAAATTAGCCAAGCATGGTGGCTGCAGAATCGCTTAGACCCGGGAGGCAGAGGTTGCAGTGAGCTGAGATCATGCCATTGCACTGCAGCCTAGGCAAGACTAGAGCGAGACTCTGTCTCCAAAACAAAACAAAACAAAACAAAAAAATTAGCCGGGTATGGTGGTGTGTGCCTATAATCCTAGCTACTTGGGAGGCTGAGGCAGGAGAATTGCTTGAACCTGGGAGGCAGAGGTTACAGTGAACCGAGATCATACCACTGCACTCCAGCCTGGGTGACAGAGCAAGACTCTGTCTAAGAAAAAAAAAAAAGAAAAGAAAAAATAAAATAAAATATGGGGAGAGACTGGCCATGGTGGCTCACGTCTATAATCCCAGCGCTTTGGGAGGCTGAGGTGGGCAGATCACTTGAGGTCAGGAGTTTGAAACCAGCCTGGCCAACATGGTGAAATCCTGTCTTTACTAAAAATACAAAACTTAGCTGGGCATGGTGGTGCATGCCTGTAATCCCAGCTATTTGGGAGGCTGGGGCAGGAAAATCTCTTTAACCTGGGAGGCAGAGGTTACAGTGAGCCGAGATCGCACCAGTGCACTCCAGCCTAGGCGACAGAGTGAGACTCTGTCTCAAAAAACAAAACAAAACAAAACAAAAAAAACAGGGAGAGCTGGGAATGGTGGCTCACACTTGTAATCCCAGTGCTTTGGAAGGCCGAGGTTGGAGGATCGCTTGAGGCCTGGAATTAGAGACCAGCCTGGCCAACATAGCAAGACCTCATCTCTACAAAAAGTAAAACAATTAAAAAATTAGCTGAGCATAGTAGCAGTCCATGCCCGCAGTTCCAGCTACGCAGGAGGCTGAGGCAGGAGGATCTCTTAAAACCCAGGAGATTGAGGTTGCAGTGAGCTGTGATTGCACCACTACACTCCAGCCTGAGCAAGAGTGAGACTCTGTCTCAAAAAAATAATAATACTCTGGGAGGCCGAGTTGGGGGGATTGCTTGAATGCAGGAGTTCAAGACCAGCCTGGACAACATCAAAACCCTCTACAGAAAATAAAAACATTAGCCAGGTGTGGTGTTGTGCACCTGTAGTCCCAGCTACTCAGGAGGCGGAGGTGGGAGGATTGTTCAAGCCCGGGAGGTAGAGGCTGCAGTGAGCCATGATTGAACCACTGCACTCCAGGCTGGGTGACAGAGTGAGGCCCTGTCTCAAAACAAGAAAAGTAATCATAAAAAAACCTCAAAAACAAATATAGGGGCATTGAGGGTTCAAATTTTTTTTTTTTTTTGAGATGGAGTCTCGCTCTGTCTCCCAGGCTGGAGTGCAGTGGCGCGATCTCTGCTCACTGCAAGCTCCGTCGCCTCCCAGGTTCACGCCATTCTCCTGCCTCAGCCTCCCGAGAAGCTGGGACTACAGGCCCCCGCCACCATGCCCGACTAATTTTTTTTGTATTTTTAGTAGAGACGGGGTTTCACCGTGTTCACCAGGATGGTCACGATCTCCTGACCTCGTGATCTGCCCACCTCGGCCTCCCAAAGTGCTGGGATTACAGGCGTGAGCCACCGCGCCCGGTCGAGCGCTCAAATCTTAAATGCACAGCTTGACAGATTCTTGCATTACGGACTTGTCCTTTAACCACCACCTAGGGCTACAAGGGACCAGCCCCTCGCTGAGTGTTTTCTATGCTTCGTTCTCACCCTCTGGGGTGGGAGCTGCTGTTATTCCCACTGTACAGATGAGAAGACTGATCAGGTCTGAGGTCACTGACCCGCCCCCACTTCCCATGAGATTAACTACTTCACTGCCGACTCAGCCATTGGTTTCAGCGCTGAGTCCAGGGCACCAGGGTGGCCAGTGTGGACAGAGCTGCCTTCAACCCCCTGATGTTCCTGAGTTTGCTACCACCCTGAGGGGCCCTGTACACTTGCCCTTTGGCATTGCTGGTTGTCTGCCTGCCAGGAATTCCACAAGGCCTTTGGGGGGAGCCACCCCCCCTACCTGTCCCCAAAGCTCTCCCTCAGCATTCAGAGAGAAGAGCCCTCATGGGGCTAGAAAGTGGTAGATGGTGGCTGGGTGTGGTGGCTCACGCCTGTAATCCCAGCACTTTGGGAGGCCGAGACAGGCAGATCACCTGAGGTCGGGAGTTTGAGACCAGCTCGACCAACATGGAGAAATCTTGTCTCTACTAAAAATACAAAATTAGCTGGGTGTGGTGGCACATGCCTGTAATCCCAGCTGCTCGGGAGGCTGAGGCAGGAGAATTGCTTGAACTTGGGAGGCAGAGGTTGCGGTGAGCCGGGATCGCGCCATTGCACTCCAGCCTGGACAACAAGAGCGAAACGCTGTCTCAAAAAAAAAAAAAAAAAAAAGAAAGTGCTAGATGGGGGATAGAGAGAGACCGTGGCCAAGAAGGCCCCACAAAGAATGACCCCGCCAAGAGGAGACAGGCAATGAGTGGCCAGGAGTCCTAGATGGGTGCCTGGCTGGGCCACCAACTAGCGCAGGGGCCTGAGCCTGGGGGCTGCACCAAATCCAACGCTTTCACTAGCAGAACCTTTGTTTGTGTGTTTTGTTTTGTTTTGAGATGGGGTCTTGCTATGTTGCCCAGGCTGGTCTCTAACTTCTGGCCTCAATGGATTCCTCCACCTTAGCCTCCCAAAGTGCTGGGATTACAGGCGTGAGCCACTGTGCCTGGCTTCACTGCTAGAACCTTTGTGACCAAAAACATCTTCCTTGGAAACCTCCAAATAATCCACACAGAACTCAGCAGTGGATGGGGAGGGTGGAGGGTGCCCTCTTGGGATTCTACCTTCACCCACACAAGAAGGCAGAGAGGTGCCGGGCTTCAAGGGAATCCGAAAGGTCTGGTCGGTTTTCCCTTTGCTCTTAGCAAAAGGGAAAGAATTGCTGAATCCTGCACCTCCCTGACTCGCTGAGCTCCCAGCCTCTGGCTGTCCGCTGGTGCCCCATGGAGCAGTTCCACAGGGTGCCCTGCTGTTAGCATGGCCCTTCTCTGGCCTCTCAAAGGACCAGAGAGCCCAGGCTCTGGTGCCACTAGCCTTGTGAGCTTGTCAGATTTGGGGACGGGGCATGGGGGAGGCCAGTGCCAGGAGGAGCAGGCAGAGAGAGGGATGATGGGGGGAGGGGCAGGTAACCTCACTCAAGAGGCCCCACACTCACCTCTGCTTCCTGTCTCTTCCAGCAGAGGGTGGAATAAAGGGTGGGTGGGATGGGGTGATCTGGGGGCCTTCTGTCCCCTGGCCAGGGAGGCTCAGGGTGCTGGCTGTCGCTCAGGCCCCCAGAAGGTGTGGTGCAGGTAGCCCAGGAAACGTACAGCCAGGTGGGCCCAGAGGAACAGCTGCAGCCACAGCTGGAAGGTGGTCTCCGAGTCCCCACCCTGGCTGCTGCCTGATCCCAGATCCATCCCCGGCCCCCCTGGGCTCTCCCTGGAATCTTCCTTTTGCTGAGAAACCAGGAAAACGCAGAGCCTCTAAGTCAGCTTCCTTGGGAAGGCCTCAGGGGACCAGGGAGGAGGAGCTGGTTGCCACAGAAGCTTTTAAAGGTACCTGCTCCAAGCTGGCCAAGGTTTGCAGAGGGCTTCCTTGGCAGGAGGCGATGGGAAGATTCTCCCGAGGGTGTCCCTCTGGCTGGCCTGTGTGCCCCAGGGCGGGGCCATAAAGCTAACTTCCCTTTCCAGGGACTTCACTGCTCCCGGGACGCCAGGCCCTGCCTTCCTCAGTGGGCACTGGACTATGCAGAGGACAGTGCCCGGTGTGCCCACAGCAGTGCCCACTGGGCAGAGGGGAAAGAGTTAAGGTTCAGGATCAGGCAACAGCCAGAGACTCCCTGGGGGCTAAAGAGGCCCCAGAGCTCTCTTAATTCGCTGAAAGAACAGCTGGAGAGAAAGGCTTGGGGCAGGGGGTGACAAGAGCCACCCTGCCTCCTCCCCTGAACTCTCTTTCAGTGTGGAACCCCCAAATCCTGCTATCCCGAGAGAGAAAATGGGTACATCTGGCTCTTTGCTTTGCTCCTATGCGTGGGTGGAGAGGGGAACGGCATCCTGGGATGTCCTTGGCCTCTGTCAAACCTTGCCCTGTGCTTGGCTCTACTCTCGGCCATGAAAGTCCAAACCGGAAACGAGCGGCTAAACCCAAGGGTGGGGGAGGGGGAGGCAGCCTTGACCATCTTCCTCCTTCTTCCCAGATCCCAAAAGAAGCGGAGAGTCTCAAGCCTGTAATCCCAGCACTTTGGGAGGCCGAGACGGGCGGATCACGAGGTCAGGAGATCGAGACCATCCTGGTTAACACGGTGAAACCCCGTCTCTACTAAAAAATACAAAAAAAAAAAAAAAAAAAAAAAAACTAGCCGGGCGAGGTGGCGGGCGCCTGTAGTCCCAGCTACTCAGGAGGCTGAGACAGGAGAATGGCCCGAACCCGGGAGGCGGAGCTTGCAGTGAGCTGAGATCCGGCCACTGCACTCCAGCCTGGGCGACAGAGCGAGACTCCGTCTCAAAAAAAAAAAAAAAAAAAAAAAAAAAAAAGAAGCGGAGAGTCAGTGGCAGCCTCTTTGAGAGTGCCCAGCACCCTGGACCCCTGCTAGCTAGCAACAGGAAGTGGCAGAGGATGGTAACCCAGCCAGCTGCTGGCCTATACAGCCTGCCGCCCTGCCCACATCTCCCACACGGGGGGTGCCAGCTCCCACTGTGGTCCAGATTCCATTTGGGCTCATAGAGAAAACTCCTTGACACCCTTGGAAAAGCCAGGGCCACAGCAGAAGGCAGAAATCTAGAAACTCGCCCTGGGAATGGGGAATTGCAACAGCAGAATATCAATTTGGGCAAGGGGCTCGAGGGTCTTCCTCGGAAGGGGCCCAGCCTCAGAACCCCCTTCCTCCAGACAACAATCTCAGACCCTCTGCCCTTTTGAAATCTGGCTGTCCTGGGAATTCTGGGGCAGGAATGCCCAGCCTGGGCTGGGACCCCTACTCGAGGCTGGCTGATTCCTCCAGTGGAGCCTGGATTCCCTCCTCTGGGCTTACCATGCCACAACTCTGAGCTGGACCCCAACACTGGGATGGCTCATCCCACAGACTGAGCTGAACCCCAACACTGGGATGCACCTCTCCACCACCCTTGTCTGAGCTGGCCCCCCTGCTGGGTGGACCATCCTCCCTTGTCTCAACTGGGCCACCGATCCCCTCTGTTCTTCCCCAGTCCGCACAGCCTGGGGCTATACAGGAGGCGTTTCCAGGGCCAGCCAGGGGTTCACATCCTCCTCCTCTTCGCCTGTGCCCCAGACCCCTCTGCAGCCCCTCCCTGACTTGAGGGGCAGCGTGTGCCTGGGAAGTTGCTATAGTAACAGGGCTCAGCCTCACCATCGCTGGAGTTGGAAGCCATCACTCAGTCCTGTTCTCAGGGCACCGGGACTACGGTGGCTGGGAAGGCTCATGAGACCTACCGTGTCTGCCGGGCTGTCCATCCCCAGAACCCTCCCTGCAGGGGGAGCTAGGGAGACGTGGGGTGGGATCAGGAAGAGAAACCCAACCCAGAGGCCACTAGGGTGCAGAGGAGGGACAGATAGGACCCTCCAAGTTTCTGTAGACGTGGTTGCGCTAAGGGGAGCGCTACCTTGACAAGACCCTCTTGGGCACCCATACAACTGCCAAGGCACAGAAGGTGTTTGGCCGTCTTAGGCATCCATAGGATGTTGCATGGCACTAGTTCTTCCCATCTAGGGTCTTCTTGGGGGGTGCTTTTCTCTCTTTGCCGGGATCTGCTTGTGTCCCGGGGATGGGGGGGGGGCTCCCTTTTACCAGCTCTGCCTCTTCCCCTATGGGCCAGCTCCCAGGGGTATCTTCAGTCAGTGCCAGCCACGACCTGAGCCCCACTTGGCTGTCTGACCTGGGCGCCTGCCCTCTGGGGCCGCTGCTCCCTCTCCATTCTTCGAACCTGGCCAGCATCTGGGACTTAGTCTTTTTTCTCGGCCCTCTCAGCTCTCCCAATGGCTTTGCCATCTTTGGGTGTAGATTCTCCCCATTCCACTCCAGGGCTCATTCTGGATCCCTGGCCTCTTGGGAGGAGGCGGAGTCTGTCCTGCCCTGGCAGAGATGGTACCACAGGGGACTGCAGGATGCTTAACTGGTGCCTCCCAAGGCTTGGGCATTTTCCTGACCCCAGTCGGGCCGGCGTCTGGCAGATGAAATCCAGGTGCCCCCTGCAGGCTGGCCTGGCTACTGCCCCCGCCCCTGCCCCACCCTTGTAAGAAGGCAAATTTTGTCTAACTCTATCCTCTCAGAATCAGAGCGCCTCAAAGCAAAGAGGGACTTCCTTCCTCATCTTATTTCCTTCTCTGGAAGCCTCTGGGAGGAAGTACAGCTTCGGGCGTTTCTCAAAGTGTGACATGGTCCCATTGGCAGAACATGACATGATTTTCGGGATGTTTCATTTATCTAGTTACACTGTATTTAATGTGTATCAGAGAAAATATAACTGGCATAGCAATCCCATGATTTCATTTATATTATTGTTTAGAATGAGCTCCAAGTTTACATCTGAACAGAAGTGAGTAAAATTTTTATTATTTTAAATTAAGAAAATATGATAGAGTAAAAATCTGGGAGGCTGCTGAAAAATGTCAGAGTCGGGAAATTCTGGGGTCCAAGAAGTTTGCTGGTAGGTGGATCTGGATGTGAATCCTGCCTCTGTGACATCATCTATGTCATGGCTGTCATTTCTGCCAGAGGGCTCCTTTGGAAAATTTGGATAACAGCCCGTTATGAAAGTCACTAGAGTAGATATATCTATCTGCCTGGCCATTTAGCCTGTGGCACAGCCTAGATGCCCAACAAATAGTAGCTCTATTTTACCGTGATCATTCATTCCTGGGTGTCTGACCTGTGCTCTGAGAGAATCAGTGGTTCCTTCCAGAGCCTCTGATCTTTTTCTTAGGATCCTTTTTCTTGTGCAGCTTTCCACCCGCCACCACATGTGTCTGATAGCCTTGAAGGTTTTCCAGGACTGTCATCTCCCCAACTTTCAACTGAGCCACCGTAATACATAGCTGCCTGCCTCCACCTTCCACCTCCCAGCTGGCCTCACCTGCTGGGGGCCTGACTCCTCCCCCTCTGCCAAGTCCCCTCCAAGCTCATGCCCAGACCTTTTTTGGACACTACCCACCTGCTCCTCTGTCATCAAGCACTCAGCTACAGGCACTTCCCTCCCCGGCCCCCGCCCATTGGTGACATGTCAGGCCTCTTCATGATTGCTCTGTAACTCTGAGTTCTGCTATCTGAATCCGTATAGGAATAAAGTTCCCTGGCTTTCATACCTTTCTGGGAGGGGGTAGTCAGGGAACTCAGATGCTGGGGTTTGAGACCAAAAACTGGCCTTCCTTTTCGACTAATAGTTATGACTATTTCTGGGTAAGTGGACAGGGGATCCCAGCCGCCTTCCAGCTTTCAGACTGACGTGACAACAATTTAAGAGCTATAAGAATTGGGAATGGGGTTCAAGACCATTTCTGATGGTATTTCCAGATAGAGAATCTCTTTCTCTGGCTGGCTGGAAAAGGCCAACATAATTTGGGGGCAAGTGGGTGAAAAAGGTCTCTCTCTGGCTGAGCCCTGGGAATGATCAGAATCACTAGACATCAAAGCAAATCACTAGACATCACCCATTACTCTCTTTGACTGCCTCCCCCTCCCCAGTGCTCTTTCTGACCATCCCAATTAAAACCGAATGAACCTCGCTAAACGCAGACACTTTTCATCCCAAACCAGGAGCGGTGGAAGAAGCCCCAGGCACTGGGTGAATGACGGAGCCTCAGTTGTGAAACGACCATTTATTGAGGGGCCCTCCATGGAGCCTAGAGCTCACTGCAAGGCAGGAAATGCGAGGGGGCTCTGCCACCACCCCCCTACCCCAACGCAGGAAAGAGGACGCAATGAATCCCAACAAGAACAGCTCAAACTTGGCTTTGGAAGCACTGAAGCAGTTCTCTACGTTCATAAACAGTCTGCTACCCCAGCCAGGGACAGACGCTTGCTTGGAGGACGGAGCCCAAGCAGAGAAGCAGAATGACACAGTGACAGGATGAGAGAGGCAGAGGGACCCAGAAAGATCCTGTCCCCCATGCCAAGTGACACAGAAGAAAAAAACAATGCTGGAGGTGGCTCTGGGAAATGCTCAGGGGGTAGGATGGGTTTGGAAGCGGGGGCTGTGCTAAGGTGAAGAGGGGAAGGGCAGGAGAAAGATGGCGGGGGCTGGAGGGGGGAGGGGTGTGGTCACCAAGTGGCCAAGGTCCCTGCGCGGTAGAGGCAGACAGACCCCATCGCATTCCCAAACTGGCAGAAACATGGGTCGGGGTCAGGCAGAGGATCCCATAGGCGACAGAAGTGAGTGAGGAAGTGGGGGGATTAGAATCTGGGGAGAGGGGCCAGGAAAGGAGGGGGTAGGCTGGTGACAGGGCCCCATGTGGGGCCCCAGCGGTCATACGTGCCATGGTTGGCAGTGACAGCTGGGGGGGAGCACGGTCTTTGCAGTGTGGGGCGGCCCTAGGGGAAGGGGACCCCTACAGGGGGTACTCTGCGGGCCCGCGGGCCCCAGCCTTGGACAGGCCGGGGCAAGGGGCGCTGGGGGGTAGGCAGAGAGGAATGGGGGGGCCCCGTAGGGGGAGGGGCCAGGCGATGATGGACAAGGCCAGGACTGGCAGCGCAGGGCCGGGATCGGGGTCACGGCCGGGGCACTCACCGCTCTCCTGCTCGCTGCCCTTCTTGGCGGCGGCGGCGTTGCCCATCGCGGCGGCGGCGGCCGGGGCCGGTCCGGGAGCTGCGGCGCGGCGGGTGCTGGCGGCGGCCGGCGGCCCCGGAGCGCGCTGGGCGGCGGCGGCGGCGGCCCTCGGGCTGGCTGCGCTAGCTGCGGCGCCGCGACCCCCGCCCAGCCCCTGCTTCCCGCGTCTCTCCGCGCCCGCCCGCCCGGGAACCTCAGCCCAAGATCTCTGCTGCTGTCCGTGACGCCCCCGCAGCCCGCCGCTCATTGGCCTAGGCCGCCCTGACTGACGGCTCCGCGCCGCCGCCCATTGGCCCTCCCGCGACCTTCTCTCGCCGCTATAGGCTCTCAATCTCGTGACGTCACCGCGGACTCTCGGCCATTCACGCGCTCGTGAGGCCGCAGCTGGGCGGGCAGACGCGTCCGATTGGCCGAGGCGCTGGACTGGGCCCGGGGTCCGCCCCGCGAGGCCGCCGATTGGCGGAGGTGCCCTGTTCGACAAGCCCCCAGCAGAACGCTCAGTGTCAATCCGGGGGTGAGAGGGCGGGGCAGAGGCGCAGTCTGCGGGCCCGGGCCGGCGGGGCGGGGCGGCGGAGGCTGGCGGGCGGCCGCGCAGCACTCCGAGGCTCAGGAGGCGGCCCCGGCGGGCACCCGGCCGGCCCCGCGCGCGCCGCAGTCCCCCGCCCCCGCTCAGTGCGGCAGCGGCTGTCGGCCAGCCGGGGTTGGCGCCGCGGCCTGCCCGGCGCAGCCGCTGACCACCTGCCAGCGGGGGAGGGGCGCGACCGGCGCGCGGGTCAGAGGTCGCCCGGCCGCCGCCGGCGTCATTCATAAGGCCTGGCGCTGGGCAGCCGTGGCCAGGCCTGCTTGGGGGCCAGGCCGCGGGGCCTCCTGGGTTTTCCCAGCCGCAGTCAGGAGGATGCCGGGCCCGGCGCAACGAGTGGCTGGGAAGGGGCGCTCAATGTCCACCCCTTTGCTGGGTCCTAGCCCTGGGCTCCTGCCAGTAGTAAGAGCTGGCACCCACTTAACGCTCCTTCGCACCACACTCCCATCGCGTAGGTGCTACCATCATCACGCCCATTGCACAGATGAGGAATCTGGGGTACAGCCAGGCAGATTCCCTGCTCCCATTCCCCGTCTGTATTTCCTGTCGGCAATGCAAAGGGAACCTGCCCCTTCCTTCGGGATCCTCTTTCAGTACACACTTAGCCGAGGACAGTCGGGGTTTCCCAACTGCGACATTACTGACGGTGGGGCTGGATCATTCTCTGCTGGGGGGTGTCTTGCGCACCACTGGGTGTTGAGCAACATCCCCCGCCTGTACCCACTGGATGCCAGTAGCCCCTCCTCTTTTCCTGCTGGCTGTGGCAACCGCTGTCTCCTGACATTGGTGAATGTGCTCTGCGGGGCCGAACTGCTCCTGATTGAGAAGCACTTAAGAGAGGGTCAGGGGAGGGGAGAAGTCAGGTCACCCTGACACGGAAGGGCTAGCTGGGCTCAACTGCAAGCCGATCTGCTGCTTAGACTTGAACAGCCTGCGCCCTCTCCAGCCGCTGTCTGCACCCATGTTCCCAGATCAACCATGGTTCCAGGGAGGGAGAGTCAGAGCCTTTCTGTGAATTACGCGAAAATGGCTGACCACTCGGCCTCTGGATGGTTACATGGTTAAGGTTTAGTAAAATTTAATAAAAGCATTGCTGTTTGTGTGTTGGGATCACGATGTTAATTTCTTCCTGTGGGTCAAGGGCAGTCTGAAAAATCACTGATTATAATCTATCTGCAGGACAGCTGGTTTGCTTAAATTTTGACAAAAACCTCTTCTGGAACCTCAGTCTGGAATACTGTAGAACCAATTAAGACTGGAGTAGGAAGCTGGGAAGAAGACATGGGACAGCCCACCCACTGGACAGGTCAAGAGACCACTTCTGGGGGAGAGTGGACAAAGTTGCTTCAGTCCACACAAGACAAAAGCACAAACAATCATTCTAAACCAAGTGCTTTTAATTTTCAGACCAACCAAACATTTTTAATATAAAAACATTTTAATAATATACAAACAGCAATCACAACAGCATCCACATGGCAGCAAGGGGACCAGGGCACAGAGAGGGAGAGCAGGCTGGGGAGGGACGGTTTTCAGGGTCCCAGTTGCTTCCCTGGCTTGAAATCACCCTGGTCCTAGCAGAGAGAAGATTAAGGCTGCCAGAAGCAGAGGGTCCCTGACCCCGACCCAGAGACAGACTGCGCAGGCAGGCCCTCTGACACCATCTTCCAACTAGAAAAAGCCAGATCCATTTAGGAGATAACAGGAAGGTGGCTATGATTGACAGGAAAGGCAACATGGTTCCTCAGCATCCTGCTGATCACACCTCTGGGAGCAGAGTTTTCCAGGGGCTGCTGGATTGAAGAGGACCTAAGAATCTTCCTGGGAGCAGGACAGAAATGGGATCTAAGTCTACCTACTAACCAAGATTCCTGCCTGTGACACCAGAAAGCTGGAATGGATCTGCTCAGTGTACGGGAAGAGAAAGGAATGACAGAACCTTTGGCTCAGCAGGACCAGAGCCTTGACGGGCACTGACCAAGAAAGCCTCTAGGCAGGCCAGGGAGGTCTGTCGGAAAGCTTTGGGTCAGTGGTACTCAGGGGTGCACAGTGGCACAATGGCCTTAGGTAGAATTTATGAAGACGAAAAGAACACAAGTCAGAAAGAATTTAGAACTGAAGTACCTGCTTCTTATAGGCCTGTACAGGAAAAGCGAGATCATCCTTCTGGCCAGGACTAGAGGAGTCCCGAGCCCTGTTCTTTCCTAGGGGCTGAGTTTGACAGACCTGGATGCAGCTGATGGCCCCCAAAGTCCTCTAGATGGGCCCTGCAGGACTTGCTGGGAGGCCTGGTTGCCCCTCCTGGTGTGCTGGGACACTGGGTTCCTGCAGTTAGATGCAGTCCATGGAGTTCTCAGGGAGGAGGCCAGGGATACAGCCAGGGAGGCCCAGGCCCTTGATAGGAGTGCAGTTGAGTGGGAGGCTGCAGCCCAGGGAGGGGTCCTGGGTCTCTATGGCCTCCAGCCTGTCCGTGTTGTTGTCCCAGTTGATGTGGAAGCGGGTCACCCGGGGGTTCGAGGCCAAGATGTTCCGCTGGAGCTGGGGCAGAAAGAGGAACGTCAACCCTTGTTGACATGCCCTCTCCTTGCTCCCATAGAGCCAGGACACCCCCAATCACCCATCTGAAGCCCAGCAAGAGCAACCCACATATGGAACTCCAGAAAACACCTGTGCACCATGATTTAGGGCTAGGACCTATCTTTTTGTTTTTTGAGACGGAGTTTCGCTTTTTTTGCCCAGGCTGGAGTGCAATGGTGTGATCTCGTCTCACTGCAACCTCCACCTTCCGGGTTCAAGCGATTCTCCTGCCTCAGCTTCCTATGTAGCTGGAACTACAGGTGCATGGCACCATGCCTGGCTCATTTTCTTATTTTTAGTAGAGACGGGCTTTCATGTTGGCCAGGCTGGTCTCGAACTCCTGACTTCAGGTGATCCGACAGCCTCGGTCTCCTAAAGTGCTGGGATTACAAAGTGTGAGCCACTGCACCTGGCCCAGGACCTATCTTTTTTTTTTTTAAGGGACAGTCTCTGTTAGCCAGGCTAGAATGCAGTGGCATGATCTGAGCTCACTGCAGCTTCAAACTCCTGGGCTCAAGTGATCCTCCCACCTCAGCATCCAGAGTAGAGTACTCCACCCATGTCTCACTCATTTTCTGAGGTGGGGAGGGGGTAGGGACAGGGTCTCGTTATGTTGCCCAGGCAGGCCTATCTAATCTTAATTCTCTAAGACATGCCTTTGAGAAACAAAGGCCTTTTTCTCCTATTCTAACTCAGTACTGTAAGAACTGAACATTACTTGAAAACCTTAAGAAGTAACCTTGACTCCCAATTTGAATGGCTGAACTCCCCCCCAAGTATAAAGAATGGCCTTGTGGGAAGCAGGAAGTGGAAACAGGACCCACCTGGGAGAAATCTGGCTTCATGGGTGGGTTCTCACGCAGCTCGGGGTTGAGGTACTCGTTGTTGACATAGTAGCCCACTCGGATGAACTCCTGTCCGTGGTAGGTACAGGTGATGAGGACTACGGTCACACCCACGGCATCAGTCTCTGGGATGAGGGATGGGTTGGGGGCATCAGCCTAGGGGAGACACATCCTAGGCCTTAGCAGTGCCACAGCCATGCCTCTATGTCATTAGTAGAAACAAATTCCCAAGCAACATGTATTTACTGAGCAAAAAGTATGCTCTCTGCCCTCAGTTTTCTTTTTTTCAACCTCTGCCTCTCGGGTTCAAGCAATTCTGCCTCAGTGTCCCAGGTAGCTGGGACTACAGACGCACACCACCACACCCGGCTGACTTTTTTTTTTGTTGGTACTTTTTTTTTTACATGGAGTTTTGCTCTGTTGCCCAGGCTGAAGGGCAATGATGGGATCTCAGCTCACTGCAACCTCCACCTCACAGGTTCAAGCGATTCTGCTGCCTCAGCCTCCCGAGTAGTTGAGATTACAGGCGCCTGCCACCACGCCTGGCTAATTTTTGTAGTTTCAGTAGAGTTGGGGTTTCGCCATATTGGTCAGGCTGGTCCTGACCTCAAGTGATCCACCCATCTTGGACTCCCAAAGTGTTGGGATTACAGGCATGAGCCACCGCCCCCAGCCTTTTTTTTTTTTTTTTTTTTTTGTTACGGAGTCTTGCTCTCTCTCCCAGTCTGGAGTGCAGTGGCATGATCTTGGCTCACTGCAAGCTCTGCCTCCAGGGTTTACGCCATTCTCCTGCCTCAGCCTCCCAAGTAGCTGGGACTACAGGCGCCCACCACCATACCCAGCTAATTATTTTGTATTTTTTAGTACAGACGGTGTTTCACCGTGTTAGCCAGGATGGTCTCCATCTCCTGACTTCATGATCCGCCCGCCTCGGCCTCCCCAAGTACTGGGATTACAGGCGTGAGCCACCGCGCCCAGCCTACACCCAGCTAATTGTTTTTATTTTTTCTAGAGATGGGGGTCTTGCTATGTGGCCAGGCTGGTCTGGAACTCCTGGCCTTAAGCAATCCTCCTGCCTCTGCCTCCCAAAGTGCTGGAAGCCACCACACCCAGCCAGAATCTACATTTGACAACTCAGGCAGGGTGCTGCATGAGAGCCACTTAGGAGTTACCGTCTATCCTCATTCATTATTCATGGGGTCCATATGTGCAAGTTCACCTACCTGCTACATTTATTTGTAACCCCAAGATGAATACCTGCGGTGCTTCCACGGTCACTTGCAGACATGCACAGAACAGGGAAAAGCTAGAGTTACCTACCATGCCTGTTCCTACCTGAGGTCAAACAAGGCAACGCTCTGTCTTTTGGTCTCAGTTCTTACTGTGAATGAGCATCCTTTCCTCAGCCTACTTAGTGCTACCTTTTTTCCATGTTTTGTGCTTTTTGTTGGTGAGTTTGCTGTCTATGATGGCACCCAAAGGTAGTGCTGAAGTGCAGTGTAGGGTGCAAAAAAGGCCTTATGGAAAAAATGTATATTAGAGAAGCTTCATTCAGGAGAGTTACAGTGCTGTTGGCTGTGAATTCAACATAAATGAACCACAGTATATATTAAATAAGGTGTCTTTTTTTTCTTTTTTTTTTGAGATAAGTCTCTCGCTATATCACACAGGCTGGAGTGTACCGGTGTGATCTCAGCTCACTGCAATCTCCACCTCCCGGGTTCAAGCGATTCTCCCACCACACCTGGCTAATTTCTGTATTTTTAGTATAGATACGGTTTCACCATGTTGGCCAGGCTGGTCTCGAACCCCTGACCTCAGGCGATCCACCCACCTCAGCCTCTCAAAGTGCTGGGATTATAGGTGTGTGCCACCATACCCGGCCTGGTGTCTTTCAACAGCAACACACATACAAGTTTACGTATTGACTGGCTGACGAAAACGTGACTTCCAACAATCTAACCTTATATTTACCCTGGGGCAATGGTTCAGTACTCACTAAATCAGTGTTCGCGGCAACTTTATAGAACATAACTCTTGTGAATAACGAGAATTGACTGTAAATCAGTGGCAGCTTTGACACAGAGGTGGGGGAAGGGAGGGCCTGAGAGCCTCTGAGAGGTCAGATAGTTCCTGACAGTAGAACTAGGATTTGAACCTGAACTTTAAAATTTTTTTTTAATTGATTGATTGACACAGGGTCTCAACTCTTTTCTTTTTTTTTTTTTTTTGAGACAGAGTCTTGCTGTATTACCCAGGCTGGAGTGCAACGGTGTGGTATTGGCTCACTGTAGCTTCCACCTCCCAGGTTCAAGTGATCCTCCCATTTCAGCCTCCCAAGTGGCTGAGACTACAGGCGTACACCACTATGCTCTGCTGATTTTTAAGTTTTTTGTAGAGCTGGGGTCTCACTATATTGCCCAGGCTGGTCTCAAACTCCTGGCCTCAAGCAGTCCTGCCACCTTGGCCTCCCAAAGTGCTGGGATTACAGGTGTGAGCCACTGTACCCGGCCTCTGTTTTTTTAATACTTGTTTTTTCCTTTTTTTAGAGACAGGGTCTCACTGTGTTGCTAGGCTGGAGTGCAGTGGCTCAATCATAGTTCACTGCAGGCTCGGACTCCTGGGCTCAAGCAATCCTCTCACCTCAGCCCCTGGAGTAGCTGGGTCTATAGGCGTGAGCCTCTGTGCCCAGCTGAACTTGAACTTTTGATTCCTGAAGCACTCTGTGGGATTTCAGGTAAAAGAAGATGTTTCTAGGAGTCAAGTGCTAAAGGCCTAAGGCCTCATCTTTCTTACCTGAAAGACAAACATGTGTCTCCCTGCTGGTACAGGGCCCACCAGCACCGAGTCTAGGATCTGATCAAACTCCTCACTCTCAGCGGAGCCAACATAAATGATCTTCCACTCCAGGTCTGCAAAGACATAGGAGGGTTAATGAATTGAAATAGCTCAACAGCAACAACGCAGGGAAAGGCTCTTGTATTCATTTTTCTTTTTTGAGATGGAGTCTCATTCTGTCATCCAGGCTAGAGTACAGTGATGCGATCTCGACTCACTGCAACCTCCGCCTCCCAGATTCAAGTGATTCTTGTACCTCGGCCTCCCGAGTGGCTGGGATTATAGGTGCCCGCTGCCACACCTAGCTAATTTTTTTTTTCTTTTTTGAGATGGAGTTTCACTCGTCACCCAGGCTGCAGTGCAATGGTGTGATCTCGGCTCACTACAATCTCTGCCTCCCAGGTTCAAGTGATTCTCCTGTCTCAGCCTCCCGAGTAGCTGTGATTATAGGCGCCTGCCACCATGCCTGGCTAATTTTTGTATTTTTAGTGAGAGGGTTTCACCATGTTGGTCAGGCTGGTTTAGAAATCCTGACCTCAGGTGATCCACCCGCCTTGGCCTCCCAAAATGCTGGGATGACAAGTGTGAGCCACTGTACCCGGCTTTTTTTTTGTATTTTTAGCAGAGATGGGGTTTCACCATGTTGGCCAAGCTGGTATCCAACTCCTGACTTCAAGTGATCTGCCTGCCTCAGCCTTCCAAAGTGGTGGGATTACAGGTGTGAGCCACTGCGCCCAGCCACATCTTGTATTTTATTTTTACTATTTTTTAAGGCAGTCTCCCTCTGTTGCCCAGGCTGGAGTGCAGTGGTATGTTCATGGCTCACTGCAGCCTCAACCTCCTGGGCTCAAGCGATCCTCCTGCCTCGGACTTCCACCATGTTGGGAATACAGGTGTGGGCTGCTGTGCCCAGCCTTGTGGTAATTTTAAACAGAACCTTAAATATATTAGAAGATTCTTATTCCATCCATCTGACACTTAGTGCCAGGCAGTGCAGTCCTGAATGCTGAGGTGGGCACGAAGCTCTACCTCCATTAGGGAATTCTGTTTTGTAAGCCTAGCTATGACAGATGACCTTGACTGTACCTCTGGGGAAACCTGGGCCTCTCAAGGCCTGAGCGTGAACTGTATGGCAGAGGCTGAATTAAGAGCCACATGACACAGACGTGCTGAGAAAGGAATGGCAGGGGGTTGGGTCATTTCAGGGCCCTGCCCACTGGGTGCTGGGATAGGAAGCAGCATCCTCTTTCACACACAGGGACTGGTGCCACTCAACGAAGTAGATCCCTCGACAACTGGGGCAGGGCGGCAGATTCCAATCTGGCATGAGAGCCAGCCCGCAGGAGGGGGAAGGTGAGGCTGCTCAGGGAGCCAGCCACCCTGGTCTTCCAGATCTGGCACTAAGTCATGCCTACTTAGAGACATTTGGGCGACTCAGTCAGCAAATGCGGCATCCCGGGGTGATCCTCTGAACACTTTTTTTTTTTTTGAGACGGAGTTTCGCTCTTGTTGCCCAGGCTGGAGTGCAGTGGCACGATCTCGGCTCACTGCAACCTCTGCCTCCCAGATTCCAAGTGATTCTCCTGCCTCAGCCTCCCGAGTAGCTGGGATTACAGGCGCCAGCCACCACAGCTGGCTAATTTTTTGTGTTTTTAGTAGAGATGGGGTTTCACCATGTTGGCCAGGTTGGTCTCGAACTCCTGACCTCAGGTGATCCAGCCACCTCAGCCTCCCAAAGTGCTGAGATTACAGGTGTGAACCACCGCGCCCAGCCTCAAACCCTAACTCTTGCACCCCATCCAGCAGGAGGGCCCCATCCCCTGAGTATGCTCCATCAAGATGAAAGGCAAGTGCTTATGGAGCGCCTGGCTGTCAGCTGTGAATCACAGGGAATTCCGGAGACCATGGCCTCTTGCAGGAGGTCCAAGTGTATCAGGGGCAAGGTCATGCTGGTACAGGGAGGCTTGGCAAGAGGCTCGAAACTTATTTTCGGCTCTTTAGAAATTACACAACCCTTCAGCTCTAGCAGCTGGGGGAAGTTTCACAAGTTGTGATTTTCACAGGAAGCAAACTCTCTCAGAAGCTCCCTATTCCTTGGTCCAGTGTCCCACAAAAGCATCCAACTTCGGAAGCACACTGCTGCTGGGTCATGACTACAGAAGCTTGTCACCTGAGTCCCAAGCCCTTCTTTGATGCACTGGCTGCCCGTCCCTTTGTGGTTTCACTCAGGAACCCTACAGCAGGTCTGTAGGATATGGGTGACCACTGAACTCATGGGTGTTTCGTCGAACTAGCCTCTTATTATTTGCAGGGAGGAAGTTGACTTTTTCCCCCTAGAGATGGGGTCCCAGTCTGTCACCCAGGCTGCAGTGCAGTGGCGCAATCATAGCTCACTATAGCCACGAATTCCTGCGCTCAAGTGATTCTCCTGCCTTAGCCTCCCAAGTAGCTGGAAACACAGGCTTGTGCCACACACCCAGGTAATTTTTTTTTTTTTTTTTTTTGAGACGGAGTCTCGCTCTGTCGCCCAGGCTGGAGCGCAGTGGCACGATCGCAGCTCACTGCAAGCTCCGCCTCCCAGGTTCACGCCATTCTCCTGCCTCAGCCTCCTGAGTAGCTGGGACTACAGGCGCCCGCCACCTCGCCCGGCTAATTCTTTTTTTTTTTTTTTTTTGTATTTTTTAGTAGAGACGGGGTTTCACTGGGTTAGCCAGGATGGTCTCGATCTCCTGACCTCGTGATCCGCCCATCTCGGCCTCCCAAAGTGCTGGGATTACAGGTTTGAGCCACCACGCCCGGCCATAATTTTTCAATTGTTTTTAGAGATGTCTTGCTTGGTTGCCCAGCCTGGTCTCAAGCAATCCTCCCGCCTTGGCCTCCCAAAGTATGGGAATTTGTCTGAGCCATCATGCCCAGCCTGTTGATTTATTTTTGTTACAAGTAGTGACACAATTAGAATCAAGTTTTGGGGGAAGACAGAAAAGCAAGCCAGCCCTGCTCTCTCCTTTCTAAAGCAGTTGTTATCATTCTGGTATATTTCCTTCAGCTCTTTCCTCTCATAGCCGGTAGAGTGCTGTATGGGTGCATTTAATTCATGTCCTGGGAAGATAGATGAAAAAGACTAAAGTGTATCCACGAGCACATGTTGTTGTCCAGCTGAGGTCAATATTAATTGGCAAAACCTAAACAAAGAACATGTGGAAACTCACTGAAGGAAAAGGGCCCCTGCAACCGGGCGCGGCGCGGTGGCTCACGCCTGTAATCCCAGCACTTTGGGAGGCTGAGGTGGGTGGATCACTTGAGGTCAGGAGTTCAAGACCAACCTGGCCAACATGGCGGAACCATGTCTCTACTAAAAGTACAAAAAACTAGCCGGGCATGGTGGCGGGCGCCTGTAGTCCCAGCTACTCCAGAGGCTGAGGCAGGAGAATGGCGTGAACCTGGGAGACGGAGTTTGCAGTGAGCAGAGACCGCGCGCCACTGCACTCCAGCCTGGGTGACAGAGCCAGACTCCATCTCAAAAAAAAAAAAAAAAAAAAAAAAAACAAAAAAAGACAACCAAAAAAAAAAAAAAAAGGAAAAGAAAAGAAATGAGCCTCTGCAACAGAGAGAGACATTGACTCTACTAAAAATCAACAAAATTAGCTGGGTGTGGTGGCGCACGCCAGTGGTCCCAGCTATGTTGGAGGCTGAGGTTGGAGGATCACTTGAACCTAGGAGTTCAAGGCTGCAGTGAGCCACGATCGAGCCACTGCACCCCAGACTGGGCGACAGAGACCCTATCTCAAAGGAAAAAAAAAGAAAAAGAAAAGATGTACTGTGTTGACTGTCAGGCACATGGGCTGAAATGGCTTTCAACCAGGGTCAGGGCCGGGCGCGGTGGCTCAAGCCTGTAATCCCAGCACTTTGGGAGGCCGAGGCGGGTGGATCACGAGGTCAGGAGATCGAGACTATCCTGGCTAACATGGTGAAACCCCGTCTCTACTAAAAATACAAAAAAAAAAAAAGCTAGCCGGGCGTGGTGGCGGGCGCCTGTAGTCTCAGCTACTTGGGAGGCTGAGGCGGGAGAATGGCGTGAACCCGGGAGGCGGAGCTTGCAGTGAGCCGAGATCACGCCACTGCACTCCAGCCTGGGAGACACAGCGAGACTCCGTCTCAAAAAAAAAAAACAAAACAAACAAACCAGGGTCAGAAAGAAACTGGAGAATTAACTGAGGGCTGTAGTGAAATACTGATGCAAGAGTGATAGAAGCTGGTTGGGCACGGTGGCTCACGCCTGTAATCCTAGCACTTTGGGAGGCCGAGGCAGGCGTTTTGCCTGAGCTCAGGAGTTCGAGACCAACATGGGCAACATGGTGAAACCCATCTCCACTAAAAAATATAAAAAATTAGCTGGGCATGGTGGTGGGCACCTGTAATTCCAGCTACTCAGGAGGTTGAGGCATAAGAACTGCCTGAACCCAGGAGGCGGGAGAGGTTGCAGTGAGCCGAGATCATGCCACTGCACTCCAGCCTGGGCAACAGAGCGAGACTCTGTCTCAAAAAAAAAAAAAAAAAAAAAAAAGAAGGAAGGAAAGAAAGGAAGAAAAAAGTTATAGGGCCAGGCGTGGTGGATCACGCCTGTAATCTTAGCGCTTTGGGAGGCTGAGGCGGGTGGATTGCTTGAGCTCAGAAGTTCGAGCCCAGCCTGGGCAACACAGTGATACAAAAAATACAAAAAATTAGCCAGGCGTGGCGGCACGCGCCTGTAGTCCCAGCTACTCAGGAGGCTGAGGCAGGAGAATTGCTTGAACCTGGGAGGCAGAGGTTGCAGTGAGCTGAGATCACGCCACTGTACTCCAGCCTGGGCAACACAGTGAGACTCCATCTCTACTAAAAATATAAAAAATTAGCTGGGTGTGGTGGTGTGCACCTGTAATTCTAATTTTTGTATTTTTAGTACAGACGGGGTTTCACCATGTTAGCCAGGCTGGTCTCGAACTCCTGACCTCAGGTGATCCACCTGCCTTGGCCTCCCAACGTGCTGGGATTACAGGCGTGAGCCACCATGCCTGGCCAAGAATCATCTTACATTTGCTGAAATGGCCAGGCATGGTGAGGTGCACCTGTGGTTCCAGCTACTTAGGAAGCTGAGGTGGGAGGATTGCTTAAGCCCAGGAGTTCAAGTCCAGTCTGGACAACATAGTGACACCCTATCTCTCTTTTTTTTTTTTTGAGACGGAGTCTCGCTCTGTCGCCCAAGCTGGAGTGCAGTGGCTCGATCTCGGCTCACTGCAACCTCCGCCTCCCGGGTGCACGCCATTCTCCTGCCTCAGCCTCCCGCGTAGCTGGGACTACAGGAGCCCGCCACCACGCCTGGCTAATTTTTTGTATTTTTAGTAGAGACAGGGTTTCACTGTGTTAGCTGGGATGGTCTTGATCTCTTGACCTCGTGATCCGCCTGCCTCAGCCTCCCAAAGTGCTGGGATTACAGGCATGAGCCACTGTGCCCGGCCAACACCCTATCTCTTTTAAAAAAAAGAAAAAAAATCGGGCTGCAGTGTTGTAAGTAGCGACATATGTGTATGATTGCATTTCTGAATATAATCTTTCTTTAGAATTATACATGGGACACAAATCACCAACACAGCACGAACTCATAGCTACTGTGTACAGGACACAGCTGTACACATGAGGTGTGTATCTAACCTTCTGAGCAATGTCAAGGCAACTCAACTGTGTTCCATGTTATCTCTCTGCGCTAACTTCACAAGCTAGTCCCTGTACAAGACATACCTCCACTGTGTGTGTGTATGTATGTGTGTGTGTGTACATATATATGTAAATGATAAGACTAAAGACACGTACATGATTACTGTAGCTAAACTAGCTAAAGAGTCTGCTTCCTGCTTTTTTGTTTTTGTTGTTGTTTGAGACAGTCTTACTCTGTCACCCAGGCTGGAGTGCAATGGCGCAATCTGGGCTCACTGCAATTTCCACCTCCCGGGTTCAAGCGGTTCTCCTGCCTCAGCCTCCTAAGTAGCTGGGATTACAGGCGCCTACCACCCTTCCCAGGTAACTTTTGTATTTTTAGTAGAGGCAGGTTTTCACCACATTGGCCAGGCTGGGCTCAAACTCCTGACCTCAGATGATCCGCCTGCCTTGATCTCCCAAAATGCTGGGATCACAGGCGTGAGCCACTGTGCCTGGCCTGTTGTTGTTTTTTGAGGCAGAGTCTTGCTCTGTCACCCAGGCTGGAGTGCAGTGGCACAACCTCAGCTCACTGCAACCTCTGCCTCCCAGGTTCAAGCAATTCTTCTGCCTCAGCCTCCCGAGTAGCTGAGATTATAGGCGCCCGCCACCAAGCCTGGCTAACTTTTGTATTTTTAGTAGAGATGGGGTTTCACCATGTTGGCTGGGCTGGTCTTGAACTTCTGACCTCAGGTGATCCACCTGCCTTGGTCTCCCAGAATGCTGGGATTATAGGCGTGAGCCACCGTGCCCAGCCTGTTTTTTTTTTTTTTTTTTTTTTTTTTGCCTTTGTTCATAATCAAAGATCAGTCCTGCTGCCATAACAGCTTTGTTAGTTCTGGGTCAGAACATCTGGCTTCTATGACTTACTCAACCAGTGTCTGTTGAATTTCTCAGCTAAACATGGAAGCATCTATTTCCAGATGTGGAAGATAAAAGTGCAAAGGGGGCTTGAGGCCCTTGAGAAATAGGAGTCACTCAACTGGGGCTTAGGAGTTAGGGTGGTTTTTTTTTTGTTTTTGTTTTTGTTTTTTTTTTTTTTTGAGATGGGGTCTTGCTCTCTCACCTAGGCTGGAGTACAGTGGTGCAACCATGGCTTACGGCTTACTGCAGCCTTGACCTCCTGGGCTCATACAATCCTCCCATTTCAGCCTCCTGAGTAGCTGGGACCACAGGCACATGCAACCAAGTCCCATTAATTTTTTGATGTTTCTGTAGAGACAAGGTTTTGCTATGTTACCCAGGCTGGCCTAAAACTCCTGGGCTCAAGAGAGCCTTCTTCCTTAGCCTCCCAAAGTGCTGGGATTACAGGAATGAGCCACCTCGCACAGCTGGATTGGGGGTTTTGTCAAGATTTTCAGTTGACACTGCTGAGAGTGAGCCAGATTCTCTTTTTCATGGAGAGGAGGCCAGAAAGAGGCAGAAAGCAAGCTGGCAGATCAGTCACAGAGAGCCCTAGGACGGGAAGAGCCAGGATTTCTCACTTGAGTTTCTTGAAGGAAAAGCTTTATCTTCCGGGTGCAATTAACAATAGCATTCCCTGGCCGCGTGCTTGTGATTCAAAGTGTAATCCCAGCACTTTGGGAGGCTGAGGCGGGCAGATCACTTTCGGTCAGGTTTGAGATCAACCTGGCCAACATGGTGAAACCTCATCTCTACTAAAAATACAAAAATTAGCCGGGCATGGTGGCTCAAGCTTGTAATCCCAGCTACTTGGGAGACTGAGACCACAGAATCGCTTGAACTCAAGAGGTGGAGATTGCAGTGAGCTGAGATCGCGCCACTGTACTCTAGCCTGGGTGACAGAGTGAAACTCCATTTCAAAAAATAAATAAAATAATAATAATAATAATAGCATTCCCCTTCACTGTGTTTTGAGTATCCTGATTAGGCAATAAATTGTATGGTCATTCCTATCTATGCTCCACCTCTGAAATAGGGAATCCTTCTTCCTTTCTTTCCCTGGATCGGAGCAAAGATAAAGAACTTAGATTCAAAACTTCAGTGCCAATATTTCTACAAACTGGCTGGGTGACCCTGGATAAATCACTCCATTTCTATTAAAAGATGACCAGCAGAGGCTGGGCACGGTGGCTCATACCTGTAATCCCAGCATTTTGGGGGGCTGAGGCGGGCAGATCACCTGAGGTCAGGAGTTCGAGACCAGCCTGGCTAACATGGTGAAACCGCATCTCTACCAAAAACACAAAAATTAGCTGGGCGTCATAGCAGGCACCTGTAATCCCAGCTACTCAGGAGGCTGAGGCAGGAGAATTGCTTGAACCTGGGAGGCAGAGGTTGCGCCACTGCACTCCAGCCTGGGGGACGAGAGTGAGACTTCGTCTCCAAAAAAACAAAAAAAGGACCAGCAGGTTGAATTTAGCCTTTCTGCCTCTAATTCTATAAATAAGTAAAGTCACAGGGCAGGGGCTTCCTAGGAGAAGTACCAGATAATGACCACACAACCATTTTTAAATGCAAGGAACACAAACAGGCTGATTGAAACCTGATCTCCTGCCGCCTGGGAGCTGGGAATCCCTCAACCTATTACTTCCTTCCATTTCCTCCTGGCTTTTAAATTAAATCTTATTCCACAGTGTCATTCTACACTTTATTTATTTATTTACACGCTGCCCTGTTCCAGAAAGGATTTAACTCGGCTTATTCTATAGTTAGCCACAAGTAGACTGCTTAATTTAAAAAGGAGCAAGACAGACCGGGGAGAGAGAGACCCACTGGCCTACCCGAAGCACATCCACATCTCACTCTATCAGCCCCAAGCTAGTCCAGGTGACCAGCTTTGAGGGCCAAACACCCACCTGCCCCCGAAAGGCACTAGTTAGCACATCCTGGCTTCACAGGCCCCCAGATCGCTACCTCCTCGGCTACTGCCTTTTCTCTTTTAACCACCAAGTAGAAAAATGGCCTAATGGAGTACTTCTTTCTGAAAGCAGGACTTGCATTTTAGTGGTGCCAAGGCTCCCTGGGTGACCTTAGATTTTGGATTTGTACAGGCCTTGACTTGAAAGGTCTTTTGCGCTTTGTGGCTCCTGTCTTCTCATCTGTGAGATGAGAGCCATGTCCACCTTTAAGTCACACAGATTAACAAGTACATCTGCAGAAGCACCTTGGAAAAGATGTACAGGAGGCTGTGACCTCCGGGCTCCAGCTGACTGTTTGAAGCTGGAGCCTGTCACAGCTCAGCCCAACCCACTCACCCTCCAGACTAGGTCAGACCATCAAAAGCAATGGAAGCTTGGCACTGATTATCCAGCTATATTAAAAAAAAAAAAGACCGGGCGCGGTGGCTCACGCCTGTAATCCCAGCACTTTGGGAAACCAAGGCGGGTGGATCACTTGAGATCAGGACTTCGAGACCAGCCTGGCTAATGTGGTGAAACCCTGCCTCCAACTAAAAATACTAAAATTAACCGGGCATGGTGACAGGTGCCGGTAGTCCCAGCTACTCGGGAGGCTGAGGCAGGAGAATTGCTTCAACCCGGGAGGCGGAGGTTGCAGTGAGCCGAGATCGTGCCACTGCATTTCAGCCTGGGCAACAGAGCAAGAGTCTGTCTAAAAAAAAAAAAAAAAAGAAGAAGAAAGAAAAAGCGAGGGAAGAACTGCTGTAGTAACTCAGTTGGAAACGGGTGGGCAAACCTGGAGAAGCAGCTAATACCTGCCTGGCTATGCCAGCCCTCAGATCTCAGTGTGTTTATCCAAGTCCACAGAAGAGGGTGGGGAAGGGGAGCTGGGGAGACCAAGTTCCCCTCAAAGACGGTAGCATCCTTTCCCAGGGGGAGCTCAAGCATAGCAGGGGTTGGGCCCCAACGAAGGAGGAACCAGGTTCCAGGGTATGTGCAATGGCAGAAAAGCAACAGCAACTGGTGCGGGTGGGGTTGTTGAAATATTGGCAGGTTGGGGAGGGGATTGGTGGGAGACAAATGGGAAGATGGGGGCGAGGGCGGTCCTGAAAAGGGGTTGAGGGGTTTTCACAGCGAAAAACGGTTACTGGTGGGGAGCGTCTTCACGGTGAGGAGGGAAGGGAGCTTGCGTGAGAGATCTCCATAGGGAAAATAGCAGATGGCTGGGATTTCCCCCGGGGAAAATGGGAAGGGGCTGGACATTCGGAGTCTCCAGAGGGAAAATGGGAGGTGTGAGTATCTCACTAAAGAGGGAATAAGTGGGCAAAAATGGGTGGGTGGCTAAAGCGCGGGTCTTGCCACAGGGAAATCACGGTGGCTGAAGATCTCCGTGGCTTAAGAAATGGAGGCCAAGAAGATTTCTCCATGAAAACGGGTACCTAGGAAGACCTCCAGATTAAAAAGATGGATGAGGTTTCCCACGCGGGAAGTGGGGCTTGACTGGGGTTAATCTTTATGGGGAGGTCGGGGCGGGCAGTGGGGGAAGAGGTCACGGGGAGGTCCGAGTTAGCTAGCTGGGGGTCTCCACCCGGGAGGTCAAGGCGGGCAGTGGGAGAGGAGGTCACGGGGAGGTCCGAGTTGGCTGATGGCGGGGAGTCTCCACCCGGAGATCGGGATTGGCGGAAAGGGGACGAGGGGTTTCATGGGGGAGATCAAGTTGGCCATGGGAGCGCTTCTCCAAGGGGAGGCCGGGGTCGGCCCGGGGGTGGGGGTCCCCGCACGGGCCCAGCCTCACCGTCCGCCAGGGCTTCACTGCACTCGAAGCTGATCTCGAACCGGAAGGGGCTGTGGAAAGGGCTCGGGTTCTCCAGGACCGCCACGTTCAGCACCGACACCTTGGCCATCGCCTCGCCTCGCCTCGCCTCGCCGCGCCGCGCCGCAGCAGGGGCAGGCGCAGGGGCAGGGGCTGTGGCTGTGGCGGAGGCCGCGCCTGGGTCCGGTGAGTGGGGGGGCGTCAGTGGGGTACGGCAGACCAAGTCCACTCCCGCCTCTTCTCTCCGCGGACTGAAGTGCGCACCTAAACCGCGGACCGCCTTCAAATAGCCGGCCTCCGCCCTCTGGCCAATCACCGCCAACGCTCCCCTGGCGGCGCGCGCACCCCCTCAGCCAATCCTGGAGCGCCAGTCGGCGCGCGCCCAGACTCCCCGGACCAATCAGCGGAGCTCCCTCTCCGCGGCGTGTGAGGAGGGCGAAACCATCTCCAGGCTTCTTAGCGTGTCCGCTGGGAACCAATCCCCAGCGTCTCCGACTCGGATGTCAACGGCGGGAGTGGACGGAGTCAGAGCGCTGGACTCCTTCTGCCCAATCCTGAGGGTTCCCGCACCGGCGTAGCCCGCCCCTCGCCTCGCTTTTCCGGGAGCTGCATCCCGCACCGCGCAGCGCCGCCAACCGCCGAGCGGTGGCGCGCGGCGCTCGCTAAAGAAGGCGGGAAGGGCGGTGCTCGCACCCTCAGTGATTGGCAGGAGGGAGTGGGGCGGAGATAAAGAGGGTTTTCTGAGAGTTGATTGGCTGGATTGGTAATAGTGCCGGGAGCAGAAGGAGGCTCAGCTGGGGATTCGCTGGAGAGAAGCGGAAGTCGAGCGCCGCCGCGGTGCTGGCGAGTGTGAAAAAAGAGGCGGAGGGTTGCGCCCTCAGCGTCTGTCAACAGGTGAGCGTAGTCTGGAGCTTTTCTGAGTGGCTCCTGACCCTTGAGGTCCAGCGGCCCTGGAGTCCGTTGTGAACGTTGCGAACGTTCGGAGTGGCGATCACGCGGCGCGCTGGGACCTCGGGAGTCCAGCCCGGTTCGGATCCCGCTTTCGCCCACTAGGGGTTCGAATCCCGCTCTCGCCCCCGAGGGGTTTGGATCCCGCTCTCGCCCCCTCAAGGGCTCTTGGAAGGTTTCAAGCAGACGGTACTGAAAATGGGAGTTTCAGTTCGGGGGCAGACCAGTGTTCGAGTCCGGGCTCTGCTACTCAGCTCCTGAGGCAGCGTCTCTCCATTCAACGGGGGCAGTGGCAATTCCCTGACATGATTCATGACCGCACAATACATCCGGAAACTTCTCTCCGCCGCATCCCGTCGCCCCCGGCCTGGGAGACTCCAGGTCGCAGAGTCTCTGCCCCCACGGGCGATCAGCTCTACCCAGTGGAAAAATAATGCCAGCCGCGCACCTAATTTTACATTTTTTGGAAACCACTTTTTTTTTCTTTGAGACGGAATCTCGCTCTGTCACCCAGGCTGGAGTGCAATAGCGCGATCTCGGCTCACTGCAACCTCCACCTCCCGGGTTCAAGCGATTCTCCTGCCTCAGCCTCCTGAGTATCTGGGATTACAGGTGACCACCACCACAACCAGCTAAATTTTTTTCTGTATTTTTAGTAGAGACCGGGTTTCACCTTGTTGGCCAGGCTGGTCTCAAACGCCTGATCTCAAGTGATCCGCCCGCCTTGATCTTCCAGAGTGCTGGGTTTACAGGCATGAGCCACTGTACCCAGCCATATCTTTTTTTTTTTTAATTTAAGATTTACTTTTTTTTTTTTTTTTGAGACGGAGTCTCGCTCTATCGCCCGGGCTGGAGTGCAGTGGCTAGATCTCAGCTCACTGCAAGTTCCGCCTCCCGGGTTTACGCCATTCTCCTGCCTCAGCCTCCCGAGTAGCTGGGACTACAGGCGCCCGCCACCTCGCCCGGCTAGTTTTTTTTTTTTTTTGTATTTTTTAGTAGAGACGGGGTTTCACCGTGTTAGCCAGGATGGTCTCGATCTCCTGACCTCGTGATCCGCCCGTCTCGGCCTCCCAAAGTGCTGGGATTACAGGCTTGAGCCACCGCGCCCGGCCAAGATTTACTTTTTTTAAAAAAAATTAAATTTTAGAGGCTGGCCATGGAGGATTTCTTGAGGCCAGGAGTTCAAGATCAGCCTGGGCAACATAACAAGACCTCATATTTACAAAAATATAAAAGAATAAGCCAGGTGTGGTAGTGCATACCTGTAGTCTCTGCTACTCCTGAAGCTGAGGCAGGAGGATCTCTTGAGCCCAGGATGCTCCAGCCACTGCACTCCAGCCTGAGTGTCAGAGTGAGATCCTGTCTCTCAAAATTAAAATTAAATTTTAAAAAAGCAAGTTCAGTTTAGCTGTCTTGATAGCCACAGTTGAGTGCTCCTGAACCACTGTGACAAGTGGCTCCTGTATTACTGGACAGTGAAGGTCAAAAACACATTTGACCAGGTCACTTCTCAGGATGAGAGCATTGTCTTCGAAACTATGCTTTGTCTCCTGTTAACTACCCAGCTCCAATTTCAAACCAGCCTGAGTAACCCTCTTTTTGTTAAAAATCTGACAAGCCACTCCCAGTGCAAAGCTCTGCCCAGAACCTCTTCTGGGCTCTTGGCTGGCTTATGCCTTCTCGTCATTCAAGTCTCTGTTCAAATGTCCTCTCCCCAGAGAGGCCTTTCTAAGGGTTCCCTGGACAGTGTTCAAAATCACAGGCCGTAAGCCTGAATAGCACTGATCCAAGGCACTAGTATTTCTTACCTAGTCACCTCTGGAAACAATCCAGTTCCTGTGGGATTTTTTTTTTTTTTTTTAACAGAGCTCTGTTTCCCAGGCTGGAGTGAAGTGGTGCGATCTCGGCTCACTGCACCCTCCTGCTTCTGGCATGATCATAGCTCACTGTAACTTGGAACTCTTGGGCTCAAGTGATCCTCCCACCTCAGCCTCCCAAGTAGCTGGGATCACCAGTGCGGGCCACCATGCCTGATTTGTTTTACTTTTTTTTTTTTTTTTTTTTTTTTGAGAGGGAGTCTTGCTCTGTCACCCAGGCTGGAGTGCGGTGGTGCGATCTCGGCTCACTGCACCCTCCTGCTTCTGGCTTCAAGCGATTCTCCCACCTCAGCCTCCTGACTATATGGGACTACAGGCACACGCTACCTTGCCCGGCTAATTTTTGTATTTTTAGTGAAGATGGGGGTTTCACCATGTTGGCCAGGCTGGTCTCAAACTCCTAACCTCAGGTGATCCACTCGCCCCAGCCTCCCAAAGTGCTGGGATTACAGGCATGAGCCACCATGCCCTGCCTGTTTTACTTTTTAAATTTTTTGTAGAGACAGGGTCTCGCTGTTGCCCAAGCTGCTCTTGAAACTTCCGGCCTCAAGCAGTTCACCTATCTTGTCTTTAAATGCTGGGATTACCGCGCCTAGCCCATTTTTTTTGGTGTGTACATCTCACATTAAGAAAAATTTTTTTTAGCTGTTAAAAAAAATTGAAAGCTTTTTAATATTCTTTTGAAATTATTTGGCTTCAAGGAAGCTCACATTTATGATTCCTTTGATTTCTTGGCAATCGTTGCATACTTGGGGATATTTGTGATTTGAGAAAATCTAATTTCCAAATGTAATTCGATTGCTTATGAATACTAAATTTAATGATTAATGCAGTTGTCATGATGTCATATTTCTAGATGCTTATTTAAATATTTATTCATTCCAACTTTGTAGTTTTATCTTTGCATTGTGGAACTTTTTTCCCTTTATCCCTGTCCCTGACCTTTTCATAGCCCCTGAGAAGCTCATGAGCCACCAGCATTATTTCCGTGGCGCTAATGAAGAAAGTGGCCCTGTCTATGATGCATTCTCCTTACAGCTGGCTGAATGATCTTCACTTGTAAACCAGATCATGTCATTACTCTGCTTAAAACCTTCAAAGGCTTATCCTACTTAGAATGAAACCTAAGATCTTTCCTATGGCTTAGGCTGCCCTGCGTGGTAGCCTCAGCTGACCTCTCAGGCCTCATCTACCATTCTTCTTGTCACTGCTTTCAAGCCCAGCTGGCTTTATTCCCCTTCTTTCAACACACCCAGCTTATTTCTGCCGCAGGGCTTTGCACTTGCCGTTCCCTCTGCCTGGAATGTGCTTCCTCCGGATAATTGCATGGCTGTCTCATTCTCTTCGCTGTGGTTCAGCTCGAATGTCCTCTGAAAGAAGACTTCCCAAAGTACCCTATTTAAAGTACCCTTTCTTGGCCGAGCACGCTGGCTCATGCTTGTAATCCCAGCACTTTGGGAGGCCAAGGCGGGCAGATCGCGAGGTCAGGAGATCAAGACCATCCTGGCTAACATGGTGAAACCCCATCTCTACTAAAAATACAAAAAAATTGGCCAGGCACGGTGGCTCACGCCTGTAATCCCAGCACTTTGGGAGGCCGAGGCAGGCGGATCATGAGGTCAGGAGATCGAGACCATCCTGGTGAACATGGTGAAACCCCGTCTCTACTAAAAATACAAAAAAATTAGCCGGGCGTGGTGGCGTGTGCCTGTAGTCCTAGCTACTTCAGAGGCTGAGGCAGAGGAATTGCTTGAACCTGGGAGGTAGAGGTTGCAGTGAGCTGAGATTGCGCGACTGCACTCCAGCCTGGTGACAAAGGAAGATTCCATCTCAAATAAATAAATAAATAAATAAATAAATAAATCTATGTAAAGGGTGAGTTTAGCATATACCTGGAATGTGAAAAGTACTCATTGTGAACCAGCCAGGTGCAGTGGCTCACGCCTGTAATCCCAACACTTTGGGAGGCTGAGGCAAGTGGATTACTTGACCTCAGGAGTTCAAGACCAGCCTGGGCAACATAGCAAAACCCCAACTCTACAAAACATAAAAAAATCAGCCGGGTGTGGTGGCATGTGCCTGTGGTCCCAGCTACTCAGGAGGCTGAGGTGGGAGGATTGCTTGAGCCCCAGGGGCAGAGGATGCAGTGAGCCAAGATCGTACCACTACACTCCAGCCTAGCTAGGCAATAGAGCGAGACCCTGTCTAAAAACAAACAAAAAACTATGAACTTAGTAGCACATAGTGATAAGCAGGTATGTCTTCATTCTTCCTGTGTAATAGTTCAGGTGCACACATGCTCAAGAAAGTGTAAGAAGTGCTATAGCAAAATACTGTTACCCAGCTTGAAAGCTAAAACATTAGAGATGCAACTGAAGGGCCTTATACCCTACATGAAACCCATTCCTCTTCCTTTTTCCTCAAATGTAGCCGCAACCCTGAATTTGGTGTTTACAGTCTTCTGTGCATATAGGCATGTATCTTTAAACAATAGTTTTTGTCATGTTCTATACTTTTATATAAGTGGTGTCTGTGCAATTTAGAGTTAACCTAGCAGGCCTGAGACTGCTATCCTTAGAAAAGCCTGTTTGAAAGATTGGCCCTTGGCTGATATCTAGGAACTTGGATTTCGGGAGGGTTCCTGCCGTTCCCCAAATGATGAGTGCCTAAACTATTTCCACTAACAATGTGGTTCATGTTGAACACCTGCTCTCCTTCTGGAGTCTGGCATTTTGGTACACGACCACCCTCAAGTACAACTCTGGTCACCGAGTAATGAGCTTCCCTGGTAGATCACATATCCCTCGTGCTGTCATACTTGGCAGTAGGAATTGATGGAGTCCTGTGTGACTCCACTAGGAGAGGACTCTTAGAAGCTTGTCCTGGTTTCCTCTGGACTTCAGCTCCTGCGTCTTTTCCCTTTGCTGATTGTGCCTTGTGTCTCTTCACTATCATAAATCACAACCATGCCTACACCTCTAAGCTAAATCCTGTGACGACTCCTAGTGAGTCATTGAACCTCAGTGTGGTCTTGGGGACCTCTGATAGCAGGATCATCCTGGGTGTATCCTGACAGCTGGTACTAGGGTGGCACTGGGTTCTGCCTTCTGAAACTTGCTTCTTTTTTTTTTTTTTTGAGACGGAGTCCCACTCTATCCCCCATGCTGAAGTACAGTGGTGTGATCTCGGCTCACTGCAAGCTCCGCCCCCCGGGTTCACGCCATTCTCCTGCCTCAGCCTCCCGCGTAGCTGGGACTACAGGCGCCCGTCACCACCCCTGGCTAATTTTTTGTATTTTTAGTAGAGACGGGGTTTCACTGTGTTTGCCAGGATGGTCTCGATTTCCTGACCTTGTGATCCGCCTGCCTCGGCCTCCCAAAGCGTTGGGATTACAGGCATGAGCCACTGCGCCCGGCCTGAAACCTGCTTTTTTTCATCCAGTGTAATGCTTTTGAGATTTGTCTATGTGGAAACGTGTGTAGCTCTAATTCACTTAGTTTCACTGCTATACGACTGTGCTGATAAGGTAGCCACTAGCCACATAGGGCTATTTAGATTAAAATTAGACAAAACAAATAATCCACTTCCCCAGACACATAGTCACATTTCACATGTTCAGCAGGAGCCTGTGGCTAGTGGCCGCCATGGTGTATAAAGAACATAAGGAACATTTCCATGAGAACAGAAAGTTTTGTTGGACAGTGTTTACTTATCAATTCACTTGGTTGAAATTTAGGGTGTTTTCAGTTTTCTACCATTACAAACGGTGTGGCAGTATGCGTTGGTATCTATGTCTCCTTGAGCACACATAGGAGTTACTCTGGGAGATATACCTAGGAGTTGAAGTATTGGACGGTGGGTTGTGGTAGTATTCACCTTTATGAGATGCTGCTAATCTGCTCTTCATGATGGTACTGGTTCTCACTCCCACCATTAGTGTTCCTGTTGCTCAGTGTCTTTACCTTTTATTTATTTTTATTTTTATCTTTGAGACAGAGTTTCGTTTTTGTTGCCCAGGCTAGAGTTCAGTGGCACAATCTCGGCTCACTGCCGCCTCCCGGGTTCAAGCGATTCTCTTGCCTCAGCCTTCTGAGTAGCTGGGATTACACATGTGCGCCACCACACCTGGCTAATTTTTGTATTTTTAGTATAGATGGGGTTTCACCATGTTGGCCAGGCTGGTATCAAACTCCTGACCTCAGGTGATCCGCCCACCTCAGCCTCCCAAAGTGTGGGATTACATGCATGAGCCACCGAGGCCAGTCACAGTGTCCTGATAAATATTTGCTATTGTAACACTTTAAAATGTTTGTCCTTCTGATGGTAGGAATTAGTGGTTTCGGATTGCATTACCTTGATGACTATTGAGGTAGAGCTATTTTCACATGTTTATTGGCCATTTGCCTTCTGTGAATTGCCCACTTTTCTGCCGGATTGTCTTCGTCTTATGGAGTGCAGTTGTTCTCACATCTGAGCCTTGTCTTTTATTTTTATTTTTTGAAACAGAGTCTCGCTCTTGTCACCCAGGCTGGAGTGCAGTGGTGCGATCTTGGCTCACTGCAACCTCCGCCTCCCGGGTTCAATCAATTCTCCTGCTTCAGCCTCCCGAGTAGCTGGGATTACAGGTGCCCGCCACCACGCCTGGCTAATTTTTGCATTTTAGTACAGATGGGGTTTTACCATGTTGGCCAGGCTGATCTCAAACTCCTGACCTCAAGTGATCCTCCCACTTCGGCCTCCCAAAGTACTGGGATTATAGGCGTGAGCCACCGCACCCAGACGCCTTTTAATTTTTATAATGTTTTAATGTTCAGGGTTTTTATTTTTTTTATTTTATTTATTTATTTATTTTTTTTGAGACGGAGTCTCGCTCTGCCGCCCAGGCTGGAGTGCAGTGGCCGGATCTCAGCCCACTGCAGGCTCCGCCTCCCGGGTTCACGCAATTCTCCTGCCTCAGCCTCCCCAGTAGCTGGGACTACAGGCGCCCGCCACCTCGCCCGGCTAGTTTTTTGTATTTTTTTTTAGTAGAGACGGGGTTTCACCGTGTCAGCCAGGATGGTCTCGATCTCCTGACCTCGTGATCTGCCCGCCTCGGCCTCCCAAAGTGCTGGGATTACAGGCTTGAGCCACCACGCCCGGCCCAATGTTCAGGGTTTTTAAAATATTATTACTGTTATTATTATTTGAGACAAAGTCTTGCTTTGTCGCCCAGGCTGAAGTGCAATGGTGCAAACTTGGCTCACTGCAACCTCCACCTTCCAGGTTCAAGCAATTCTTCTACCTCAGCCTCCCGAGTAGCTTTTTGGGCTGGTGGCTCACTCCTGTAATCCCAGCACTTTGGGAGGCCGAGGCGGGCGGATCACCTGAGGTCAGGAGTTTGACACCAGCCTGGCCAACATGGCTAAACCCTGTCTCTACTAAAAATACAAAAATTATTTTTTTTTTGGCCACTTGGCGGCGGGTGCCTGTAATTCCAGCTATTCGGGAGGCTGAGTCAGGAGAATTGCTTGAACCGGGGAGGCTGAGGTTGCAGTGAGCCAGATTGCACCACTGCACTCCAGCCTGGGCAACAGAGTGAGAGTCTGTCTCAAAAACAAACAAACAAAACATGTATTCTGAGAATTAAATGAGATAAAATGTAGGAAAGAACTTTGAAATGATACATTTCAGCATAAATGTACTGTCCCTGGGCACGTGCGGATGAATGGGTGCCACTAACTACCACCTGAGGGTCAGAGGTTTTCAGGCACAGCAGGTTTAAAAAAAAAAAAAAATTATTTTTATTTTTGAGACAGTCTCACTCTGTCGCTAGGCTAGAGTACAGTGGCATGATCTCGGCTCACTGCAACCTCTGCCTCCCAGGTTCAAGTGATTCTCCTGCCTCAGCCTCCCGAGTACCTGGGACTCCAGGCGCATGCCACCACACCCGGCTAATTTTTTTTTCTTTTTTCTTTTTTTTTTTTTTTTTTTAGTAGAGACAGGATTTCGCAATGTTGGCCAGTCTGGTCTCGAATTCCTGACCTCAAGTGATCCGTCTGCCTTGGCCTCCAAAATGTTGGGATTACAGGCGTGAGCCACCACACCCAGTCAGACACAGTGGGTTTAGGTTGTGTGTGGTGAAGGGGAGAGTAAAAGACACAGAAGGACTGGTCATATTTGACTCTCATTGTATGCGGGATTCGATTTCAAATCAGAGCATGAGGTCAAATCACATATAGGTAAAATTATCTACTCTTTTTTTTTTTGAGGCGGAGTGTTGCTCTGTCACCCAGGCTGGAGTGCAGTGGTGTGATCTTGGCTCACTGCAACCTCTGCCTTTTGGGGTTGTAAGTCTCCTGCCTAAGCCTCCTGAGTAACTGGGATTACAGGCGTGCACCACCACCTTCAGCTAATTTTTATAGTTTTAGTAGAGTTTCGCCATGTTGGCCAGGCTGGTCTCGAACTCCTGGCCCCAAGTGATCTGCCCACCTCAGCCTCCCAAAATGTTGGGAATACAGGCATGAGCCACCGTGCCTGGCTAAAATTATCTACTCTTTTTTTTTTTTTTTTTTTGGAGATGGTCTTGCTCTGTCGCGCAAGCTAGAGTGCAGCGGCACATTCTCGGCTCACTGCAAGCTCTGCCTCCCTGGTTCAAGCGATTCTCCTGCCTCAGCCTCCCGAGTAGCTGGGATTACAGGCACCTGCCACCGTGCCTGGCTAATTTTTGTATTTTTAGTAGAGATGGGGTTTCACCATCTTGGTCTGGCTGACCTCGAATTCCTGACCTCATGATCCACCCGCCTCGGCCTCCCAAAGTGTTGGGATTACAGGCGTGAGCCTCCGTGCCCGGCCAATTATCTGCTCTTAAAAGTCCCCATGCTAGGCCAGGTGTGGTGGCTCACACTTGTAATCCCAGCACTTCGGGAGGCTGAAGCGGGCGGATCATGAGGTCAGGAGATCGAGACCATCCTGGGTAACATGGTGAAACCCTGTCTCTACTAAAAATACAAAAAAATTAGCTGGGCATGGTGGCGGTGCCTGTAGTCCCAGCTACTCTAGAGGCTGAGGCAGGAGAATGGCGTGAAGCCAGGAGGCGGAGGCTGCAGTGAGCCGAGACAGCACCACTGCACTCCAGCCTGGGTGACAGAGCAAGACTCCGCCTCAAAAAAAAAAAGTCCCCATGCTTGCCCACAGAGCATCTCTCAGAAAGTCTAGCAGATTCATATCATCCTCCAGTGTGAGAACAGATTGCCTCTTCAGCTGGGCACCAGAGGAAATACTGATCTTAGGTTTTGGAGCCATGCTGAATTAAAACCTTAGCGTCACACAGTGAAACTGAACCAGCCGAGGGAATGGCAGATTCACAGTTTCCATCATTCTTTGTTTATATATATATATATATATATATATATATATTTTTTTTTTTTTTTTTTTTTTGTGAGACGGAGTCTCGCTCTGTCTCCCAGGCTGGAGTGCAGTGGCCGGATCTCGGCTCACTGCAAGCTCCGCCTCCCGGGTTCCCGCCATTCTCCTGCCTCAGCCTCTCGAGTAGCTGGGACTACAGGTGCCCGCCACCTCGCCCGGCTAGTTTTTTTTGTATTTTTTATTAGAGACGGGGTTTCATCGTGTTAGCCAGGATGGTCTCGATTTCCTGACCTCGTGATCCGCCCGTCTCGGCCTCCCAAAGTGCTGGGATTACAGGCTTGAGCCACCGCGCCTGGCCAGCTCTCATTCTTTAACAGATACTTACAGATGGCCTGTGTGCCAGATGCTGTGCTAGGCTCAGACCAAGAACCCTTGTGTTTCCACATCTTACATTGTAGCCAAGAGGCAGATGATGAACAAATAAGCAAAACGTAATTGCTAGCCAGTAGTACTATGAAGACAGAGCAAGGCACAGGTTAGGAAGTTCTGGAGTGGCTTGGGAAGGCCTTCTGGGAAGCAGGATTTCATTTTCATCAACTCTACAGGAGAGGAAGTCAACTCTGCAGATATGGGGACGGGGGAGGGGGCCCAAGCCAGCAGAGAGAACAGCCGGTGCAAAGGCCCTGAGGCAGGCAAGAGGGTGCCTGCGTGTTTGAGCCCAGCGAGTGGAGGGAAGGTGGGGAGGAAGCCAGGCGGTGAGGTTGGAGGGCCTGTAGCCCATTGTGTTGACCTTGACCTCTGCTTTGGGTGAGAGGAGAGCATTGGAGAGTTTTGAGCTGAGGAGGGACAAAATATGTTTAGCAAGATCACTCTAGTTTCTTTTTTTTTTTTTTTTTTTTTTTTTTTTTTTTTGAGACGGAGTCTCAGCTGTTGCCCAGGCTGGAGTGCAGTGGCGCGATCTCGGCTCACTGCAAGCTCCGCCTCCTGGGTTCACACCATTCTCCTGCCTCAGCCTCCTGAGTAGCTAGGACTACAGGCGCCCGCCACCACGCCCGGCTAATTTTTTGTATTTTTAGTAGAGACGGGGTTTCACTGTGGTCTCGATCTCCTGACCTTGTGATCCGCCCGCCTCGGCCTCCCAAAGTGCTGGGATTACAGGCTTGAGCCACCGCGCCCGGCCGATCACTCTAGTTTCTGAGAAAAACCTGAAGAGGGACAAGGGAGCTATAATATTTAGGGGACTGTTGTAGTGGCCCTGGTGAAAGACGGGTGAGAACTAATTAATTCTGGATATTCAGAAGTTAGAGCCACCATTACATTTACTGTCAAATTAGATGTGGGGTATCAAACAAGATGAGTTCAAGGGAAGCTCCGAGGTCTTTGCCTTGAATCAAGGGATGGATGGACTCACTTTTTTCCAAGGTCTTTAGCTTGAATCAAGGGATGGATGGACTCACTTTTAGTTGAGGTGAGGAAGCCTCAAAGCCTCACGTGTAGTTCTTCCCGTGGCAGCGGTAGAGATGGGGGTCGGGGAGGCCAGCGTCTCAGTTTAGGACAGGTTAGTTTGAGATTAGGAAGATACCAGATACCAGATACCAGGGAGAGAGATGGGGTAGGTAGGTGAATATATGCAAATCCGGAGCTCAGGTAGGAGTTCAGGCTGGAGAGCTACGTTTGAGGGTGATCAGTGTATAGGTAACATTTCTTTCTTTTTTTTTCTTTTTTTGAGATGGAGTCTCACTCTGTCGCCCAGGCTGGAGTGCAGTGGCGTGATCTTGACTCACTGCAGCCTCTGCCTTATGAGTTCCAGCGATTCTCCTGCCTCAGCCTCCTGAGTAGCTGGGACTACAGGCGTGCGCCACCATGCCCAGCTAATTTTTGTATTTTTGGTAGAGACAGGATTTCACCTTGTCGGCCAGGCTGGTCTCAAACTCCTGACCTCATGATCCGCCCGCCTTGGCCTCCCAAAGTGCTGGGATTACAGGTGTGAGCCACCACGCCTGCCCGGTGGTATCTCAAACCATGAGATGGGATGAGACCTTCCAGGGAGTGAGAGAGCAGGCAGAGAAAAGGTCTAAGGACTGAGCCACTGTGTTCCCCATCATTAGGTCAGATGAGAAGGAGCCAGCCACAAAGACTGGGAAGGAGTGGCTGTGGGGAGGTGGGTGGTGTCCTAAACACAGGTGTCTTTTTAAGTCAGAGGGGCCCGGAGAAGGATTCTTGTAGTTTTTTTTGTTTTGTTTTTTTGTTTTCTTGTTTTTTTTCAGACGGAGTTTCACGGTTGTTGCCCAGGCTGGAGTGCAATGGTGCAATCTCGGCTCACTGCAACCTCTGCTTCCTGACCTCAAGTGATCCGCTCACCTCAGCCTCCCGAGTAGCTGGGATTAGAGGCATACGCCACCACGCCCGGCTAATTATATATTTTTTAGTAGAGACGGGGTTTCTCCATGCTGGTCAGGCTGGTCTCGAATTCCCGACCTCAAGTGATCCACTCGCCTCAGCCTCCCCAAGTGCTGGGATTCCAGGCGTGAGCCACCGCGCCCGGCTGATCCTTGTAGTTTGAGTAGTTATTCCTCTCTCTCAGCACGGGCAGTTCGTTGGTGAACTGAGAAAGTGACACACACATGATGCAATTCCACCGTATCAGGTTTGAAAGCGCTCCATGCCAGCAGCGTGTGGGAGTGTAGGAATGGCAGTTGTAATGAGACATCACAGTGTAAAATTCCTGAGCTCTGCTCTAGTACAGCCTGGGGACAGACGTCTGGGCCAAGAAGGGCTTCTGTGAGACACAGCATGGGACAGTGGCCTGGCCAGAGACTTGGGCATGCATCTAAGGGCTGTAAGCCTCAGTTTCCCTATCTGTAAAGGTGTCTCCACCCGGGAGCATTTTGTGAGGATTCAGAGAAACTGCACATGGAATGCTCCACCAAGCCCAGGAACTTACCAAGGTCTCATCAATGTGAATGATTCTGTAATTGCCAGGCCTCTGCCAGGGGTTCTGAATGCTCAAGCACAGACCAGAGCCCATGGGGACACCCCTGTGCAGATCTTCTCAACCATTTCTTTCTTTCTTTTTTGAGACAGAGTTTCACTCTATAGCCCAGGCTGTTGTGCAGTGGTGCGATCTCAGCACGCTGCAACCTCTGCCTTCCAGGTTCAAGCGATTCTCCTGCCTCAGCCTCCCGAGTAGCTGGGACCACAGGTGCTTGTCACCACGCTCAGCTAAATTTTTGTCTTTTTTTTTTTTGAGACGGAGTCTCGCTCTGTCGCCCAGGCTGGAGTGCAGTGGCCGGATCTCAGCTCACTGCAAGCTCCACCTCCCGGGTTAACGCCATTCTCCTGCCTCAGCCTCCCGAGTAGCTAGGACTACAGGCGTCCGCCACATCGCCCGGCTAGTTTTTTGTATTTTTTAGTAGAGACGGGGTTTCACCGTGTTAGCCAGGATGGTCTTGATCTCCTGACCTCGTGATCCACCTGTCTCGGCCTCCCAAAGTGCTGGGATTACAGGCTTGAGCCACCGCGCCCGGCAATTTTTGTCTTTTTAGTAGAAATGGGATTTCACCATGTTGACCAGGCTGGTTTCAAACTCCTGGCCTCAAGTGATCCACCCACCTCAGCCTCCCAAAATGCTGGGATTACAGGCCTGAGCCACCGCGCCTCCCCCGCTCAAGAAGTCACACAACTCTTGTCATTCCAAGAAATCTTAATTTCTTTATTGTTTGACTTTCTGACTCAACAATTTTTTTTAAACTTTTTGTTTTTTTCTGAAACGTTCTTGTTGTTATGAGCCTTTTGTTTTGTTCTCGTTAAATGCACTCGACCCAAAATTGGTTTGGCATATCGAAAAGGAGACCAAGGAGGGAGGGGTTGGGGCGTGGGAGGCGGGGAGGAGGCCCGAATGGACAGAAAGTTGAGGATGAGAGAAGAGGAACATAGAGACAGCGAGAAACACGTGGGGAAAGAGAGTTGGAGACAGAGAGAGAAAGGGAAGGCAAGGGAAAGCCAAAAGAAACCAAAATCCAGAGAAAAAGAATTAACAAGATTTAGGAGCAAATTTCAGGAGCCCAAGGAAGGGAGTAGGAGAGGAAACCAAGACCCTTCTCTGTACCGTCCCAGCTGGGGTGGGGGCGTCAAGGCACCAGGTCTGGTTAGGTGGGGGGGACACCTGGGCTCTGGGGGCAGCTTTGCACTGGACTGCAGTGGTGTCCAGCCCCAGCAGGGGGCCCTGCCACACAGCTCTGAGGCCTGGAAGCCACTGGGCGATGCCGGCTGAAACAGGACTGATACACCCTCTCTCCCTTTGATTGTCCGAGTCTGGAGAAATACAAGGCAGGCTGGGCAGGGAGGAAGTGAGCCTCCCTGTGTCTCTCAGCCCCCCTGGAACTCTCCCGGCCCTCCTCCTGGTGTCGGGGGCAGCCACAGGCTGTAGCTGGGCTGCTGCCCGGGCCGGGCCGGCTCTTTGCCTGTCCATGACTCCTGCCCGCTCTTCACAGACCTCTGACCGCCCCTCCACACAAGAGCTCCTAGCCTAGTGCAGTCCAGGAAGGTCCATGGAACTGTCCCCTGCCCTCCTCAGAGTCGTCTGGCAAGACTGTCCCTGGCCTCACTTCTCCTCCCCATCTAGACTTCACCCATAGTCTTCTGGTATAATGGGTTAGGCCTTTCTACTAGAAAAAGCCAGAGTTGGAACCCAACCCCACCTCTTCCCCACACCTGTTCCCTTACACGGGACAAACCACCATCTTTGGTCTGACCCCTTCTCCCCTAATTGATGGGGACAAGCCAGCCCCAGCTCCCCAGGAGAAGGGAGGGGCTTTCTAGCAGCAAAAAGGGTCCCTCCAGCCACCTACCTGTCCCCTTCCCCCCAGTTCCTTCCTAGAGCCCCTCCCCCTTAACCCAACAAAGTTCATGGCAGCAGCAGGCTGAGACCCGAAGATGTTTGAAAACTCATGGCACTTGTGAGAAAAGAAGGAGGGGCAAAGAGACGGGGAGAGGTCAGAGCAGAGGTGGACGGGCCACCTCTGGGGAAATGGCAATGCAGGGGCTGGGCTAAGGTGGCCTCAGGGCTATGCTACCCCTAGAGTTGAGGGGAGGGGACTGGGGAGGCTGGGCCGACAGGCTGGAGAGGAGGGGCTGGGAGAGGTGCTCAGGAGACATCCCAAGCCTGGAGCTTCCAGGGTCTGGGATTTGGGGTCAAGCCCCCCCAGCACATGGATGTCCTGACCCCAGCCCTGGCACCTGGCTTCGTCCTCCCTGCGGGAAGGTGGAGGGTAGGGAAGGTGATCTCTCACCTTTGCCCCTTCCCCCTCCCCCAGACAGAAGACCACGTTGCCACTCCAGCACCCTCCTCAGCCGTACCCATGCCCTCCATAACCCCAGTTCCTCCCCATTTTCCCCCGGCCATCAACCTCTCTAGGTGGGAAATCAGCCCCATTTTCCCCAGCTAGAGTCCCCAAAGCAATATACAAGAAGCAGGAACTCAAAGGGACAGCGCAGCCATCTTGACAAAGCATCTTTGGGTGTGAGGGGGTCTCCCCCGGGGCCGATGGGGAGGGAAGGGGGAGACAGGCCTCTGGTCCTGGGGCAGGCAGTGAGGTACACGCCCCAGGAGGGCTGATGATGCTGGGCAGGCAGAGCAGGAAAGGAGGGGACAGAAACGGGTGCCAGGAAGGAAATGGGTTCTTTGTTTCGCTGTTGCATCTAGATTTTGTTTTCTGTCTCTGGATTGTAAAAAGCTGCTCTGGCGGCCCGCCCGCCCCGGCGGGGACTGGGGATGCACGTACACGGAGAAGTCCTGGCTGCCGGGCCGGCAGCGCCGCTCTGCTCCGGAGAAAGCCCAGGTTGGCCCGGGCCGCAGGCTCCCGGTGGCTTCAAGTGATGAGATTTTTTTTGTCTTTTTTTTTTTTTTTTTTTTTTTTTTTTTTTTTTTTTCTTTTCCATTTCGTTGAAATATTTACAGCAATGGGGAAGGAGGAGGAGGAGAGAGGAAGGAGTAAGAGGGCCCCCTAGGGAAAGATCCAAGCCCAGGACCCACTCCCCAGGGAGATCCAGACCCAAAATCTGCTCCCCAGATAGCCGAGCCCACAGGACTGGGAACTGCCCAAATATGGCCACCCCTGTGGGCTGGGGGCCCTGCGGGGAGTTGTGCTTCATCAGGAGTCGCCCCAAGGGAGGGGGTCATTGGGTGCACTGGGAGGCAGAGGGGGCAGGCTTGCTTGGGGGGCAGGGACCAAGAGCAAGGGGAAAGGAGCTTCAGAGAAAGTTCGACCTTTAAACCACCAGCCACCACTGCCCAGTCCCCCTGCCCTGTGGCCTTTTCCCAGTCTCCAGGGAGCAAGGAACTGTAGCGCAGGAGGAACCTGTCCATCTGTCCTGCCTCACTGCTCCCTCTGGGTGCAGCCGGCAGCATTTCTGGCTGCGGAGAGGAGCAGCTAACAGGTTCGATCCAGTGGGGGCCTTTGGCAACCTCAGAAGCTGCCCCTCCCGCCCAGGGAAACTAAAGCCCTCATTTCCCTTCACGGCGTAGAAGGGTGGGAGAGTGGAGAGTCTGGAAGTGGGCTGCACCCTTCCAAGTTCTCCCTCCTCACTCCCCTGGGGACCTCTGGGCTCCTCCTCACTACACTTCCCCCAAATAGAGCTGGTGCATGTGGCTGGTGGGAAACCCTGTCTGTGAACCCTGGCACCTCAGGCCCCCAGGTCAGAGTCCCCTGAGGGGACTGTAGGGCCCATGGCTGAGGGGCACCTGGAGAGAGTGGCCCACCAGCCACTACCTCCATCTGTCTCCCTCTCCCACCAGAGCCCTGCCCAGGGTTCCCTCCCTGGCCTGGGCCACCAGCCCCTGGTCCATGAGGTCCCCTCAGAGACTGGTGACCAGCTGCATCTGCCCGTCCCCATCGGGCCCTGGCCCCTCAAGGCCTGGGGCTGCCAGGTAGCCCTCGTGGCTAGGACGCCGCACCTGGTAGTAGCCCTGCAGGGGATTCCGGGCCACCAGGGCTGGCGGGCGCGAGGTGTAGTAGATTTCGGGGGGACCAGGGGGTGCGGGAGGGGGTGGGGGCAGGGCCTCACTGGGCCCCTCAGGGCTGCTGTCCGGGTAGGAGGGTGAGTCCCGCAGGTTGGCCCCGCTGGCATAGAGGGAGTCCCGGCCCGGAGGGGAGGAGAGGGGCCGGCTGGTGGCGCCGTCCTCGGCCGTGCAGCTCTCCGACTCGTCCAGATCGCTCTGGTACAGCACCGACTGGGCCCGGGGCAGCAGCAGAGGCTCCTCCAGGGCCTTATAGAGAAGTTCAATCTCAGCCCGGTCAGCACCCCCGGGCCCGCCTGCCTCTTCCTCGCCCCCGCCCCCTGGCACAGGTGGCACGGGGGGCTCAGGCGGTGGAGGGCCCTTGGCCGCGCTGCTGCTCCCCCGCAGGTTGTTGTGCACCAGCTCCGAGATGATCATCTTCTCGAAGGCCGCCGCATCAGCTAGGTTCCGGCCTCGGGGCGGCTCGGGGCCCCCATCCCCGGGAGGGAAATCCCCACTTCGCAAGGAGTAACTGTTGTTGAAGTTGCCGTTCAGGGGCAGGGTGTCCATGCCACAGGCTTCCCGGCCTCCCAAGGGGTGCTCTGCAGGGCAGAAAGGGGCTGGTAAGGTAGAAGAGGGGCCCTGGATGCACTAGGGGTTAGTGAGGGGATGCAGTCTGTGTGAAGTGGGGCTCGATTCCTGCTGGTTTTCCGTAGGCTTCCCCCTACCCCCTGGATCTCTGGTCTCACATCCCCTTTCTCCCTCACTGGCAGTAGAGACACCAGCCCAGCAGTGGATTGATGAAAGGTAGGGGACAAGGACCAGTTCCCCCAGAGTCTCATCCTCAGCTGGAGGCTCAGAATCTCAGCAGTGTGAGGAGGCCTGGGCGACAGGATCCCTTTCCTATGCTCAGACCCTCAGCACCTAACGGCCCAAACTCAATGAACACCATCCATTATCCTCCATTCGGCTGCCAACCAGAGGCTGTGTGTCGGGGGGTGGGGAGATGTGGGCATGGGAAGGGCATCCCGAGTTCTCCTCAAGTGAGGCCATCTGAGAAGGCCACTGTCTGTCCCTCCCCCAGCCTCAGAAACATCCCCAGGGAAGAGTCACACTTACTGGGTTCCCGGTAGCTCCCTGCAGGTGGCAGCCAGGAGAGAAAAGAGAAGGCGAGGGTGAGCTTGAAATGCAAGTCCAGGCTCCAGTTCTGGGGCACAGAACATCCCAGGCGGAGGTCCCTTGGGACACAAACCCTCCATTTCCCAACCTGGGATGCTTCCCCCGCGCTCTCACCTGGGGAGTTGAAGACCGGGGGCGAGGAGGGATTGAAGCCCACCGACTCGGCAATGAGGGTGTTGTAGGGGCTGGTGCCCCCACGGGGCTGCAGCACAGGGTTGGTCAGCAGGTGGTTCCCCATGGTACCTGGCCAAGGGATCAGAGGTCACAAGGCGGCCGGGAGCCTCTAGAGACCGGCGCCAGAGGCAGAGGGACGCCTTCTCACCTCGATTCAGGGTTGGGGTGCTGTTGATGTCACCTGCCATGAAGGAGGACTCCGTCTGTTTCCTCACAGTGTCATTCCACATCCTCCGAATTCGACTCTGGGGACACAACCCAGATGTGAGGGGGTCCTTGGGCCACCCACCCTCTGGCGTCTTTTTGAGACTGCTCAGCCAATCATCACGATCAGAAACCCAGGCCAAGCCACTCCCCGCCTCTCAGGCTCTAGGTTCCAACACTCAGCCCCAGGGAGCCCTGTCTGGCCTGATACCTGAGTCCCTGTGTAATAGCGGGTGTTGCTTCGCATGGCTGAGGTCTTGAGGGATCCGTGAGTGCCCCCGGGAGGGGAGCGGATGCAGCAGTAGGAGTGACGCAGGCACTTGCTGTACTCCTTGTGCACCTGGGGGTTGAGGAGGACAGTCAGCTGGTTGGGACGCTGGCCTCCTCTGTGATCCAGCCTACCACAGGGCTGGTCACAAGACAGCCAGCCTTGGGAGGCCAGAGATCGAGCTTCCAATGACTATGTTGCCCTGTTCAGCAACTTGCAAGCCATGGAAATCTTGCTGTCCCCTGTCCCCCAACAGCCAGCCGATCAGGTTTCAATCTCTTCTTACTCAGGCCCATCCTCTTCTCCACCTCCACTGACAGTTTTTCATTCATTCATAAAATCAACAGAGCATTAATGAGCATTCGCTATGTGCCAGGCACAATTTAGGCCTCAGGGATGGTACGGAAGACAACAGACACAAATCCGTACCTCTGAGAGCTTGTATTTCGGTAGACAGAGACAGAACATAGATGAATATATAAATATGCAGGCTGTTGGATGGTGTTACGTGCTGCGGAGAAAACTATGGCTGGAAAGGGGGTTAGGCAGTGCTGACTTGGGAGCGGGTTGTGAATTTTTTTTTTTTTTTTGAGACGGAATCTCGCACTGTCACCCTGACTGGAGTGCAATGACGCGATCTTGGCACATTTCAACCTCCACCTCCTGGGTTCACGCGATTCTCCTGCCTCAGCCTCCCGAGTAGCTGGGATTACAGGCGCACACCACCACACCCGGCTTTTTTTTTTTTTTGTAGAGACAGGGTTTTACCATGTTGGCCAAACTGGTTGTGATTTTAAATAGACCAGAGGAGGCCAGGCATGGTGGCTCACACCTGTAATCCCAGCACTCTGAAAGGCAGAGGTGGGTGGATCACCTGAGGTCAGGGGTTCAAGACCAGCCTAGGCAACATGGTGAAACCCCATCTCTACTAAAAATACAAAAATTAGCTGGTCGTGGCGGTGGGCACCTGTAATCCCAGCTACTTGGCATGATAACTGCTTGAACCCACGAGGCGGAGGTTGCAGCGAACCGAGATCGCGCCATTGCACTCCAGCCTGGGGACCGAACGAGACTCTGTCTCAAAAAAAATAATTAAAAAATTTAAAAACCTAAAAAAATAAATAGATCAGAGGCCTCATTTAGGCCAACGTAAGAACAGGGGCTGCACTCTGAGGAGGGTCCACATCTAGGTGTCTGAGAGCGGAGGTTGGAGGGAGGGGAGCCGAGGGGCCCAGATCAGAACATAGGGGCCTGGGGTCCCCTGAAAGGACATCGCTGTCACTGCGTGTGAGGTGGGGGCCACGCAGACACTGTCTTTGACCATCTGTCTGAGGAGGGGCCGGGACAGTGTTGGACAGATGGACAGAGCAGGGACACAGGCCACCTCCTCCCTTGCAACCAGGATTCTCATGATCACTGCCTCCGCCATCCCCTGCCTGAAGCCTTACCCGCTTCACCATTCCCCAAGTCTAACAGCAGTCTCCATTGCCCGCACTGCTGCCAGGGCTGACTCTACAAATGCCTCAGCTCCGTCTCCCCAGCTTCAGTCCTAACAGTGCTGCCTGTACCCCCCACTCCCTGCCCACATTCCCTGGCTACTGTTGTCCCCTTTGTTTTTTTTTAAATAGAGACAGGGTCTCTGTTGCCCAGGCTGGTCTCGAATTCCTGGGCTTAAGCGATCCTCCTGCCTCAGCCTCCCAAAGTGCTGGGATTACAGGCATGAGCCACTGCACCCAGTCCTTTTTTTTTTTTTTTTTTCTTTGAGACAGAGTCTTACCCTGTTGCCCAGGCTGGAATGCAGTGGCATAATCTCGGCTCACTGCAACCTCCGCCTTCCGGGTTCAAGCGATTCTCCTGCCTCAGCCTCCCAAGTAGCTGGGACTACAGGCGCCTGCTACCATGCCCGGCTAATTTTTATATTTTTAAAGTAGAGACGGGGTTTCACCATGTTGGCCAGGCTGGTCTGGAACTCCTGACCTCAGGTGATCCGCCCGCCTCAGCCTCCCAAAGTGTTGGGATTATAGGCGTGAGCCACCGTGTCTGGCCTGTATGTTTTCTTAAGATTCAGATTTTAACACATTTATTTTAAAAAGATCCTTTCTGTCACCACAAAATTCATAATTATTTCCTGAACTATGAATGCAGGCAGTGCTCCCTCAGGGTGGCTCCCGAAGTCCTCCCCCTCCCAGGCCTGACTCGTGGCCCTCATGGTGGTGAGGGTTCCCCATCCCCAAATCTGTCCTGCTCTCACTCCTCTAAGCTGCTGTATCTTGCTTTTTTCCAGAACCCTCTTCACCTGTGGTTAAACCCTCCCTAGCCCTGAGCTCGTGCTCCCCTCCCCGTGGACGCAGACCTGACCGTAGAAGCCCTGCAGCACTCACTGGGGGCTTGAGGGAGCCCCTGAGTCTCCTCCACCCTCGCTGCCTTTTCCGGGATGCCCAGGAAATGTCTCCAAGGGAGGCTGTGACCCAGGACCCCGCCTCGACCTCACCTTCTTCTGTAAGGCGCAGTGAAAGACGAAGATGAAGACCCCCTGGAAGGCGTTGAAGGTGGTGAAGAGATAGGCCATGACCACCGACTCCTTGTTGATGAAGAGGAGGCCGAAAGCCCAGGTGAGGCCCAGCAGGAACAGCAGCGCAATGGCCCCCAGAGCCCAGGATCTGGGGGTGGGGCGATAGAGGTGTCAAAGTACCCACCGGAGGGGACGGCCTCAGCCCGGGCCTCCCCTGCAGCCTACAAACGGGCCCTTGGGTGGGCCTGGGCACTGTCTGCAAAGCCCTGAGCAGGCTGAGTGGGCCTTAGGGGCACTGGCCTGCCCAGGATGCCTCCACCCCAGCCTGGGCCTGAGGGAAAGGTACTGGGTCGGGGTCGGGGTATTGTGAACATCAGTCATTCCTCTGCCACCTTCATTGTTTCTGCCAAATTTCCAGACCACTGAGGCTACATTTGCTGCCTATTTCTCTTTAAGTTGCCCTTAAACACACTCACCTGTTGAATTTAGCCTCACCCTACACAGTCATGCCTCTAAAACCACAGGTTGGACGTGCTAATGATACACTTTCTAAGACCCATTAAGTAGGCACATAGTGACCACAATAAAACACCCCTCTTGGTACTTAAAATCGCAATATGTGTCACCAGAGGTGACAGCACTACCTTTTAGGACACCCTGGAGGAGGTGGGCCCCGCGCGGGGTGGGGGTGTGTCATGGGGCAGGGGGCAGGCAGGGGTGAGGCTCACTTAATGTTGTCCAGGCGGCTGGAGTCAGGCTTGAGCACAGATGAGCTTCGGATCATCTTGTGCAGGGTCACCATGAGGAACACCAGGTTGACCTGGGGGCGGGACAAGGGACAGGCTGGGCTGAGAGTGGCCCTGCCTCCCTCAGTGAGCACTGAGACATGGGCCCGGCCTGGTGAAGTCTCAGCTGTGGCCCTCGCCTCTGCTGGGAGAACCCTGTATCTGCCCCTGAGGTGACAGTGAGCTGACTGACATGACTGGCAATTGAATGCCACTCCTGGCTGCTGGGAGGACAAGGCCCATGGCCTGACATACAGTAGGGGCTCAAATCACAGTCCCCCAGGCGAGTAGCCCTCAGCATCGGAGCTCCATGAACCCAGCACACTCTCATCCTCTCAGCTGGTGGCTCAGTTCCGATGTGGGGAGTGTGTGTGTGTGTGTGTGTGTGTGTGTGGTGGGGGCAGGGGCTGGAGTCAAGGCCAGCCTGGATGAAGGAAGATGTGGTGCTAGGGGTGTCACCTCCCAACTCACCACGATAACGAAGGAGACGGGCCCGATGAAACTCCAGATGAAGTAATTGTCCACTCGGAGCCAGCAGCTGTAAAGGAAACAGGGCCGGGGTATAGAGAGAAGCCGAGGAGCCATTCCCAGCGACCCATGAAGACCTAGGACTCTGCGGGCTACAGCCTCTGGGATCAGGAGGAAGGGAGGCCACCGCCCTGAGGGTCCTTTCCCAAGGGGTGCCGCCCAGCAGGGAACCATGCGGGAGGAACCGGTGCAGGGCTGGGATGTGGCAACTCACGCCTTCTCGGTGCCATAGCTGCGGTAGTCAATGGCAGCCGCGATGCCCACCACCAGAGCCGGGAAGCAGTAGCCGCCCAGGTAGTAGTACTTGGTGCGGGAATACTCGCTCTCAAACACCTCCACCAGCAGCAGGTAGAGGTGCACGCCCTCCAGGCACAGCCAGGAGAAGGCGGCCAGGAAGAAGTAGTGCAGCAGGCCGGCGAAGATGGGGCAGGCAATCTGCAGGGAGCACCGAGGGTGAGGGGCTCGGGCAGGCGTCCCCTTTCCTCTCGCGGCCCCCCAGGCGCTGGCCGTCACCTGCCCTCGAGTCCCAGCCCACCTCATACTGAGTCTTGTCGATCCCGACCAGGAAAAGCAGCTCAGCCAGGAAGAGGTTGATGCACAGGTTCTTGTGGATGGTGTTGCGGTCAGTCTGCAGCCCCCGCAGAAAGCAGAAGGTGGAGATGCAGATGGCCAGGCAGACCAGGGAGATCACGATGCCCACCCAGGTGATGACCGATAGCAGCAGCTCGTTGATGCGGCCCTGGTACTGGGGACAGGAGCAGGGGGCACGCTCAGGGCCTTTGGTTTTGCACACTGGGCTCAGCCAGGTGCCAGCTGCAGACAGGGCCCTGGGCAAGGCCATGGGCCACGAGGACTTCTGGTGCCGCCAATCTGGCAGGCCCCACCCCTCTGCACGCAGCAATGTGCTCACTTCCTCATGCTCTGGAAGGCTTGTGGAGAGATGACTAACGTGACACCAACTTGATTCTCCAGAGTGCCTTGGGAGACGGTGGGACCATGGCCATAGATGACCAGAGAGAACCAGATGCATGGCCTCATGCCCCAGGCAAGACTAGGAGCCCCCCACAGCCATGAGGCCGGCCTCCCCAGCACTGCCCATGATCTCTCTAGGATGCCATGCAAAGCCAGGCCAGCAAGCGGGCCTGCCCGGAGGAGCAGAGCGCCAGCCAGCTTACGATCTCGCGGTGAGCCATGAGCACGGCAAAGTTGGTGAGGTGGCTGCAGGCACACGTGGTATGGGTCTTGTTGGACTCCACCAGGCGGCAGCCCTGGGTTGACCAGTAGCCCAGCATGGAACGCTCCGAGTAGTTCCAGAAGGAGCAGTTGGCATTGAAGTGGTTCTTGTCCTGTTGTGTGGTGGCGCCGGGGTGTCAGAACTGGAGTCAGAACCGGGGAATCCCATTCCGGCCCCCCACACCTGGCTACAGGGATGGTGCCAAGTATCAAAGAAGTGCCTGGAGTCTGGGGCTCCAGCTGACATTCTAAGAGCTCTGGGGACAAATGGCCCAAGCTACTGAAGTGGAAGAACCCATAACTTGTTCTCGAAGTGAGCACATGGTGGAGGGGCAGGTACACAGCTTGGGAACACAGAGGGTACAGGGACCCCCATGGAGGGAGAAGGACAGCTCAGCTCACCTCCAGGTGGGCCACAGTGAAGATGACAGGGTCCATGAGGAAGACACGGCTGGACTCCTTGTTGATGGATGCTGCGATGACCTGTGAGTTCACCACTAGAGAGGCGCCCCCAGGGCCACCCGGGCCTGCTTCGCCGGCCAGCTTGACTGTGGCATTCTCCGTGGACAGGAAGAGGCCCAGGTTGTTGTAGAGGATGAAGACAACTTTGACCACCCCTGGCGAGGACAGGCATGTTTGGATGTGTCAGCATCCTCAGCTGGCGCACCTCTGTCCAGGCCCCTGGCTTCCCAGCTCGGCCAGCTCCTCAGCCCTCGGCCATGCCGGCCACTGGGACCTCTGAAGCCACTCCATAGCCCAGGCAGGTGGGGGGCAGGGAGCCCTGTCCACAAGACCACTGCTCAGCCGAAGGCAGTTCGAAACAGCAGGGCAGTGTGCCAGGACACATGGCCTGGGCCTCCGACCCACCCATTCTCACTGTGTGACCTTGGGCAAGCCCCTCACCTCTCTGAACCTTTGTCTCAGTGGCCCCATCCTGTCTGAGCTGTGAGGCCCAGGAGCCAGCTTTGCAACTGTAAGGCTCACCCTTGGGGCTCTGCAGCACTTCAGGGAACCCATGAATCCCCTCAAATTTTACACTAGCAGGAGGAAAGTTCAGGACTGCTGCCCTCCACAAATGGCACAGAGATGCTGGCACAGGGCTAGGGGGCGGGGAGGGGGCTGTCCGAGGCCCCGCCAGGGACACTGACCATTGCGGCTGTTCTGCTTGATGGTTTTGGCAGACAGCTGGATGGAGTTCTTTCTTGGGTACTCCTCCTGGGGGAACACCAGCTCCTGCACCTGGCCCTCTGTGTTCAGGACTGTGACTTCCAGGACTGTGGGGACAGGGGAAGGCAAGGCACACGCAGTTGGGGTCTGTTCCCAGTCCAGGGGCTCAGGCTACAGAACAAGACCCTGTGGCAAGACGCCCAAGCGTCGGGTAGCTCCTCTGCGGCCTCCAGGCCAGAACCCCATGGTTTAAGGTTGGTATCTGAGTTTGCTCTGGGTGACCGTGGCACTCACCCACGTTCTCCTTGGCAGCCAGGAAGCGGGCAGGCTCCCTGACGTTGTCGGCCAGCAGGAAGGCACCCTCCTCCAGGACGTCCAGGAGCATGGTGGCCGTGTGCACCTGCTCCGTGGCATTCATGTCCTTCCAGGACTCCAGAGCTTCTGGCCGGAGCAGATTGTCCACTGTCTCCACCACGGCCTGCGCAGGCAGGGGGGATGGTGCTGTGAGCCCCTCAACACCCTCTAATTCCTTGGGGTGGGCTCTGCATGCCCTCTTCTCAACCTATACCCCTATTCTCCCGTCAGCCGGAGCCCACGGTCCTTACACTGGGACCCCTTGGGTCTCACCTTGATATAATCCTTGCAAGTTCTCTCCCGCTTGTGCATCTAGAAAGAGATGGAGGTGATGTCAGGCCAGACCTCTGGACGCCAGTTCCCTCACCCCAGTACTGTCACATCTGTATAGCTCTCTCATCTGTGGCTACCACTGCCCCAGGGCTGGGCTATCAGCAAGACATTCCGTAGGGATCCCCAACACCCAGGACCGTCTGAGGCAGTACAGGAGTGAGACCCAGCAGTCCTTGGGCGGGGGGGTCCTTCTTCTCTGAGGAAGGGAGTGGAGGTGGCAGTCTGGCTGGGAGGTACCAGGTTGGATACTTCCTGTGCCCTTGGGGGCAGGCGCCTTCCCCGCGCCAGGTCAGCGCCGCCACCAGGCCCCACCTTGTTGTAGTTCTTTCCAGCTGACTCGCGCTCGATGGGCCGCAGGGCCTGCAGCTGGGCGTCCAGAATGTCCAGCAGCTGCTCCATCAGCTTCACAGAGGAGGAGACGTCCCCTGCGTAGATGGAGCCCCGGGTGTGTCGGGCCAGCTCGCTGGCGATGTTGGCTGCGTTCTCCCCACTCTTAATCTGTATGAGGTGGGGGGCAGGGAGGGGAAATCCCAGGTCTGTCAGGGACCATCCTGCCCTCCCCAGCTTCCCTGGCCCGTGCAGCCTCTCCTCTTTCTCTCTCCACTTCCCCATCACCGTCTGCCCTTTCCCACCCCATCTGTCCCTGCTCCCTTTGTAGGCCAGAGAGGTGACCCCGCAGTCCTGCCTTCCAGACCTGCCAGCCCGAGTCTCCCCAGTTGCTCCACGACCCCCGCTGGGCCCTGGGCCCTGGGCCTGAGCACATGTGCCTGCCTGCGAGGGGTGGTGGCTGGTACCTTCTGGGCCACCTGGTTGACCCAGGGGGAGGTGCAGTTGCTGAGGTCAGGGCCCCGGGGGTTCCAGAGCCCCAAGGCTGGTAGACACTGGAAGGAGGCAATTCCTGCAGGGACAGACAGACAGGAACAGACAAGGGAGCCAAAGGGAAGAAGAGAAGGATGGGACGGAGAGGGGGAAAGGAGATGACAGAGAGTGGGGGACGAGCGGACGAAGAGGGAGGTGAGGGAAACACGGAGAAACAGACATGAAGCGGGCCGGACAGTTGAAAGAGGCGCCACTCCCTTCGCCTGAGCTCTCCCTCCTGCCCCCTTCTGTCTTTGCCTCCAGAATCAGACCCTTCCAGCAAGGCCCATCTTGAACGCCCCCTCTCCACAAAGCACCTGCCAACCCTCCCCTCAGATCTCCAGGACACGCGGCCCTGCCCTTTTCGCACTTCAGCTGGCCACCCACGTGAAACTGGCTGTGCCTGGGGCAGTCACAGGTCCGTCTGAGGCTGGGAGCCAGGTCGCCTTCTGCAGGCTCCCTGCAGGTTCCGCAGGCCGGGCCAGGGGCACTGAGTGGCTTCTGTGCCCTGAGAGTTCTGCTGGTCACTGGGGATGACCCCTGCCCTCAGAAAGCCTCTGCTTCGCAGCAGAGACCACCACCCACACATGCATCTGTGCTAAGCTGCTGGGGGCATGGCCCCCATCCCTCCCCTGGCCGCAGCCTCTGTACTCACCTCGAGTCCCCTTGGGGCAGGGTCTCTCCACCAGCATGCCCTGCTGGGTGGCCGGCCACTGGACCCGCCGCACCTCTCGGGGCTCGCAGAAGAGCTCAGGGGACACGTGTAGATTCGGGGCTGGGGGCCGCCGGGTGCTGGGGGCTGGGGCTGTGGCTGGAGGCAGATCAGGTCCCAGCTGGTTGATGGCACCCACTGGGTGCGTGGTGAGGGGTGCCCGGCGGAGCGGGGTGGTGGCTGCGGGCGAGGCTGTGCTGGTGAGGGGCGTGGGCCTGGCTGTGGTGGTCGTGCTGAGGGGTGGGGAAGTGGCTGGGCCTGGAGAGGGGATACGAGACAGGGTCATCCCCGTGCTCGGGGCCATGCCACAGCGTGCCCGGGCGGCGGGCCCCAGGCCATCCTAGCATCTTCCTCACCTACTCAAGTGGAAACCCATGCTGGGCCCTGCTGGGTCTGGGAGTTGATCTCCCCTGGCCTCTCTGTGCCCACCAAAGTCCCTTATGCCCATGGGACCATATAAAGTAGCAAAGGGTGGTAAAAATCCACTATGTGTTCCGTAAGGTCTGAGAGAACAGTCAGGAGAGGCAGGGACAGAGGTGTCTGGGGGACAGGAGCCCCCCCCGATCCAGGTCCGCCCCGCCACCAGGCAGGGGCTGAATACCACCGCCTCCCACCCTCCTTCTAGCTGACTTTGGCTTATGTAACCTGGCTATGCTCCTTCCTTCTGGGGGCCTCAGCTCCCCCTTTTGCAAACAAGATGGGGTTAGATCAGGCTTCCTGGAGCCCTGGGGCGGCACAGAGCTAGCAGGGCAGCTAAGGGGGGTAAAAGAAGACTGCAGAGTTGCCCTCAGCCTGGTCTACATCAGCAACTCAGCTCTTTTGTGGATATTGGACTTCCACCCAGGATTTTGGTGGATCCAAGGGTTCCTGGAGTAAAGGTGCCCAAGCCCCAGGGAGAGGCAGTACAGTTCAGTGGTTGGGAGGCTGGCTTGAAATCCTCAAATAGGCCGGGCGCGGTGGCTCAAGCCTGTAATCCCAGCACTTTGGGAGGCCGAGACGGGCGGATCACGAGGTCAGGAGATCGAGACCATCCTGGCTAACAAGGTGAAACCCCATCTCAACTAAAAAATACAAAAAAATAACTAGCCGGGCGAGGTGGCGGGCGCCTGTAGTCCCAGCTACTCGGGAGGCTGAGGCAGGAGAATGGCGTGAACCCGGGAGGCGGAGCTTGCAGTGAGCTGAGATCCGGCCACTGCATCCCAGCCTGGGCGACAGAGCGAGACTCCCTCTCAAAAAAAAAAAAAAAAAAAAAAAAAAAAAGAAATCCTCAAATAACTTAATCCCCTACCCATACAGTGCCTCAGTGTACTCATCTGTAAAACAGGCAGTAAGGATCCCTATCATAGACCATGAGGAGGAGATGAGTTAATGACTGTGAAGTGCTTAGAACAGCATCTGTCACATGCTGTGAATTTCCTTTACCTCCCGATCCCCAAGAGCTCACAGGATGGGGCTCCCCACCCTGGGACCCACGGGTGGGTGGGGGTGGAAGGGACAAAGGCAAGCGGGCTCCATGCCTGGAAGTGAGTCGTCCTCACCAGCACTGGGGTCGGGCGGCCCGAACTCCAGGCTGTAGCGCACAACGAAATAGTTGTTCCAGACATACAGCTGGTTGTCGCGAGGGTTGTAGTCAACGGAGGAGATGAACTGGTAGGGGTTGGGGAAGGCGAGGCTGACAGGCTCCTCGCGGTTGGCATTGGTGTTGAAGGCATAGTCCACGCGGTTGCCAGCCGCCTCGCTGTCATCATCCACGTACACGGAACGCAGCACGTACAGGACCCCGCACACCATGAAGGCGTTGGACGCCGACCGCTTGTCGTAACCCGTCTCCCACGTGCCCTCGAAGCGCAGTGTGTAGGGGTTCAGCTGGCTCACCACCAGCCGCCCGTTGTTGCCCTCGGTGGCGTAGATGACCCACAGCCCGTTCTCGTCCACCGCCAGGTCAATGTCGGTCTTGCCGCCCCAGCGGTAGGGCGAGGTGTCGTGGTAGTTGGCGGTATTGATGACCGTCTCCCCGCTCTTGATGCGCGTCCGCAGGTCATACTTGACGATGTTGCGCGTGCGCTCCTTGTTGTAGAAGACGGCACCATCATAGACCACAAAGCCTGTGCCATCCACGCGGTTGGGCAGGCGGTAGGTGGTGGTGTGGCGGGCGGCCACGTAGTCCTCCCACGAGGCGTACTCGGTCAGTGTGTCCGTGCGGTAGGGGATCCAGGGCATCACGTAGATGCGGTCACCTGCCTGCAGCGGGTCCTTGCACCACGCGCCAGACTGGTGCTCCGACTCGTGTGTCGAGGTGGGCTCCAGCACCTTCTGCAGGGTCCCTGGGCACACGAAGACTGGGCAGAGCGGGCAGGAGGGGAGGAGATGGGAGAGGAGGGGCAGAGGCGAGAGGGAGGAGAAAGAGAGAGAAGGGGGAGAGAGGCAAGTTGGTCACGCTGCCGGCGGGGAGTCAGGTTGTCCCCTCCTGCTGCTGCAGTCACGGTTGCTTGGTAGGGCTGGTGATGGGAAGGGGGTTTCCGGGCTGGGACCCGACCCCCCTCCCCACGCCCTGCCCAGCTGCCCCTCTCCCTGGAAATGTGAGCCCTGAAGGCCATTAAGAGCAGGGTTAGTGGGGGGAAGTGGTGCCCCTCTTCCCTTCCCTGGCTGCTAGAGACCCCACAGGCTGGGGAGAAGGAGTTGGCAAGAGCCCTCCCAGAGGTGGTCCCGTGTGATTTAAGTGGGGGCAGAATCTCCCCACTACAGTCACTCCTGACTTTGACGGTCCAGGGACTTAGCATCCGGCCCCTTCTCCCTCTTCTCTGCCACTTAGGGAAGAGCTAGGGTCCAGGGTCCCATCCTTCACCAACCACACCCGGACAGACTTTTTTTTTTTTTTTTTTTTAAACTCCACTTTCTTCCTCCTGCAAAAACTGCAACGTAGAGTCACGTTCCCATACCCACTGTGGGTGTCAGGAGTGTCCCCCTATTCTAGGCTGGGGGAAGGATAGGGGTTTCAACTCTCTCCCCAGGTTCCTGATGCAGCCTGTGCCCCACCCCCACCCGGTACCCACGAAGTCAGTAGCCGAGGAAGGGATTCCCAGAGGCAGCTCCCAGGCTAGGACAGGGAACGGAGAGTCTGGCCCCTCCTGGAGGGCGCCCAGCCCTGCCCCCAGCCGGCAGGGTCTCTCATGGGGTCTGGCTCAGCAGCAGACAGTGGCACTGTGCACAGGGGTGGGGGTGGGAGTGGGGACATGGAGAGGGACAGGACTCCCGGGAGAGGTGGGGAGGGAGCGGAGAGCTGTGCAGAGGGAAGAGAGACAAGGGGGTATGGGGGCTTGGCGAGGTCCTGGCTCCGTGGGAGGCCGCGCTGCAGACCACCTGGGAAGAAAGGGTTAGTGCTGGCGGAGGAGAGAGGGGTGAGCAGAGAATTCACTCCAAGGCCCAGGCCCGACTGAGGGTCCCTCAGGGGGGCAGTCCCAGGTCCAGCTCGGAGGGGGCAGGGGAGGGAACCAGGCGCTAGGATAAAGACCCAGCCCGCCCCAGCCAGGCCCCCCACCTCCCCTGGCCCGGACCCCGATTTACCTGCGACCATCCCCGGCTCGGGAGGAGGGACCAAGGCAGCGCTGATGTCAGAAAGGTGGGGGGCCCCGCCCCACCCCCCCAATCCCTGAAAAGGAGGAAAACCTCAACTGCATCTCGTTGGCCGCTGCTGGCCGGCCCACCCTTGCCCAGTCACGTCCCAGCGCCACCTACTCCTAGCCTCCCCTTGACTGATCCTGGGGTCAGTGTGGCCAGACCCCCCACCTCCTCCCAGAGTGCCGACATCCATGCGCCCCTCCATCCAGGATGGCCGGGCCTCCCTCACCTCCCGGCTGGCAGAACCCACACACAGGCCGGGGCGAGGGCACGGGGCGAGGGCGGAGGGTTTGCAGTGAATTCTCTGCTCCTGCTTGGCCTGTCACCAAAGCAGCTGGCCCCAATGGGACCGGGGGGGGGGGGGGGGCTGGGACCTGGCACCGGCTTGGGGGGCAGCCCCAGTGGCAAGAGGGGCTCGGGCAAGAGCTAGTCCTCATTCCCCACCTTCAGCAGGCTTGGGAGGGAGGGGGACAGGCAGCACTCCCTTCACAGCGTGGGGACAATGTGGCTCAGGGCCCCCGGCACAAAGCAGCCAGGAGGATGTACTTTTGTAGAGGGAGAGAAGCCTGGGACATAGAGCTGGCCAGGAGCCAGAACGACCCTGGCTTGGGCCCTGGGGACTGGCCATCTCCCTGTCCCTGATGCCCCGAGGGGGTCAGCCTGCACACTCCGTCCAGCACACTGGCTCTGCCCAAGCCGGTCCCCACCCCCGCCAGGTGTGTGGCATCTGAGGGGACATGTTTGTGTGAGGGGGATGGTGGGAGGCCTCAGAGCCTAACCTGCTCAGAGGGTATCAGGGGAGGAAAAATGTGGTTAGAGGTCAACCCAGGGGAAGGGGGAGAAGATGAGGAAGGGTCTGTCTGGGGCCTTGGACAGCAAGGACCTTTCACCAGCACCAAGCTCCCAATCCCTCCTCTTCCCTCCCTTACCCCATCACCCCACCCGCCCTGCCCTGGCCCTCGAAGAGAAAAGCTCCAGTGGTGCCGCATCCAAACCAGTGGGCCTGCAAGAAGAGTGGCTGGTGCTGGGAGGGAGAGAGACTCCAGGAGAGAGAGAGGAGAGTGGAGGGGTGCAGTGAGGGGGCGGACCTCGGGCCAACAGCCCAGGCCTCTCTGAGATGGGGGAGAGGGGAAGACGGGGAGGGGAGCAGCTCAGAGGGGCCCTGCCCCACCTCCTTCGGAAGGGATGCTCCACAGACCACTGTAATTTCAAGGCAAAAGGGATCCCTAAAGGCCATTCCTCCAGCCCCGCCCGCTGCTGCCAGCCTCAAATGGGTAATTTCCCAAAACTTTCAGGGGAGGAAATGGTCATCCCTAACATCTCACCCTAGAAGCCCCTCAGCAGCAGCACCTCCGCCCCACCAGTAACGGACAGCCCCATCCACTAGGGAGTTCTCTGCCAGAAATTACAGAGTCTGTGGAAGTCCCCAGACTGTGCCCCCCCCGCCCGCCGCCCCTCTCCCTGGTCCTCTAACCACAACAGCCCAGAAGAAACCCTGACTGCAGCTTTGCAAGTGTGAAAGAAACAGAGAACACGCTCCCCCACCCTTCGCTCCCCCAACCATGAGGCCCGCCCCCGCCCCCTCGCCCTCATTTTTTCATTTTTTGGCAGGCTGCCCCCTCCCAGGGCTGGGGACAGCTGACACCCCTCCCCAGGGCTGGGCCCCCAGCTGGTCAGAGATGGGATCGGGTTGGGGGTGGGGAGGACTGGTGCTCCGTGCTCCAAAACAGCTCTGGGCCTTGGAAACGTCAAACCAGAAGGAACTTAAGCCACCAGGAGCCCGAGACATAGGAGGAATCTGCTCCCCAAAAGGAAAACAATGGTGTCCCCTCCAGCCCGCCTCCCCTGAACCAGAAACATGTTATAAAAGGTGCAGGTGAAGGAGGAAGAGAGAGGGGAGAGACAGAGAGAAAGAGACAGAGAGAGAGAGAGAGAGAGAGAGAGAGAGAGAGACAGCTCACCCGGTGCCCCAGTGGGGGAGCCGGGGAAGGGAGTCCCTCCCTCCCCACCCGCCCTGGATGCTTATACACTTCTCCTGAAGGAGGCAAAAGTAGTATGAGAGAAGGCCAGGTCCCCTGAAAGGGCCAGGGACCAGGAAGGAGGGACAGAGAGAGACAGAAACAGCGAGAGAGAGAAATTCTGCCCAAGCTCAGAGAAGAGCTTCCGTGGGTATCTGGAGGGTGGAGATGCCCGTGGCCGCACCAGGGCTGGCCCCGCTGGGAGGACAACCCGGGGTTGGGGATACCGACCGGACCGAGTGTGGGTGGGGGAGAGAAGAAGGGGCCGGGAGGGAGGGCAGGTCACATAAGTATGGTACAGGTAGAACAAAGTGTGAGTTAGGGGTTAGCATTGGTAACAGTGCGTTTACCTTTCTGCTCCACTTCTACTTTAAGCATCGGAAGAGAGAGAGAAAACAAATTGAAAAAAAAAATGTGCAAGAAAAAAAGAGAAAAAAAAAAAAGAGATTAAATTGCTTTCGTTTCTTTTCTGGCAACACGCCCCCTTTTCCTTTCCTTCCTTGCTCCTGCTTCCCCAACCCCTTCCGTAGCATCAGCTTGGGCCCCCGCCCCCAGGTCCCTTCCTCTGGGGGTGGTCAGGTGGGGTGAGAGGGTGCCAGGGAGACAGTCAGAGGGATGAGGGGGACACACACGGGAGGGAAAAGACACAGACACAGGTGTGGTAGGGGGGTACAGGCAGGCAGGCGGACAGAGCCCTCAGGTGGCGGGGGGCACCCTTGGTGCAGAGGGGGCAGGGAGTGGGGAGCCCCAGCTGGGAGGTGGGCTCCGGTCAGAGGGGGCACCAGGGAGTGGTGAGGTGGAGGAGCCACTCGGCTCCCTTCCCACCCTGCCTGCTGCCCTCCTGCTAGAACCAGGGGCCCCAGGGGAAGGGGTTCAGTGTCTCCCAGGGCCTGGGCCCACCCTCAGCCGAGAAACAGGCTGAACTCCTTCCCCTTTGTGCTGGCCTCACCCAGGTCCAGCTGACTTCCCCCAAGCCCTCACAACCCAGAAGAAGCCAACACAGAGAGAAGGAGGCAGAGCCAGACACAGAACGACAGAGAGGCAGACAGGCAGTTGCACCCGGACCCCAGAGAGAGCCAGGGTCGGGGAGACGGAGGCAGAGAGGTGGCGGGGGTGGGGGACACAGACTGGGTGGGACAGCAGGTGGGGGCACAGACACGCTCCCAGGCTCCCCAGGGGCAAGCCTGAGGTTCGGCTTCTCTGCTTAACCCACCCAGGGCCCAGGGGCCCAGGAGATGGGAGCTCCGCCCTGCCCGCTGCCCTGCGGACGGGTGGCACCTAGGGGAGGAAGGGGCACGGTTAGACTGTGCTCAGCTGCAAAGCAAATCCAGCATTAGTCGGGCTTGTCCAGTGTGTGGGCGGGTTCCCACACATCACATGCCCCCTGCCACCCACCCCTGACCCACCCTCACCAGCACTTGGGGTCACCCCAGCCTCTGAAGCCCTGGGCCAGGTGGCTGCCCAGGCCGCTCCCCTCTGCATCCCTGGCCCCTCAGGAACTTCTGACCAGAGGGACTGGCTCTCCTGGCCCCTCTCTGAAGCTTCCAGCACGGAGCTCCACAGGGTCAGCCTCTGGCTCCCTTCCCAGCGCCTCACCCAGGGCCTGGCACTCAGGAGATGCTCAGCGAACATTTGGGAGACGAGTGCCTGGCCTCCCTGTCCTCTAGCTATCTGCTGTCCCCCTTTTTAACTCCAGCCTCCTTCCTCTGAAGGATCAGGAGTTAGCTCTGCCCCCAACATCCACCCCGTATGTATGCACACACGTGTGTGTGCATGCGTGTTTGTGTGTGCGCGTGTGTGTCTCCTGTCTCCCCAAGGGCTCAGGCTATCTCTCTTCCATCAGACAGGCGGCTGTCCATCCTCTGAACTGTCCTGCCCTCTGTCCCCGGAGCCCGCCTGTTCTCTGCCGGTTGTGGCCCCTGGACCACACTCAGGGCCTCGGCTTCAGGTCTCTCAGCTCCTCTCCTCCCCTAGCTTCTTTCCTGCCACTTGATCTGAGCCTCTCGTCTACTTGCTTTGGCTTCCACTTGGACCAGGGAGTTTTTCCTGCCCTTTATCTCACCGGCCTCGGGAGAAGTTGGGTTCATTATCCGTTGTTATTTTAATTTTGATTACCACAGCAATAATCGTAATTGACAAGAGGCATTACAAGGAGTTGCAACAAAAGCAACAACTACCAAGTGTCCAGCACTCATGAGGGGCCAGCAACTATGCTAGGCACCTCACGGGCCATCTTTCAAGAACCCTGTCTACAGATGGGAAAACTGAGGCACACACATGGCTGGCGGAAGCAGGCACCATTTCCTTTGCATCTATAGCTCATGTGCACACAAGCTTGACACACTGTCGCTACTCCTTGCAGCTTCCAAGGGAAAGCTTTTGACCCCTCTTCACCCCATCACAGATGAATAAACAGGCTCAGCTGGCTTAAATGGCATCGGTAATATTACTGAGTACATCCTGAACCAGGCATGGGTCTGGGCGCTGGGGCGGCGGGTGAAGACGAAGCCTCTGCCCTTGGGAAGTTTACACTCAAAACCCTGCCACCGGGAGCGACTCTGTGGCCGGCCTGGGCCAAGCGCTTCTCACAGGTCATCTCGTGGACTCCCTCCTCCTTCCGTAGTGGCCCAGAGAAATTAAGTCATTTGCTCAGGTTTCAGAGCCAGAAA